>NW_026694765.1:600000-958502 GCF_021218885.2 Marmota monax
CAATGCTGTGAATTCTAACTGACCTTCTACAGAGAAGTACTTAATGGCTAGGTGGTCTTCCCAGTCATTGGTGAGGTTCTCATAGAATTTTCCATATTCTTCTTGAGTGATGTCATCATGGTTTCTGGTCAAAACAGGCTTGGTCTTGTGCAATTCTTCATGATCAATATATTTCTTCTTAATCTTCTTTGTTTTCTTTTTCTTATCCTTACCAGTGTCATCCTCTTCATCTGAGCCCACATCTTCAATCTCGTGTTTCTCCTCACCATCCTCATCTTTCTCTTTATTCTCACCTTTTTCTTCCTCCTCCTCATCATCACGGATTTCCTTCTCTTGCTCCTTCTCCAAATAAAGGGTGATTGGAGAGCCTATGAAGTGCAAGAGCTTGTTCACCACTTCTTTGACCCACCTCTCCTCTAAATATTCTGGCTGGTCTTTTTTGAGGTGGAGAATGACTTTAGCACCCTGTCCAAAGTTCTCACTATGATCAGCCCTTACAGTGAAGGATCCCCCAGCAGAAGACTCCCAGGCATACTGTTTGTGATCATAACTACTTTTTTCTGCCACCAAATAGGCAGAATAAAATCCAACACCAAATTGTTCCATAAATGCTCTAGTACCAGGCTTGGCAATTGTTCCCAAATTGTTTATGAGATCAGCTTTGGTCATGCCAATGCCTGTGTCCACCAAAGTCAGGGTCCTTTCCTGAGGGTTGGCGATGATGTCAATTTTTAGCTCTTCACCATGGTTCAACTTGAAAGGGTCTGTCAGGCTCTTACAGTGAATCTTGTCCAGGGCATCAGAAGCATTAGAGATCAATTCCTGAAGGAAAATTTTCTTGTCAGAATAGAACGCATTGATGATAAGAGACATGAGTTGGGCAATTTTTGCCTGAAAGGCAAAGGTCTCCACCTCTCTTCTCCATGGTGCACTTCCTCAGGCATCTTAAAGAGAAAAGACTATATTACAGAATAGGGTGAGCCTGAACAGTGTGTGACTTGCTTGCAACACCTAGGCTGTGCAGGGAGTGACTCAAGAGACGTTTAATTTTTGTTTGGAGGATCTATCCAGTGGTGAGAGAGATGTGTTAAAGTCACTCAATACTATTGTGTTGTAGACTATTTGATTCTTGAAATTGAGAAGGGTTTGTTTGATGTACAAAGATGCTCCAATTGTTTGGGGCATACATATTTGTAATGGTCATATTTTGTTGATGTATAATTCCTTTATGCAGTGTGAAATGTCCTTCTTTGTCCCTTCTGATTAACTTTGACTTGAAGTTCACTTTGTCTAATCTGAGGGTAGAAACCCCTGTTTGTTTACAAGATCCATGTGAGTGATATGCTTTTCTTTTTTCCCATCCATTTACCTGCAGTCTGTGGATGTTTTTGCCTAATGAGGTGAGTGTCTTGGAGACAGTATATTGTTATGTCTAATTCAATCTGCCAGTCTGAGTCTTTTGATTGATGAGTTTAGGCCATTTACATTCAAAGTTATATTGAGATATGATTTTTATTCCCAGTTATTTTGGTTTATTTCTATTTTTTTTTTTTAGTTTGAATTAGTTTCTCCTTTGTTTAATTATGTTTAGTGTAGTGCTTCCCTTTGTGGGTTTTCACTTTCATTTTTCATTTGTTCTTCATGAAATATTTGCTAAGAATGCTTTGTAGTGCAAGCTTTGTAGTTGTGAATTCTTTTAATTTTTGTTTATCATGGAAAGTTTTTATTTCATCTTAAAATATGAAGGTTAATTTTGCTGAGTATAGTATTCTTGGTTGGCATATGGCAAATGGAGTTTTTGCTGAAAGTCATATCTCAGTTGGCCAGTAGACCTGGGAAAATTTTCTGTGGTTACTTTTTCAGTTTTTGAAATGACAATAGAAATAAATATATGCAGCAACTGGCAATCACCAGACTGATTCTCTAATTAGTAAAGCCTCTTGTGGTAAGAAAGACCACTTGAGAGCTTCTAGAATTTTCCATTAGTACCCCCCAAATAACTCAAAGTCCATAGCTGATCCCTGAGGGAGTCAGAGAGATTAGTGACACTCTCACAATCTCAAAAGAGGCATGCAAATTGCATGCATGTAAGAGGCTTTTATTCTCTCATTTAAATTGACAATTTAGTCTGTAGGAAAGATAGATTGATGTTATAGGCAATAGAATATAATAAGTCTTAAGAGAGAATAACTCTAATTGTAGCTGCTATTCCAAATGTGACAAATTTAATGAGGTAAGTAAATATAGCTAATGGTGTCTATGTGATTTTATGTGGTGATTTTTTTTCTCTGAGTTAATAAGCAGGGTTATTTTTTTTCTCCTTATGGTATTGCAGTTTGCTTTCTTCTCCACACTTCAAGGTTATAGCAACTATCCAACCCTGCAAACTGTACAGTGGAGGAATGTAATCATTTCATAATTGCATTGAGGATCGTGTTCACCAATTAGATTAATGACATCATGTTAATAGTCCCCTGGTGAGAAGAACATAGCAAAATGCACTGATGAAAACACATATATTAAAGTGAATAAACTCCATGCAGATATGTAGGTGTGCTGGGTATGGTCACTTTTTGATTAGGTTTAAGAGTTGAAAATCTTCCTCTATAAAATCAGATGGTAAAAATAAATTAGCTGTTGTAGGCCAAAAGCCAAAATCAAACATATTGTATAATCCAAGGATATAAGATAATGTATATAATAAGAAAAAATATATTTTATTGAAAAAATTAAATAATAATAACATGATTAAATAAATGTCTATTATAATACAGATATAAAAATGAAGAGTATTATTTTATTTTATTTATTTTGGAGGGATAATATTTTGTTTATTCAATGTTCATTCATAGTGGTCCCCATGGTAAAAATTGATTACAAACTATCTGTTTATGCTGTAGTGTACTAAGATTTTTATGTATTTAATCTTTAAAAATGTCTTTCAGGCACCGAGGTGGCACCGACGAAGGCGGCGGGAGCTGGCAGCGCTGCGGGTCAGCAGTCCCGACGGACCCCTAGAGCTCGGCGGCCTTGGGCGCCCGGCTTTGCTGAGCCGCAGGCCCCAGTGCGTGCCGCTGGCAGAGCTGCGCGGGAGGCAAATGAAGATAAAACTATGTCTGCCAACCTAAAATACCTTTCCCTGGGAATTTTGGTCTTTCAGACTACCAGTTTGGTTCTAACCATGCGTTATTCTAGGACTTTAAAAGAGGAAGGACCTCGTTATCTATCTTCTACAGCAGTGGTTGTTGCTGAACTTTTGAAGATAATGGCCTGCCTTTTATTAGTCTACAAAGACAGTAAATGTAGTCTAAGAGCACTGAATCGAGTACTGCACGATGAAATTCTTAATAAACCTATGGAAACACTTAAACTTGCTATTCCATCAGGGATATATACTCTTCAGAATAATTTACTATATGTGGCACTATCAAATCTAGATGCAGCTACTTATCAGGTCACATATCAGTTGAAAATTCTTACAACAGCATTATTTTCTGTGTCTATGCTCAGTAAAAAATTGGGTGTATACCAATGGCTCTCCCTAATAATTTTGATGACAGGAGTTGCTTTTGTACAGTGGCCCTCAGATTCTCAAGAGATTGATTCTAAGGAACTTTCAGCTGGCTCTCAATTTGTAGGCCTCATGGCAGTTCTAACAGCATGTTTTTCAAGTGGCTTTGCTGGAGTTTATTTTGAGAAAATCTTAAAAGAAACAAAACAATCAGTGTGGATAAGAAACATTCAGCTTGGTTTTTTTGGGAGCATATTTGGATTAATGGGTGTTTACATTTATGATGGAGAATTGGTATCAAAGAATGGTTTTTTTCAGGGATATAACCGACTGACCTGGATAGTAGTAGTTCTTCAGGCACTTGGAGGCCTTGTAATAGCTGCTGTTATTAAGTATGCGGATAATATTTTAAAAGGATTTGCAACCTCTTTATCCATAATATTATCAACACTGATATCCTATTTTTGGCTACAAGATTTTGTGCCAACCAGTGTCTTTTTCCTTGGAGCCATCCTTGTAATAGCAGCTACTTTCTTATATGGTTATGATCCCAAACCTGCAGGAAATCCCATTAAAGCATAGTCATAAACTTTGTTTAACTGGTTTCTCATGATGGTGCACTAGGAATCTCAACGTTAATCTTGCACAGAGGACTTCTACTGATTCTGTGAAGATATCATCATGCTGAATCTGATCATATTGTTCAGGTGGTTTGAAAATATACAGGCTTAAAGATAAAATGTTTGTACTGTATATGTAGCAAAACACATTATGCCTAGAAATCAAAACTTTAAAGTATTTCCAGGGTTTAAAATTAGAGAGAATATTGGAGGAAACTTGAAATCTAATTTTAAAGAGTTTACCTTTTTGATTGCTGCAGAAATGTCCTATGCACTCTTTGCAAGAGCACACAAATATCAATTTTTGCAAATTAGATCTACTTACTCTTATTAGATGTTTTTTACCTTATTCTTTCTGTACAGAAATATCAAATCACATGGAATAGTTGAAGTTTGAAAATTATAATTACCTATTAAAGCTGTGAAAAATAGAAATATTTGAAAAAATTTTTTCACATATCTGAGATTTTTATATTTGTATAAAGATTACTAAACAAAGGATTGCCAAATATTATTTGTTCACTTACAAAAATTTGATAAGGTAATATTCTCAGTCTGATTTGTCAGAAAATAAAATTCATATTTAAATGTAGTGTAAAGAAACATCTATTTCTCCATATACATCCTAAGATTTTTTTTAGTGCTTTGAGACAGCTGAAAGCAATCCAGTTGTTCCTGTGCTAGATTTTACTCTAATGGAGTTTTACCCTTGATCTCTTAATTGACTATCTTTTCTGTAAATCAGATAAATTCTTAATATTACTTTAAATTAAATTTTTGTGTTGTTACTGAAAATTTTAAATGTAATTTAAAGGAATTAAATACCGATTTAATAATTTAAAATAATTATTGTCTAATAGCTCCATTTGGAGAATTTTGAACTATCAAGTTATACTGTATACAAATAGAAAGATTTTAAATTAATATTTTACTTATCTGTAGAAATTTCCTTTAATCAACAACTGTTGACAAAAACAACAACCAAAAATATTAGTTGTATAGGTATCAGTGGACCAAGACCAAAATGACTTTTCTTGGAGACATTCCTGTTGCCATATTACACTATTTTAGATGGCGCCAGAACTTTAAATTCAAGACTGGTCAGAAGAAATGTTTTAGACTTCTCATAAGCCCATTTTCCCCAGGAGTACTGTGATCACATGACTGGGAGATGTAGTTGAATTCAGAGTTCCCTTTCTATGTTCCATGAAAGCTGCTGGGAAGGAGTCACCATTTTGCTTTTAAAATAAAGGGTTTTCTTCCCTATTCAACACTGGAGTTGAGGATGTGAATTTATATGTTATTTAATAAACTGGTTCAAAGGAGAGAGAATATATTAGAAATAGTAAGATGAATTGGTGGGCAAAAATACATTCTATAAGTGATATAGGTTTAATTTAATTATTGACTATATGCAGATTATCTATTAAGTATAAGAAGTATTTTGCTTTATTTTTTCATTTATACTGTATATATTTTTAAAAGTCTGTTCTGATATAAAAACTGTAAAAGAATATTTTTATATAGTTCTAGTGGATTTTGTTAAATAGAATTTGGCTGGAGAATAATGTTATTCCAAACCATTGGATACTCTTGGATAATTTGGACTGGCTGTGCTACCTTGCTAATGCAGTGATCTAATTTGGACTGCAGTGACCATCTTTTAGAGTATTTTGTTTGATAACCACATTTTGTTTTAAGACTGCAACAACATTCAGACTTATATCCTATTACTACTAAGAGAAATCTAAATCTTGCAAACACACAGATTTTAAGACTGAAAATAAAAATATATGTTCAGTTTACAGTGTTGTTTGGGCAATTATGTATTAATGCATTGTGCATTCAACAATTTTTTGTTAACTTAGTTTAGTCTGCCCCTATTCTAACACTTAAGCAATTACACAAGTAAATTATTAGATAATATAGGTATGTTTAATAACATTTTCAGGTGTCCATAATAATATATTTTTGGAGATTTCCAACAAAGATTATAAAATGTAATTAGGAATTGTGAAAATGGAAAATAGTCTAAAGTATATTTTTAAAGCAAACTTTCATTAGCCATAATTTATACTTTGCTTTTCTAATAGGTTTGAAAATGTTATGGAGCTATGTAGTTTTTAATTTTTAATTCAAAGGAAGCAGTCATATTGAAGAAGATGGATTTGGGTCCTAGATCATGTCATATATACAGATAATGCTATTTTATGTATTTGTTTTGTGTTTTAATGACCTTCAGAGGTCCTTATTGTATTAAGCTTTTATAAAGATGACACCTGGATAATTTAAATTTCTGTACTTTTTAAAAAAGTGTATTTGTTGTCTCTCATCTAAGTTGTTCCATGTAAGAATGTATTACTTCTTAGGAGAAAAGTGCCAGTTGATAATTAAACTAAAAATTAAGAATGTAGTTATTGTGAATTAAAGTTTAAAATGCAACAGGTAGGGGTTTCAATATAGCAGTATTACCAATTCTTTAATAAGTGATTTTAGAGAAGTCCTAAGCTACTTTTACGGTAGAATATATAGTACTTAAATATTTACATCTAATGTCACCAAATTTCATAGAAAAGAAAGGCAGTTTGCTATTTAAACTAGATTCTTATAACATGGACTCTAAAAGGAAACTAATTGACATTCTGCTCTGTGCATTTAGTGTAATAATGACTGTTCTTACATATCAAATCATTGGCCTTTAAATGTCATTGTATAGTCATTCAACTTAGCTTTTTTTTTTAAGGATTTAGCATTCCTTATTTTATTTAAACATGCACAGAAAATATTTAATTACTATGGGTATACACTTTACATCAGTTGTTTATGCTCTATTGAAAGTAATCTTAAGAATTTCCAGGATAATTTAATTACAGGGCCAAGGAAAAAGCACCTTTATCAAAATCTGGTCCTATGTGCCTTGCCTTACCAAATACCTGACTTTTCTGAAGAATATTTCTGTAATTTGCAACTTTAGACACATAGGCAAAATTAGAATTTTCCAAGAATAACTATAATTCTGCTTTTGGTTATTTCAGCATTTGCTCTTTAAACCCATTGTCTAATAAAACTGAAATAGATATAACTATAAAAAGCATAGTTAACAGTTCTCATTTAGATAAATTGTGGTACCATTGTATCATCATCATTCAGCTTTTGGGAACTTAACAGTTGTATATAACTGTCATTTTGTTGTCTCATTTCTTATAAGATTTAATTTACTGTAAATTTAAAAAATATTTTTAAATGGTTTGTATCCTGAATTTTTCAATGCCTATATTTTATTTGTTTAGAAAGATTCTTTTGGACTTGGGGATGTGATTTGTATATTTAAATTTTTATGGACAAAAGTTAAAAGGAATATGTAAATTGATCTTTTGTTAAATGATTTTTAATTGGAAAATTTCTCTTGTCATTGATTGGTATCCATTATTATCTATTTAATAGATTGTTGAAATAGATTATTTTCATAAATAACTCTAGATTTTCCTATATTTCCTTATTCATCTCTGTCTGTGGCTGAACCTATGAATTAGTCTCATCATATAAATCAGAAATGAACTGCTAAAAAAAAAATAAAAATAAAAATAAAAATAAAAATGTCTTTCACATGAATATTTACTGCCAAATCATTATATGAATCCACAAGCATATAATTTTAATTATGCATACTCAATGCTTGGATGGCATTTATATATTTCTTTTAATTTATTCTTTTGACATCTGGACAAGAATTTTATTGCAGTTTCATCATTTGTAAATGAAGGTTAGGTGAAAGATCCTAAATTGCAGGGTAAAGTGAATTTTTAAATCCACATACTTTCTTTCCAATTGCATTGAGGTTCTCAAAATGTTGCTGAGACTATAGTTTAATCTCATGAATCATACTTACTACAACTTTGTACAGAATTAAGATATCACGTTTTGCTTTAAAATTTGGCAGCTAAAAATTTGGAAGTGCAAAAAGTAGTCAACATTATATGTGATTTCACCACATTTTATTATCATTGAAAACACTTTGTAATAATATTTTTTTACATGTCTTGTTTCACCTTGAAATTTTAGATTGAATTCAGCAAGAAAAAAATTATCTTTTCTGCAGTAAAATCTAACTTCCAAAGTCAGACAGTGTCCAATAATAGCGGTTGGGGACAGTTCTCTTATAGAAAAATTTCACTCTTGTACCGAACTAAAAAAAAAAAAAAAGCCATAAAGTTGCTGCATAACAAGCATGTTAGGAAATTCAGCTTCTATTTCTAACAAAAGTTCATGGGATTGATAATGGCTCAGTTTACTAAGGTGATGAAGTTCACTGGTAACACTACTGGTTCAGTAACACAGGACTAATTTAAATGGTTTCTGCAAATTACTTGCTTGATAACTAAGAACTTTAAACAACATGAATTTCTACAAACTTTTAAGGTCTGTCCCAATAAACCCTTTTTTATTTCAAACATGTTTTTACCATCATAAAGTTTATCTTTGCAGACTTCACTTTATGTTATACTAACTTAGTATTTACTCAACTTCTTTAAAAAAATATTCTTACTCATTATCCTATTCAGTTTATTCACTGAGGCTAATTTTTAAGTCACCCAAAAATCAACATTTACACATTAAATAACTAATATTCCACCTCTCAGTTCAACAAGAGTCAGCGAAAACTATTCTAAAACATTTTTCTTTTTAAAAGTAGATTATTTGATTTTTCTCCTCATATCCTCAAGTATTTGAACAATTGGTTTTGTAGAAAGGCTAAAGAAATTTGTTTTCTCATGACCTATTTCTTCTATAGCAATCAATCTTTCATCAAATGCATAAACTGGCAATACAACATATAAGCATAGATATTGCATCATTGAATAAGGAACACAATTCTTTGTGATTTAATTCAACAACAATATATACAATTGACTGTTTCTTAATACTACAGTGTCCATTTTTCCCTTGTTTTAAAATGATGGATATGCATCAGTAATAAAAAATAAAATTGTAAAATGGAAATATGTTATTTAAAGTTATACCTAGGTTATTGGATTTATGCACCGAACAGCAGTAAACAGTAATGAGAGTACCACTCACGGCCTCTTGTTGCATGCACTCAACTGGGTTGTTATAGTTCAAAGGAATCTCCTGTCAATATATAAATTAATAAGCATTGCTGTGTCTCAATAAACTTTGTTTATGGACATTGAAATTTGAATAGTATATTATTTCATTTTTATTCTTTATTAAGAATGCAAAATTGTACCCTAAATATATCCAATATTCAAGTTACATTGGAAACCCACAGCCTGGTCACTAGTTAGTTTAAAAGAATTCTAGAATTTCTGACCACATCTTAAAGTATATTGGGGCCAATTGAGTTAATTTTTTAAAAAATAAATTGAGGTTATAAAGTATTACATGACTTATACAAATCACTAGACAGTGCTAGACAGCAGAGCTAGAAACTTTGAATTTAAATTCCCAATGTAATACATTTCCCTTTCCACAGCAAGTATATACATCTATATGTAATCTATATCTATACACACACACACACACACACACACATATATATATATATATATATATATATGAACATATAGTTTTATTTTCTTATTTTATAATATTTTTAATTTTTGGTAAAATATATCATAAACAATACAAACATAATGGATAGATTAAACAGTATTTGAAGTATTACATTGCCTTATTATTTACCTGATTTTTTTAACCCCATGTGTAATGCTTTTGGTATTTCACATTTTGGGGGGGTGGTATATTCACTATAATTACCTTTTCTTTAAAAAATACATTACCTTTCTTAGGTTAAAAAGTTTCCATTAGTTTCTTAGTTTTCTAAACGATTCTCTGTTACTGCACTTTTCAGTCTCCTAGCCTAAAGCTGAGGCTTTAGCAATTCTACTCTGCCACTTCCTATGCCTGTGCCTGTGCCTGTCCCCGGGTCAAGCTACAGGATCACAAATAAAAAGCAAACAGCATGGAGGTTTTTGATTTCTCCCATCCCCATCCTCTTGGGCTTACACTCTTCTCCTTGGAAAGACTCCTCTCCCTCACATCTTGGTGAGGGAGTGGTGTTGCCAGTGTTGCTCTTGTTTACAACAGTGCTGTAAGATTTCATGGGGCTCAGGGCCCAAGAGAACAGAAAAAAAAATAAACACTCTTGGGAGAACTTCCTTCTACTTTCTATTAGCATTGGGAAACTCCTATCTCATTTCTCAAGGTAGAATTTGAGGGTTCCTGGAAACCTCTGTTGGTTCTTGGTGCCCTATTTCCATGTTTGGGCTAGCTTGGGTGAAGATGGATGATATTTGGGGACAAAATGGAGAAACTCTCCCTTAGTTTGGTGATATATTGAATACTGGCCTTCTTTTCCAATACACTGCTTTCATTATTATTTTTTATAATATAAAATTATATTATATAAAATATAATTTTATAGTATAAAAATATAATATAATATAAAAAATAATATAAATATTATTTTTTATAATTTATAATTATGAATAATAGTTGGGTTCATTTTGAGATTACATATGCATGAAATTTAATTTACTTCACTTCAATTACCAGTGCCACCCCCTAGGTCTCCTCTCCTCCCTTACCCTATTCCCCTTCCTCTACTTATGGCCTTTCTTTCACTCATTTATTTATTTTATATGTACATTGTTTTGCATGTACATATACATGAACATAGCATGATTTTGTCAAATTCGCTATGCATTACTTCCCCTTTCCTGTCCTTCTTTCTCTCTAAATCTTGTCTTCTATTCCACCTGACTTGTCTTCCCTTTGTCTTTATGATATTCAAACCCCTCTTCTTCTTCTTTTTTTTTCTCTTACACTGCTCTAACTTCCACATATGAGAGAAAACATTGGATCTTTGTCTTTCTGACTCTAGCTTATTTCACTTAGCATGAGACTCTCCATTTCCCTCTATTTATGAGAAAATGCCATACTTTCCTCTTCTTTATGACAGAGTACAATTAAATTGTATATATGTACTGCATTTTCTTAATTCATTCATCTATTGACAGGCTCCTGGGCTAGTTTCATAACTTGACTACTGTGAATTATGCTGCTATAAATATTGATGTGGCTATAGCTATCACTATAGCATGCTGATTTTAGTGTGTATTTTGAAGTAAATACTGAGGAGAGAAATAACTGCATCATATTGTAGTTCAATGCCTAGTTTTTTGAGGAATCCCCATACTGCTTTCCTGAGTGGTTGTACTAATCTGCATTCACATCAACAATGTATGAGTGCACCTCTTTCCCACATCCTCACCAACATTTATTATTATTTGTATTCTTGATAATTGCCTTTTTGACTAGAGTAAAATGATATCTTAGTGTAGTCTTGATTTGTATTTCCCTGATTATTAGAGATGTTGAGCATCTTTCCATGTTTGTTGGTCTTTTGTACTTCTTTTGAGAAATGTTTGGTTAGTTCTTTTGCCCATTTATTGAGTGGGTTATTTGCTTTTTAATTTTAATTTTTTTTGGAGTTAAGTTTTTTTGAGTTCTTTTTATATTCTGAATATTAATCCCTGTCAGAGGAGTAGTTGGTAAAGATTTTCTCCCATGCTGTAGGTTCTCTCTCTTTTTTTCAAAGGTATATTTTTTATTTACTTATTTTTTTTTTATTTTTTTAAGTGTAGATGGACACAACACAATGCCTTTATTTTTATGTAGTGCTGAGGATCGGACCTGGGTCCTGCCCGTGCTAGGTGAGCGCTCTACTGCTGAGCCACAACCCCAGCCCTGTAGGTTCTCTCTTTAAGATCTTAATCTTTTCTCCTTTTTAGTTTGATGTCATTCCATTTACTTATTATTGATTTTATTGCTTGAGCTTTAGGGGTCTTACTAAGGAAATCAGTGCCTGCACCAATATATTGGAATTTTGATCCTATATTTTCTTCTAGAATTTGCAAAGTTTCTATTCTAATTTCTTAGTCTAGTCTTTGATACATTTTGATTTAACTATGGCCCAGCACCATTTGTTAAAAAAGGCTATCTTTTCTCCAACACATATTTTTAGCATCTTTGTCAAGTATCAGATGACTACGTCTATGTGGCTTTGTCCCTTTGTATTCTATTCCATTAATCTTCCTGTCTACATCAATGATGTTTTTGTTACCAATACTCTGTTGTATAATTTAGGATCCTAAAATTATACATCACTCTTGATCAGGGTTGCTTTAGCTATTTTTCATCTTTCATTTTTTTAATGAATTTTATGACAGTTTTTTTCTAGTTTTTTTTTTTTTAATTTTAATGGGAATTGCATTAATCTGTGGATCACTTTTGTTGATATTACCATTTAGGCAATATTAATTCCGATTATCCAAGAACATGAGAGGGCTCTCTATCTTTTAAGATCTTCATTTTCTCTCTTTAGTATTCTATAATTTTCATTGTAGAGGCCTCCTTAGTTAGATGTATTCCCAGGTATTTATTATTTTCTGAGGTTATTGTGAATGAATTGTTTTCCTTTTCAGCAGATCCATTATAGTCACAGAGAAACTATTGATTTTTGTATGTTGATCCATGTATTATGCTACTTTGCTGAATTTGTTTATCAGCCCTAGAAGAATTCTGGTGGAGTATTAGGTCTTCTAGATATAGGATTATGTCATTAGCAAATGGAGATAATTTACTTCTTCTTCTTTTCCTATTTATATCTTTTTAAATTTCTTCTCTTATTGCTCTGGATAGAGTTCAAATAACTATATTTAATAACAATGGTGAAAGAGGATATCTTTGTCTTGTTCCTGATTTTGTAGAAAATTCTTTCAGTTTTTAGTTGTTCAATATATTTGCTTTGTGTCTGTCATATATGGATTTTCTGATATTGAGATAAATTCCTTCTTTCTCTAATTTCTCCAGAGTTTATAATATGAATGTTATCAGAGGCTTTTTTTTTGCATCATATGATTCTTGTCATTAATTCTCTTTATGTTCTGAATTACATTTATTGATTTACACATGTTGAATAAACCTTGCATCCCGCTGGAATAAAATCCACTTGATTGTGATATACTATCTTTTAGATGTGTTTTTTGGATGTGGTTTGCTAATATTTTATTAAGGATATTTGCATTTATGTTCATCAGTGATATTGGTCTATAGTTTTCATTCCTCATTGTGTCTGGTTTTGAAATCAGAATTTCAAATATATTTGGGAGTGTTCCCTCCCTTTCAGTTTCATATAATAATTTGAAAAATACTGTTGTTAGTTCTTTGGAGGTCTGGTAGAATTCAACTGAAACTCCATCTTGTCCTATGTTTTTCTTTGTTGAAAGACTTTTAATTGCTGTTTCAATTGTATTACTTGGTGTATTTAGGTTTTCTATACCTTCCAGATTTAATCTGGGCATTTTTAGACATATATGTCTAAAAATATGTCGATGTCTTTATATTTTCTAAGTTTATTGAAGTATAAAATTTCAAAATGATTTCTAATGATCCTCTAGATTTTAGAAATGCCTGTGATGATATCTCCTTTTTCATCTCTAATTTTGTTTATTTGAATCTTCTCTTTCTTTTAGTTAGTTTGAATAAGTGTTTATATTATTATTGTTAATTTTATTAATTATTAATAAATAATAATTTTATTATTATTGTTAATATTATTAATCTTTACAAAGAACCAACAATTTGTGCTATTTACTCCTTCTATTTTTTTAAATCTGAATTTCATTAATATTGGCTGTGATATTATTTTCTGTCTTTTGACATTAGTTTGTTCTTTCTTTTCTAAGGCTTTATAGTGAGTGGATCACTAGATTATTTATTTTGAAACTTTCTTTTTTTAAAAAAAAATGTGGCACTCCATGCTTTAAACTTTAAGCTTTCCTCTTAGAAATGCCTTCATACTGCTCCTGAGATTTTGGAATATTATATTTCTGTTTTCATTTGTTTCTAGGAATTTATTGATTTCTTTTATCATTTCTTTCATGATCCATTCTTTATTTAAAAGAGTATTGCTCAATCTCTATTTTAAGTTATTTCTAATATTTTTCTTGCTGTTGATTTCTAGTTTTATTATATTATTATCTAATAGGATGCATGGGGTTATATCATTATTTTTGTATTTGCTAAGACTTACATTGTGGTATATTTTAGAAAAGGATTTATGAGCTCTTAAGAAGTAAGTAAATTCAGTTGTTTGGGTGTGTGTGAAATATTCTGTAGTTGTCTATTAGATCCATTTAATTTATAGTATTTTTTAAGATGTAAATATCTTTATTAATTTTATGTTTGAATGACCCATCTATTGGTCATGGAGGTATGTTGAAATCAGTATTATTGCATTGGGTTCTACCTTTCAAGAAATATTTGTGTGTGTGTGTGTGTGTGTGTGTAATTAGGCACACTGACATTTGGAACATACATATCTACTATCATTATATCTTTTCTATATCTTCTTGTTGGATTGTTCTTTTTTTCCCAGGATATTGTAGCTTTTATTATTATTATTTTATTCTATTTTTTCTTGAGATAAATTTTGTCAACTATGTGAATAGTTACTCCTGCTTGTTCTCAGACTCCATTTGCAAGGATTTTTTTTTTTTTATCATTTATCTAAATCCTGTGAGTGTCTTCACCCTGATATGAATCTTGTGCAAACAACATGTAGCTGGACATTGTTGTTGTTGGTTTTTTTTTAAGAAGATTTTTTATTTTTATTTATTTATTTATTTTTGTGGTGCTGAGGATTGAACCCAGTGCCTTGTGCATGCAAGGCAAGCACTCTACCAACTGAGCTATATCCCCAGCCCCCTGGACGTTGTTTTTTGATCCATTTTTCTAACTTATGTCTTTTAATTGGGGTATTGAGATCATTTACATTCAGCATTATTATGTACATGACATTGTTATTTCCTGCTATTTTAAAAATAGAATCAACTTTTTTCCCTAACACCTTGATTTTATTTATTTATTTTTATGTGGTGCTGAGGATCAAACCTAGTACCTCACACATACTAAGTGCTTTATCACAGAGCTATAACCCCAACCCCTGCTATTTTGTTTTGTTTGCTGAATACTCAATTCTGTCTTGATTTTCATTTAGTTAGTTGCTTTTCTACTGGACTTCATCTATTTGAAATTTTGGGGGGTTGTTTTTGAGTTTTTCTGTATGCAATATTTAAAAAAATTGGTACCAGAGATTTAACCTAGAGGTACTTAACTACTGAATCACACCCCTAACCCTTTTTAAAAATATATATTTTTTAAAAATTTGAGATGGTCTTGCTAAGTTGCTTACGGTGTTACAAAATTGCTGAGACTGGCCTAAATTTGTAATTCTCCTTCCTTGGCCTCCGGAGCTGCTGGGATTACATACAAGTACCACCGTACCCTGCTGTACACAGTATATTTTAAGTATCTTTTTTTTAATCACTAGCTTAATGGTCATGAATTATTTTAGTTTATCTTATAATGGAATATTTTTATTTCCTCATTTATTCTGAAAGACATCTTTGCTAGATATAGCAATATTGTCTGGAATTTTTTTTCTTTTAGAGCTTGGAATATTCCTTTCCAGGCCTTCCTTGATGTTAGTGCCTGAGTCAAGAATTCAGAGTGAGCCTTATGGTTTTGCATCTAAATGTTACTTGACATTTCTTTCTTGCAGCATTTTGTCCTTATTTTCTATGTTAGGCATTTTAATTATGATGTCTTATGTTCTTTTTTGAATTTTGTGTCTATGGAGTTCTATATGCATCTTGTATGTGGGTGTCTATCTCTTCCCTAAGGTATGGAAAACTTTTTAGTATTATCTCAATGTAGAGTTGTTAATGCCATTAGCCTTTATCACCAAGTTATTCTCTGAGTGATTCTCAGATTTGATCTATCTTTCTCTCCCAGAGTTCTTGTATATTCTTATCATTTTTAATTATTTTCCTTTTATTGCACACTGAATATTCAAATTGCTATACCCTGTCTTCAAGACCTGAAGTTCTAATTTTTACTCAAACTAAGCTGTTGATGATACTTTCAGGTAAATTTTTAATATCATTCATTGTGTCTTTTATTAACAGGTGTTTTGACTTGTTTCTTATTTTTTATTGATTCTTTTAGTTACACATGACAATAGAATAACTTCTGACATAATTATACAAGCATGAAATATATCTTGTTCTAATTTAGATGCCATTATTGCTCTAAATAATGCTCTTTTCCTTTCTCCACCCCTGCTCCCTTCCCTCTATTATCTTTCTGTCGTTTACCCATAGGGTTTTTTTAAAATTAATTTCTTGTGGAGGTTCACTATGGTATATATATTTTTTAATATCTCTATTTCTTTATTGAAATAGTCTTCCATATCCTGTATTTGTTCCTTAGATCTTCTTTCAGTTCATAGAACATTTTAATAATGAGGTTTTTATCGTCCTTCTCTAAAATTTCATCCTATTCCACATTTGTGGTTCCTTTGGTGGGGGATTTTGAATTTTAGGGGGAGGGTTTTTTTTCACATTTCTTCATATTTTCAGAGGCCTTTGACTTGCACATCAGTTGAGATGGATTTTTCTTCCTTATTTGCATGTTTGTCCTGGTATATGCAGTTATAGTTTTTGCTCTATGGACTTCTCTCTTTTTATTGGATAAGCAAATGTCTAGGAGGAGGACCTGAGGTGCCATTCTTTTTGTTCCTACTTGTGGTCTGTTTTTTCAGGGTTTTTTATTTTATTTTATTTTCATTTTCGTATTTTGCTTTTTGTACTGGGGATTGAACCAGCGGTACTTAACCACTGAGATACATCCACAGCCTTTTTTATTTATTTTTTTATTTCAGACAGGGTTTTACTAAGTTGCTCAAGGCCTCCATAAGTTGCTGAGGCTAGCTTTGAACTTGTGATCTTCCTGCCTCAGCTTCCCAAACTGCTGGGATTACAGTCGTGCACTTCCTCGCCCAGTTTTGTTGTTGCTTTTGTGCTTTTGTCTTCCTTATTCTGTATTTTAAAGTATTGTCATGGCTTAAGTTGGACTAGTTCATGTGTGGAGGTTTGTTGTTACTTGATTGAGTTGTGAATATTGCTCAGCAGCAGGATCTCTTCTCTATAAACTCAAAGTGTCCCAGTCACTTTCCAGCCTCTTAGAGAAAGAAGGCAGGGAGACAGGAATAGCAACAATGTTAGCAACTGATGTAGCACCAGAAAATAAATGTCTGGTGTCTACTTTTAACATCTATAACATTTCAACACTCCCCAACCTATCCACCTTATACTTTTCCTGGATGGGAAACAGAGCTACTACAAGCAGATTTGGCTCCTGGCCACAATGACTGGAAGCTTGCTCCTGGCCACAATGACTGGAAGCTTCTCTATCGCTAATGTTTCTCCTTTTATTTATCCCTCTGAAATATATTTTTAGATATTTCTAAATATTTAAGACAAAGAAAAATCAAACAGACTTCGTTTCAGGTATCCATCTGATACACAGATAAACTCAGAGTCCCGTGCATGCTAGGCAAACATTCTACAATCAAGCTACACCCCAGCCCCTCCTTTCATATTTAACGTCCTTCTCAAAATAAATTTAAAAGTAACAACTTCAATATGAAAAGCTTCCTTCTTCTGTACCCTTTGTCTTCACATACTCTCCTTATTCATTTCCAGAAAATTCTCTCTGCTCTTACAAAACGTTAAAATAAAATTCATAGGAATGATGTGCTCCTTCTCCTAGGCATTTTGCATTTTAGCTATGATCAAGGTTTCTAGTTTTAAATCTATGATAATGAAACTTCAAGAGAAAATTAACTCTAAAAATCAACTTGTGACTGTGGCATAATACAAAAGAAATAGCTTCCAGATTTTAACTTTTTGCATGGATTCACTGAAGGCATTTAGGTGGAAAACATGGTTATTTTCTACTCTATCATGACTAGGGGTTACCAGCACATTTCAGTTTCCTAATAAAAGGCAAAGATGACCAGTGTGATTTATAAGAACATTATTTTAAAAATAGTGAAATGAGTAAGGCACCATTCTGGGGAAAAATTAAGTCACTGTAGTGGACTCCCTGTGGCAAAATTTCTTTCAAAACGTATAAGCCTATTAACTCTTCCATTAGAGGATTCAATTGGACAGGGTATTAAGAATATCTAAAGGGCCTGAAGGGGCAAATTCTGAATAAGATGTAATTTTAGGGCTCTAAATTAGGTTTAACAAAGCCCACAGGGTAATTGAGTCTGTATTTTCTGAACACTGCAAAATTAACGTTGGGGCTTGAAAAATATGTGGGTAAAGATTAGGCTCCTTTTGGTGCAGAACATGATTCCAACAGCAGTAAGAAGCTAGAGAGATATTGAAGTTTAGGTGTGTTCCAGACCAGAGGGCAGTTTAGAGAAACTGCAGTAACTCTTCCAGCTTGCATTCTCTTTGTTTAGCACTTGGGATCCCGTGGTTCACATGGCCTCCTAAGGAATATGCATGATTCTAATGAATGCCTCTTCTCCCTATTCTTGGAGATGAACTGGCTATTGAAAGTAAAAGCCAGC
The DNA here is from genome assembly GCF_021218885.2 of Marmota monax. Taxonomy (NCBI): domain Eukaryota; kingdom Metazoa; phylum Chordata; class Mammalia; order Rodentia; family Sciuridae; genus Marmota; species Marmota monax. The sequence goes on from NW_026694765.1 coordinate 618,644, forward strand.
AACTCTCTGTCTGAGTTGGAGATATTTACCAGGGTAAGGACATGATATAGATATGGAGCAAAGGAAATGTCCTTGAAAAAATAGCAATGACTACCTAGCCTCTGTGGAACACATCACATGGTCACCATGGACACAATTCTGTCTGATATGGGGAGTTTGCCTAGATTTAGACTTGGATGGCTCTTGCTCTGCATTTTACAATGAAGTCTGAGAGCTTCCAGGAGTCTGGCTTCCAATGGTTAAGAGGATAGTGGTTCATAGGTTTGCTTGAATTCACTTAAGATGTGTAATAAACATGCACTGAGTCAGGGATGGTAGAAATGCTCTCCAGGGCTCCTCATTAGTCAAACTAGAGATTTAAACAATGTAAAAATCATAGGCACATCCTATGACTCAATACATGCATTTTATTTTCAAATAAATAAACAATTCCAGACTTGCCTCCCACGTGCTTCTACTGAAACAAGTCATTTAGAAAATGTTTGCTTGCTGTCTTCTAGCAGACAGACTTCAAATTGTTTCCACTATTGCTGTTTCTGAAGTCCACATAGCACTGAGGCTGGTGGCATTCTACCTTCTGGTGTTTCCAATGATGCTTAAAAGGTTGCTAAAGTACTTCTGTGACAAGAGATTCATAAAATGGTGTTTGGTATCTTCTCAGCACCAATATTCAAGTTTGGGAATGAGAACAGGTATTAACTGACATTGGCTGTTGAAAAATGTTTCCTATTTACTTTTCTCATATCTACTCCCTAGCTAGAGGTTTATTAGCAGAGATTGTGTACCCAAATGCATTATTGCTCTTATTTATTTATTTATTTTAAATATATTTTTTATCTGTTCTAATTAGTTATACATGCATTTTGACACACCACACGTAAATGGAGTATAATTTCTCATTCTTATGGTTGTACATGATATAGGATCACACTGGTCATGTACTCATATATGCACATAGGGCAATAATGTCTGATTCATTCTACTATCATTGCTACCCCGTTTTCCCCTCCCCTCCCTTTACTCTCCTCTGTCTACTCCAAAATAGCTCTGCCACCCACACACACATTGTGAATTAGCATCTGCATATCAGAAAAAACTTTTGGGCTATTGTTCTTTGGGATTGGCTTATTTTGCTTAGCATAATATTCTCCAGTTTCATCCATTTATGGCAAATGCCATAATTTTATTCTTCTTTAAGACTGAGTAGTATTCCATTGCGTATATATGCCACATTTTGTTTATCCATTCATCTGTTGAAGGTCATCTAGGTTGGTTCCATACTTTAGCTATATGAATTGAGCTGCTATAAACATTAATCTGGCTGTGTCACCATAGTATGCTGATTTTAAATCCTTTGGGTATAAAACTAGGAGTGGGAAGTCTGAGTCAAATTGGGATTCCATTCCAAGTTTTCTCAGGAGTTTCTGTACTGCTTTCATAGTAGTTGCACCAATTTGCAGTCTCACAAGTAATGTACGAGTGTATCTTTTCTCCCACATCCAAAACCAACATTTATTGTTGCCTATATTCTTGATGATCGCCATTCTGACTATAGTGAAATGGAGTGTAGTTTTGATTTGCATTTCTCTAATTGCCAGAGATGGTGAACATTTTTTCATATATTTGTTGATCAGTGTATCTCTTCTTCTGTGAAGTGTCTGTTCAGTTCCATTTATTGGTTGGGTTATTTGTTTTTTTAGTGTTGAGTCTCTCCAGCGATCCATGCTGACAAGATGAACTGGGTTCAAAAGAGCTGGCTTCAACATTAAGCTAAGAAAACCGTGAAGAAATCACACAACACATGGAAATGAGTTTTTCAGATCCAGGGTGGGACTGCTCTGTGACCTCAGGGTCCTCTTCCACAATGGAAAGCAAGAGAGTGAGTGCACCCAGAATCCCATTATTTATAGGGAAAAGAAGACAAAGGATTTTTGATAGAATATTCTTCACCAAATAAGGCAAGGGATAAGGTTTCAAGGGGGGTTGCCCAATCCCACTGGGTAATGCTCAAGTCTAGAGCTGAAGCAAATTTCTTTGCTGAGTGAAGATGAAGGCCACTTGCTTCCCACAGCACGTGCCCTGCCAAGCCAGACTGACACACCCTTTACTCAAGGCTGAGAGGGGATACTTTGCTCATGGGCAGGCGGCCTCCCACAGTTAAGTTTTTTGAGTGCTTTATATATCTTGGAGATTAATGCTCTATCTGAGGTGCATGTAGTGAAGTATTTTTTTTTCTAATTCTGTAGGCTGTCTGTTTACATTTTTGATGGTTTCCTTTTCTTTGAAGAGGCTTTCTATTTTGATTCCATCCCATTAATTGATTCTTGATTTTGTTTCTTGTGCTTTAGGAATTTTGTTAAGGAATTCATGTCCGAAGCTGACATGAAGTCCATGGGGACCTACATTTTGTCCTATTAGGTGCAGAGTCTCTGTTCTAGTGCCTAAGTATTTGATCCACTTTGAATATCAGAGAAAGGGGTTTAATTTCATTTTGCTACATATGGATTTCTAGTTTTCCCAGCACAATTTGTTGAAGAGGCTATCTTTTCTCCATTGTATGTTTTTTGCATCTTTGTCTAGTATGAGATAACTGTATTTATGTGGGTTTTTCTCTGTGTCTTCTATTTTGTAGCATTGGTGTATGTGTCATATTTGATGCCAGTACTATGCCATTTTTGTTTCTACAGCTCTGTAGTATTATTTAAGGTCAGGTATTGTGATGCCTCCTGCTTCACTTTTTTTTTTCTTTTTGCTAAGGATTGCTTTGGCTATTCTGGGTATTTTTAAGAGTATTTTTCTAGATGAATTTCATGACTTTTTTTTCTATAAAAAATGTCATTGATATTTTAATAGGAATTACACTAAATTTGTATAGTGCTTTGGATAGTCTGGCCATTTTGACCATGTTAATTCTGCCTATACAAAAGCATGGGAAATTGTTCTATTTTCTAAGGTCTTCTTCAATTTTCTTCTCTAGGACTCTGCAGTTTTCATTATGGAGGTATTTCACCTCTTTAGATTTATTACCAAGTTTTCTTTTTAGGCTATTGTAAATGGAATAGTTTTCCTAATTTCTCTTTCAGTGGATTCATCACTGATGCATAAGAATCTATTTGATTTATTGGTGATATTTTTGTATCCTACTACTTTGCTGAATTCATTTGTGAGTTCTAGACATTTCCTGGAGGAATTTTTTTTTGGGGGGGTTTCTAAATATAGAATCATGTTGGTGGTAAATAGGGATAGTTTGAGTTTTCCTAATTATATCCCTTTAATTTCTTTCTTCTAATTGCTCTGGCTAGAGTTTCCAGAACTATGTTGAATAGAAGTGGTGAAAGAGGGCATACTTGTCTTATTCCAGGTTTTAGAGGGAATGCTTTCAATTCTTCTCCATTTAGGATGATGTTATCTTTGGGTTTAGCAATGTTAAGGTATATACCATCCCTTGTTTTTCTAGTGTTTTAAACATGAAGGGATACTGTATTTTGTCAAATCTCTTTTATGCATCTATTGAGATAATCATATGATTCTTGTCTTTAAGTCTATTGATATGATGGATTTTTTTTAAAATTTTGCATGTTGAGTCAACCTTGCATCCTTCAGATTAACCCCACTTAATCTTACTGCACTATTTTTTAAATATGTTTTTGCATGTGATTTGCTGCATTTTATTGAGAATTTTTGCTTCAATGTTCATGAGGGACATTTATCTGAAGTTTTCTTTCCTTGATATGTCTTTGTCTCATTTTGGTATCTGGGTGATACTAGCTTCATCAAATGAGTTTGGTTAGGTTCCTGCATGTCTATTTCATGGAATAATTTGAGGAGTATTGGTGTTAATTCTTCATTGAAGGTCTTATAGAACTTGGCTGAAAATTCATCTGATTCTGGGATTTTCTTAGTTGGTAGGTTTTAATGGTGTCTTCTATTTCATAGCTTGAAATTGATCTGTTTAAATTTGTATATCCTCCTGATTCAGTTTGAGTAAGTCATATGTCTCTAGAAATTTTATAATGTCTTCAGCATTTTCTATATTACTGGAGTATAAATTTTCAAAATAGTTTCTGATTATCTTCTGTATTCAATACTGTCTGTTGTGATATTTCCTTTTTCATCACAAATTTTAGCAATTTGAGTTTTCTCTCTTTTCTCTTCATTAGCATAGCAAAGTGTTTATCAATTTTTTAAAATTTTTTGAAAGAAACAACTTTTTGTGTTGTCAGTTTTTTGAATTGTTCCTTTTGTTTCAATTTCATTGACTTCAGCCTGATTTTAATTATTTCCTGTCTTGTAGTGCTTTTGGTGGTGTTATGTTCTTCTTTTTCAAGAACTTTAAACTATAATGTTAGGTTATTTCTTTGGCTATTTTCTATTCTTTTAATAAATGACCTTGATGCAATGAATTTTCCTCTTAGATCTGCCTTTAAAGTGTTCCAGAAATTTTGATATTTTTGTGTTGCTATTCTCATTTACCTCTAAGTATTTTTTAATTTCATCCCTGATTTTTTCTGCTGCCCATTAGTCATTCCATAGCATGCTATTTAGTTTCCATGTGTTAGAGTAGCTTCTATTTTTTATTTTATCATTGATTTCTAATTTCATTCTATTATCATCTGATAGAATGCAAGGTATTATCTCTAGTTTTTTTTTTTTTTTTGGTCTTTTCTAAGAATTATTTTCTGGTATAACACATGGTCTGTTATAGAGAAGGATCCATGTGCTGCTGAGAAGAAAGTATATTTAATCACTGATGGATGAATATTCTATATATGTCTGTAAGTCTAAATTATTGATTGTATTATTTAGTTCTATATTTTATTTGTTTAGTTTTTGTTAGGAGGATCTCTCCAGTGGTGAGTGTGTTTAAAGTCACTCAGTATTTTTGTGTTATGGTCTATTTTCTTCTTGTAATTGAGAAGGTTTTGTTTGATGTACATAGGTCCTCCATTGTTTGGGGAATATTTATTAATGTTAAGTCTTATTGATATATAATTCCTTTAAGCAGTATAAAATAGTATTCTTTGTTTCTTCCGATTAATTTTGGCTGGAAGTCCATTTTATCTGATATGAGGATAGAAATCCTTGTTTGTTTATGTGAACCATGTGAATGATATGTTTCTTCTCATCCTTTCCCCTTCCGTCTATGGACATCTTGCCTATGAAATGAGTCTCCTGTTGGGCTTTGTTTTTTAATCCAATTTGCCAGTGTATATATTTTGATTGATGAGTTTAGACCACTTATGTTCAAGGTTATTATTGAGATATGATTTATATTCCCAGTCATTTTATTTATTCCCGGTTTTTAATTTGAATTAGTTTCTCCTTTGTTTGACTATTATGTTAGCACAATTCCCCCTTTTTATGGTTTTCACTTTTTTTTCTTCATTTCATCTTCATGGAATATTTTGCTGAGAATGTTCTATCGTGCAGGCCTTCTAGATAATGCTTTATTATTTTTTTTTTTATCATGGAAGATTTTGATTCATCTCCAAAAGTGAAGTTCAGTTTTTATGGGTATAGAATTCATGGGTGTCATCCATTTTCTCTCATAATTTGGAATATATTATTCCAGGACTTCCTATCTTTTAAGGTGTGGTTTAAGAAATCAGCAGAGATCCAAATTGGTTTCCTCCTAAACATGATCTGACATTTTTCTCTGTCAAGCTTTAAAATCCTAAAATCCTGTTAGACATTTTCATAATAATTTGCCTTGGAGTGTGTCTATTGTAATTTTATACATGGGGGGTCTTCTAAGCCTCCTGTATTTGATTTTCCATTTTATTGTTTATGTTTGGAAAATTTTCTGATATTATTTCTTTGAAAATATCAAATACGAATCCTTTGGTTTGTATCTCTGTGCCTTCATCTATCCTGATAAATCTTAAATTTTATTTTCATGTTATTACATATATTTTAGAAGTTATGTTTGTGTCTTAACATCTTCCATTCATGGTCAACTTTATTTTCAAGATTATATATTTTGTTTTTATCGTCTAAAATTCTGTCTTCCAAGTGATCCAGTCTGTTGTTGATGCTTTCAATTAAATTTTTAATTTGGTTATTGGTTCCTTCATTTTGAGTATTTCTCCTAGATTTCTTTTCAGAATCTCCATCTCTTTATTGCTTTGATCTTTCACCTCCAGACTTTCTCTCTGATTTCACTCCTTACATTGTGATTTACCTCACAGATTGGTTTAACGATATACATTATAAACTCCTTCTCTTACATTTCTTTCACTGTGGTGTCAATGGATTCTTTTATTTGTGCTTCTTGGTTTGTTAGGGGTCACTTATTCCCTTGTTTTTTCATGTTGTTTGTGTGTCTACCCATCTAGCAATGTGAATCTGAGGTCATAGAATTTCTACCCTTAGACTCATAGTGCCCCAAAAGTTTTCTAGTACCTTGCCTTTAAGGGGGAGAACAATAATAACAGCAACCAATGCAAACAATATACAGCCTTAAACCAAATAGTCCCTACTACAACATCTACAGTTTTGTCCAAATAAATATAAATGATGTGCTCAATAATTGCCCACAATAAAAACAGTAATTTTTGCAAAAGGGTTTACCTTTCAAATGTGGACAAAGAGAATACAGGTGGTGTAGGATATTATGTTTATGAGGAAGGAGGAGAGAAGATAGAAGTAAAAAGTTCTAGGAAGAGTGAAAGAGGGCATAATAGAGTTTGTTAGTAGGAGAAAAGTGAGAAAGCAAATCAAGAGAAACATATAAGTGAGAGAAATATATATATGTGTGTGTATAGATAATATATGTATAGATAATATATAAATGTATAGACATCATGTATATATATATATATATAATATATAATTAGAAAAATAAAATAGCAAGAAAAAAGCATAATTAGAAGAATACAAAAAAACCCTGAAATATACTATTCAGACATCTCAGTCTTCAATAAACTGATGCATGAAAAATAATTGGTTTCAAAATGATAGAAATGTGAGTGAAAAAATAAAAAGACAAGAAAAATAATCTCAATGAATAATTGAGCAATTGTTTCCATTGGAGTTAAGAAGTGACTCAGCTTCCCTTCTCAGCAATTTTAGATGGGGTGGGTGGAATTGCTAGGGTGAGAGGTTTAAACCTTAAGGAGGAACTCCTTGAGCTGGGTTGTAGGCTTAGGTATGCTCTGATCTATTCACTACTGCCAATTGGTCTGGAGTTTTTAGTTAGTGCACCTCCAGGGGCCAGCAATTCCTGGTTCATGTTAGAAGACTGTACCCTAGGGATCTCTTTTGGGTTCCACTCATGTGGTGTAGGAGCCTATTCTTAGACCACCATGTCACCTAATTCCCAGTCTCTAATTCAGTTTCCAAACTCAATCTTTCCTACTCCCACCCCTTTCAAATTTCTGGTCAGATGCTTCTCTCTCAGCTGGTTCTGTTAGCTGGTGCCAAAAACTATGGGCCAGTCAGGAAGCTCTTTGCTGGACTGGTGTGTTTGGCAGTTAAGTGGCATATGGGGTGAATTGAGGCCCAGCCATCTCAGAGGCCAGCTGTTCTGCACTGGGTGGGTCATGGCCAGGCACTGGGACCTTCAGGCTGGGTGTGAAGCTTCAAGTGATGTGCTGTGTGGGGGCCAGGCAGGGGTTGGGATACAGGGGACTGGGGATCTAGAGGGCCCTATTGGATGTGGGAGTGATGCCAGACCTGGCAGGACCCAGGTACTGATGGATATTGGTTTGGGAAGTGAATCAGGGACCAGGCTGTGTGAGGACCCTGTGAGTGCAAGCCTGGGTGGGCCCTGGGAACCCAGTGGGTACCAGACCAACTGGCTGGGCAGGCTGAAAGCAAAATGCCCTCACACCCTCTTCCAAGTTTCCAACACCAACTCACTATAGCTAGCCCTGTGAGTCCCCACGAGCCTCAGAACTCATGGAGCTAGGGAGAGACCAGCTCTCTGCAGCCTCTCTAACCTGTTTCCCCAGGTGAAATGGTCCCAGTTTCTAATTTCCCACAGGTTTGCTAGGCTCAGACAGGCCCACACAGACCTAGCTGCAAACTCATGGATCTGGGCTTCCAGTTTCTCTAGGCTCTGCCACACTGCAGTCCCACCATGGCTCCTGCATCTTGGATGATTGAGAAACTCTGGTGGAGAGGTAAATAAATGATTAATGAGTCAAACATTCTGATTTGGCTATGGCAGACTGTCCCTACAGTCTCAGGAATTTTCACTCTAAGCCTCATAAAGACATGGTATTCCCAATGTTTGAATTCTGGGAAGCTAACCTAAGAGAAATGCTGCCTTATGCCAATCCACCATCTTCGAGCCCCCTGACCTAGCCATTTGTATTTCTAGCACAGAGCATAATCACTGGCAGAACACAGGTGTTCCTGTTTAATACTCCAGCTCCCTTGGTTTTCTCCTTTAAACTCAGCCATGTGTAAGGTCTTGTATTTGACAAGATTGCCTTTCCTATTTCTTTAATGTTAATTTTGCTCCTGTTACTTGAATTTTCATTTGCATCTCTAGTATCCCAAATGATGAACTTATTTATGATAGAAATTTATTTATATCTCATACCTTGCCTTTGACAGTGATGACATGTATAGAGTTTGTTAAAAGAATAAAAGATTGAAGTATTTGGGTGGGGGCATGATAGTAGGACATAGAGTTAAATAAAATGTTCATGAGTTCAAATAATTAGAACTTTCACTAAGAATGTAAATACCTTGCACATATTAAATAGGACTATTATTGGTCAAGGTTTATTTTGATTTTTTTTTTTTTTTGATACACTAACATATCTCACTTCAGTGTCAGCACAATTTTATGATATCTAGCCTGGGGATTTTAATGAAAAATTAGTTCTTGGAGAAATTGTCGAAGTTTCTTTTAATTAATTTTCATTTTATTTGTCATGATTAGTTTTAAACTAATTTAGGATTAGATAAATGAGAATAATCTCAGAATCAAGAAACTGACTTAACCATAAGAAGTAGCTATTTCTCCATGTGAAATGAGAAGCAAAACATTAATTGTATCTCAGAGGGCACCCTTCTAGCTAGGAGAAAATAAAGAGAAGGCTTAGGGGAAGGAAATTGTAAAATTTATATTAGAGACAAGATCAAGGATATATGTTAATTTAACCATTAATGAGGAAATCTTGCAGCTTAGATTTGCTAACTGAAAAATATAACTTCAGATGATTATAGCTTAGAAGCTGAAGGTAAAATTTGTCTTCATGATTTATCTTCAATTATTTGTCCAATTGCTTTTTACATTTTCTAATTAATGTAGCATTTAAAATCCTTAAAAGCACATTACTTACCATAGACTTTGTTATAAAGCCATTCAGAGTTGAGGACAATTTCTCTTCGCTAATTTTACATAATTTTTCTTCACAAGCTGTTTTGCTACGTGTCTTTCTTCTCTTGGCTAATCAGCTTTCTTCCTTGCTTTCTTGTCCTTTATCTCTTCACTGTCATGATCTATGTAAACACTTTTCCTTCCCTTCCACTGTATGTACTGTATTTCAGAAAAAAAAGAATTTAAATTTCATTACATTTTGTTCTAATGCTTATCTACATAACAAAAATGTCTACTTTTTTTAAAACAATAGGTAGTCTGAAGGTATAAAAACAGACAGTTTCACAATATGCAGCATGTTCAGGCACTGAAGTTTTTCCAGCAACAGTATCACAACTGAAGATGCACTTAAATACAAGCACATAATACACACATTAAACATGGAAAAGGAAAATTAGCATACAAACGCACCAATTGATGATGAGTACAATAATTATGAGCTTCTTCCTGACAAAGTATATCTCTGCGATACCTCAATGAAGTTTATAACTTGCAACCTTAGGTTTTTCTTATTTTTGATTTTTATACAGTAATGTCTACAAAAAGGTATCAAAATTGTGGAATGACAGCAGAATTGTTATCCAGAACTCTTAGGGAGTGCATGTATAATTTTCTCCTTGTTATATAATCATTTGATTAAAAATGATCATTCCATTATCTTCATTTATATACTATAACATTCATTTTGTTGCCCAATTTTAATTTATTTTCACCTTCTCACTCAGGGAGTAAGAAGCCATTTTTTTTTCTATTGAAGTTGATGTAGGGTGACATTTCTAGTGATAATAAAGCCTGGGTCCATTCTGTGCAGCCATTTTAAAGTGAATCGTTTCTTGTGTCAGGGGCACATACTCCCTCTGTTTGGATTAAGGAAAATCAGTTTCAACCTTTTCCATAGGTTGATCATATTTACAGTGTAACTCTGCATTTGATGTTAAAAAACTTACAAAGGTTATTTAAAATTCATTAATTGTTTTGGATCTTACAACAATCTTGGTTGGCTTTTATTATTATCTCTACAATTATTCTTTCTCTATTGTAGACTTGAAAATAGACATAGAATGTGACTAGGTATTTCTCCAAAAGAATTAGAATCAACATACTGCCTACCTTTGTTCATCACAGCACAACTCTCCACAGGCAGCATATGAAATCACCCAGGTATTCATCAAGAGATGCATGGATAAAGGAAATGTGGTACACAAACACAATGGAGATTTGTAGCCAGCCACAAATAAGAATAACATTAGGTTTTTGCAGAGAAAGGGATGGAACTGGAATGTTGTAATGTTAAGAAAAGTTGCGTCAGACTCAGAATAAGAAGTTTCATATGTTTTCTTTCATATATAGAAGCTAGTGAGAAAAAAAAATAGATGTCATGGGAGTATAAGGGAGTAGAAGGGAGACTAATAACAGAGAAGAAGAGGACTAGGCAGAGGAAAAGGAGAATTTGGGGGAGGGAAATTTATCAATTTATGGTGTATGAGTGTACAATATGCCACAATAATACCCATCATTTTGGTTGATTAATATGCACAAAGAAAAAAAAAGAGGAAGGTGTTAATTTTTATTTTTAAAAAAAGGGAGTAAAAGAGTGTGTTCAAAGACATTTATTGGCAGAGAAAACCTAAAGGCCTTGAGTTAACATTCTCAGTATTATATTTGGCTACATTTGTTAGTAACTTGTGACTAAAACATTTTTTCGGTTTTTAATTTCTCAGTTTTCTTTGTATTTTCTCTGTCTTTCACCATTCAAGTAAGTAGTCATTTCTGAGCTTCCTTGTTTTCCTTCATTAGCTGCTTTCAAAATGTTTATTTGCATGCCCACTAGCAATGCCTGATTGTTTAAGTCACTCTTCATCTTTTTTGTTTGTTTGTTTTTGTTTTGTTTTTGTAGTTCTGGGGTTCAAACCCTGGGACCACTCTTCATCTTTACCAGAGTCTTGTATTATAATATTTGGTAGTTAATTTTAGGGACTATAATGCATGTGTTAGATTGTAATTTTACTCTTCATCTCCCACATGACTGATGATTATCTTTTTCTGTTGTTTTTGACATCCATATAGTTTATGGATGATCAAGGATATATGTTGAGATAAATTTTCAATATGTTGCCCATTTATAAGATAGAGATTGTTTTCTTATTATTGAATTTTGAGAGTTATTTATATATTATGGACACAAATATTTTGTCAGATGTGTAATTTGAGTGTATTTTCTACTCAGTGTATCTTTTCATGTTGTCAATTGGGTTTCTTACAGAACAAAAGGATTTAAATTTTCAAGAAGTTCAATGCATCAACTTTTTTTCTTTTATAAATGGTGTTCTGATGTTGTACTTAAGAATATTTTGCCTAATCTCAGTTTTCAAAAATTTCTCATGTTCTCTTCCTAAGTTTTTTATGTTTCCATGTTTTATACTTAGGCTTATGACTAATATTGAGTTAATTTTTGTATGAGTGTGAAGTACAGGTGTAATTCTTCTGCTTTTCCATATATTTTAGAACAAGCTTATGGATATCTGCAAGGCATCTTGCCAGCTTTTTGCAACTTGACAATATTATAATTTCCAATTAATAAGCACTATATATGTCTTATCATATTTAGATCTTTGATTTCTTCTCTGGTTGTTGTTATTTCAGCTTATATAACCTTCACAAATATTGTTAGATTTTTATCTAATAAGTATTTGTTTACTATTATAAATACTGAAAAATTTTAGATTTCCAGTTGTTCATCAATAGTACATGGAAGTTCCACTTATTTTTTAAACTGACCTTTTATCCTGTAATCTTGATAAACACTTACTTTTGTAGGTTATTTTAAAAATTGTTTTGTGTTTCCTACCTAGACAATTATGTCTTATGCCAAAAGAGACAGATTTTTTTTTCTCATCAATATACATGACTTTTATTTCTTTTTCCTTTCCTTTCTATTTCTTTTTGTAATGCACTTGAAAAACTTTTCAGTGAGTTGATGGCAAGGACGATTATCTTGTTCCCTGTTTTAATGGGAACATTAGTCCCACAGCATGAAACATGGTATCTGTAGGTGATTTTAGATTTCCTTTACCAGACTAAGAATGCCTTCTATTCTTAGCTTCCAGGGAGTTTTTCTCATGAAAGTATACTTAACTTTTATGAAATTCTTCTCTATTTCTTGATGGCTGTGGTGTTTGTTAAGGTGTTATATGTAAATGTTGAACTAGACAAATAACTAGGATTCATCTATTTTATCATGGTACTTTTTAAAAATATCAATGTTTTTATTATTTCAATTTTAAATGTTACATATAATTTTTACTTTTTAATGATTCATTATAGTAATATACAATACTGGAATTTGTTGTTAAATACTTGTAATGCACACAGTGGAACAGTATAATTTGGTTACTTTTTCTTAATCTATATGTTTCCTGCCTCAGCCTCCAAAACCACTGGGATTACAGGCATGAGCCACTGCACCTGGTGGAAACCTCCCAGTTTTGTACACACACAATTTCTCCAGGGTCAAATGCCTTCATGTGCCCTTTACTGCCTACTTTCCCTCACTGGAGTTCCCTATCTGGTACTGTGTTTTTGGGGACAGTTCCTCTAACTGCATGTTTTTCTGAATTACAATTACAAATGTCAAGCTCTATAATGCTTCCTGGCACAACTAATTAGGAGAATTAGGAAGAACCTTATGGGTCATCAGCCCAATAAGAAAAATCATATGAAACATTTAAAACTGAAACAATAAACAATAAAAACATCAATATTTTAAGATAGGATGAATCCTAGGAATTTAAGTCTGTTCAATATTTAGAAATAACTCCTTAAGAAATACCACAGCCGTCAAGAAACAGAAAAAGCATTTCATAAAAGTTAAGTATCATTTCATGAGAAAGTTCAAAACCAGCCTCAGCAAAAGAGAGGCACTAAAGAACTTAGTGAGACTCTGTCTCTAAATAAAATACAAAATAGGGCTGGGAATGTGGCTCAGTGTGGAGTGCCCCTGAGTTCAATTCCCGCCTCCTCCACCAAAAATAAATAAATAAATAAAATAAAAAGAACAAGGGATCATTAAAAAAAAAAGCATTACACTTTTTTTTTTTGAGAAAGAATAGATTCTTGCATATATACCAACTTCCCTGGGTAAAAACAAGTTAAATCATTCAAATACATCAGATATTTGAAAAGATAAATTGTACTAGTGGCATACAAATTCTGATTATTAAAGTAGTATAAAAAAACAATGGAATTTATTCCACATGAAAGAGAATAGTCTTCCTAAACAGACAGAAATACTACTCAGCATTCTGGAAGAAATTTGGTCTTATTTCAAAGATGTCCAAGTGAATTCCCAACTTCACTTCCATAAATTTGATTAATATGCAAATATTTTCTGAAATCTATCTTGATCATTATATATATATAATTTTTTTTGATTGAAGTCCAGAGTGTTCTTCTGCAGTAATGATAGATCTTCTTGTCTATACTATTATGTAAAACAGTTTCCTAACTCATTTATCATTTCCTGGCAATCTGTTGTAATTTTGTCTTTATTAACTTGAAATTGAGCTAACACCATCCAGTTTGTTGCTGAAAGGACTCTTAGACTCCACCACTTTCACTAATGCAAGATTTCTCTTTTGGGGGCTGTAAGGTTACTAATTTATCAGGCAGCCCAAATGCCTTCTGGTGAAACTAGTAACTTACTATATTGATCTTGAGTTTTAGTAAATAGTATTCTGGGTTCAGGATTTTTTGAGTCATCATTTCCATTTTTTCCTACATGTTACAGATATTTTAGAGGTTGAGTAGACTGACATCGACCATTTCCAACATCCTGAATGAACTTATACTTTTACTAAAATTTACCCTCGTTGAAGGATTTGGGAAATACTTCTTAATGAAAATTTCTTTATGGTATCTATACTTTTTTTAGAAATGCCACAAGTGATAAATGTCAATCATTATTATTTGTGGTAAAAAATGTAGTTTTTCTGTGAAGTCATTCAATAGCTTTGATTTAAATCATTAGAAAATAATTTGGGAAATGAAAACTTAATTGGGTGGCTGACTCAATTTAAAAGAAATCATCAAGAATCACCCTCTAAACTTTAAATTCATGAAGTTCTACCTAGAACTAAAGACTTACCTGAAGTTCTCTTTTATTTTTATGACAATTATTCCATAATAAGCATTCAGAACTGCAATTCATCGACACTTTCCAGAGCTGGTTCTGGGTCTTGCTGAAGCTGCTTATTCTTACAAGATTACAGTTGACATGAGAATTATGTATAAATATATCATTTTGAAGGGAATATCATTAATTTTCTTTTTTCTTTTCTCTGTCTCTCTTTCTTTTTTTTTTTTTTTTTGCTTGAAGTCTTCCAGAGAATACTTCTACATTAAAGATAGAGGCTCATGTGTGTAATATTAGGTAAAGCAGTTTAGATAACTCATTTATCATTTCATAGAAATCTCTTGCGTTTTTGTCTTTATTAACTTAAAATTTAGCTAACATCATCCACTTTTGTTGCTGGAAAGAGTCTGAGAAACATGAGGGTTCCTACACATCACTCCACCTGGGGAAGGCCAAAGCTTTTTCCCTGATCAACATTTTCTTTAGTTCTGTGTTTGGAAGACATGGAAGGAATAATAATTCCTAGTCCATCTTGGAATGAAATTGTCAGCAAATGGAGAGCAGGGAGTGGTGTTGAAGAGATAAATTGGAATGAGATGACAAAGAAACTTGCTTGTAAAGGAGTTTTGGGGAAACACACAGCATTGTGATGGCACCATCTTTGTCTTAATTTCTAAGCACAAAAATGCTGTTCAAACAAAGAAATGAATCACTTCTAACAATATAGTAATAATAGTACTATCAGAGGTAGCATGGGAATTTATTTCTTTCTTGCCTCAGATACTTTCTTCCTGAGGAGGCCGAACTCCTGAAACACACCTGTCTTCCCACTTCACTTGCCTTACTCCTGGGGAATGAGGTGGCTTATCTCTGGAAAATTTGTGGTGAAGTTAAACTGAGAAAGAGTTCCTGCTACTCTTTCATGCAGAGACTCAACCTGAGCATATTCTCCTTATGGAAGGGCATTTAGCATTCACAGTAAATAAATCTATAATTAATTGCAGATGGTGATACATTTTAGGAGAGGCATGTCAGAATGTTGACATCCTTGAAAAGAATCTTCAGGAAAGGGATGGATAAATTAATAACTGGTTGAAGCATGTTCCAAAGGTCCTTAAATAGGAATGGTTTCAACCTTTTCTTTTTTTTTCTTTTTTCATTTACTTCTTACATACATGACAATAGTGGAATGTATTACATTCATAATTATCCATTCACAGCACAATTTTTTCATAACTCTGTATATAAAGTATGTTCACGCCAAATTATGCCATTATATATGAGCTCTCTCTCTCTCTCTCTCTCTCTCTCTCTCTCTCTCTCTCTCTCTCTTGCATTACAATTCTTAACCTTTTCTAAGAACACATAGAATGCCAATGTGATTATACTGTGATAATCAGGTAAGACAGCACGGATGAGGATGGATTACCAGGTGGAGCCAATTCATTCTTTCCCCAAAGGGTTAGTCTGTACAGACTGAATTTGATCATTACATAGTTTATACATGTATTGAAATATACTCTGCACACTACATATGTACACCATGCCTGATTTCTCATCTCATTGGAACATCAAACTTATTTCTGATCTCTTACAGTCAGAATCCACTTTTTATGAAATCCACTCTTCAAACTTGCATTTAGCACTATAAATGCTGGTCTTTGTCTGTGCTCCCCTGTGAGGCTCATTATCCCAGATAACTGATCTTAACTTTTTGGTTAAGACTCCTGATTTTCAGATATGTATATATATACTAACCTCCTAACCCACTTTTTTTTGGAACTTTGATTAAAATTAGCCCCATGATAACTTTATTTATTATATATTGCTACATAACAAATTATTCTATAGTGCAGAAGTTCAAAACAATAAATTATTATTTCACTGTTTCTGTAGGAGAGTGATAGAAGAGTGGTTGCTAGGAGGTTTGGGCCCAGGGTCTTTGATGAGGTTTTAGTCAGACTGCTGAAGGATCCTCCTAGAGGATCCACTTTTGTGATTGTTGGTAATACAACGTGGGCTTTTCACTAAGCTACTCCTAACATAACTTCTAGTTTTTCCCAGCACAAATAATTTGAGAGAGAGATATCAATATATAAACAATGATCTTTGTTATTATCTAATATCAGATGTGATATACCCTAATTTCTGCCACACAACTATTGATCACAAAGACCAAGTTTAGTACAATGCAAACAGGGCTTAAAATAAGGATATGAATACTGGGCAGCAAGTTCCATTGGGACCTACCTGAAAGAAGTCCATCATATAGAGTTTGGATTAAGATTAATAGCTTTGAATCTTAGTTTTTCATTTCTGCTTGTTTTATTAAAGGTATGGGGTAGAATGTCATAATTAAATTCATGTATAGAATATGTAACGATCAAATCAGGGTAGTTAACATCTCCTTATACTTAAAACTTTTTTGATTAACATGTAAAAATTGTACATATGTAGTGTGCAGAGTATATTTCAATACATGTATAAACTATGTAATGATCAAATTCAGGTAATTAATATTTCCATTTCCTTATCATTACTTTGTGTTTGGAGTTGTCAAGCTTTTCTCATCTAGTTATTCATAAAAAAGTAGGTTATTGTGAACTATAGTCTATTCCCCTGTTGTTCAGAAGAACAGTAGAGCTTATAACTTCTGTCTAACTCTGTTTGGATGCTGGTTACAACTGCCCACTCTTCCTCCTTTTTTTACTCTTCCCACAATTTAGTTATGATTATTATACATTCCAATTGACTGTCTTTTTTTTCTTAACATCACATATGACATAGAATTTGTGGAGTTTTTCTTTCTGAATCAGACTCATTTCATTTAACATAATGTCCTCAGTTTTATTCATTTTTCTTCAAATGATATTATGTCATTATTTTTATAGTTGCAACACAAATGATTTTGCAGTTTATCTCTTAGGTAAACTTATTTCATTTCCTTTGAATAAACACCTAGAAGGGATATATCTGGGTCACATGATAGATTTATTTTGATTTATTCATTTTTTTTGGTGTGTGTGGGCCTCCACATTGTTCTCCACAGTAGCTGAACTAATTTAAATTCCCACCAACAATGTTTGGGAGTTCCTTTTTCTCCACATCCTTACCAGCATTTGTCAATTTTTGTCTTTTTGAGAAAAGAAAATTTCTCAGTGTAGTGAAATTATTTCTCATTGTGATTTTGATTTGCATTTTTCTGATGACTGAAAAAGTTGGTCTTTGAATTTCTTATTTTGAGGAATATCTGTTAATATCATTTCCCCATTTTTAAAATGTACTATTGTTGCTTTTTATTGACTTTTTTGAGATCCTTATATATTCTGAATATTTACCCTTTCTCGAATTAATGGCTCATAAAATTTTTCCCATTCTGTGGGTTCGGTTTTCAGAGTTTCCCTTGCTGTGTAGATGTTCTTAGTTTGGTGTAATCTCAAGTGTTCTCAATCTTTTTTTTTTTTTTTTTTTTTTTTTTTTTTCTGTACTTGGGGGGTGTTTTAGCCAAATACTTGTTGAATATGTGATATCTTGAGGTGTTTCTTCTAAGATTCTTAAAGTCATTTCAGAGTCTCAGCCCTGCTATGGTAGGGTCCTGCAAGCTGCTGCCCACCAGTAGTAAACAAATTAAGTGCCCCTCTGTGGCACTTGCTCTCAATCCCAGCAGGAACATGCACCCATGCACATTGGTACAGAATTGTGGCTCTCACTCCATCATACTCACTCTTAGTCCCACGGTGATACAATCTCATATGCAGGAGGAGGTGGTGGTGGTAACCATGGTGCTTGCTCTAAATTCACACAATGGTGCAAAGCCACACATGAATGCTTGTGGAGGTAGGTGGGTGATGGCCTCTCTGCAACACTCACTCTCTTTCCCATTAGTAGTGTGTGTCTGCATATGGCATGGGCACAGGTTGCAGATGTGAGATGTGGCACCACCACTCTCAGTCCTGGTGGTTTCTTGGGCCTACACACAGCTCCCATGACAGACAGCCTGTTTTCAGTCCCAACAATACTATGTATGGTCTCTCACATAGCACAGGTGGCAGTGGCAGGAACTGTGGTTCCCTCCCTGTAGCAATCACTCTCAACCACTCTCATGCTGCCCATGTGTGTTGGGGGAGGTAGCAGTGGGGAACTATGTAGGGGCCTGCTGTCAATCTTGGCAGTGGCACGAACCCATTCAGGTGACCACATTATTGTTCTCAGTTGAGAAATGCCCTGCTATCTCAGTCTTGATAGCAGCACCTTCCATTCTTCTCTGTGCTGAAACACCTGTGATACAGAGCACTGCATGGGCTTGGGTACTGGGGTCACATTTGCTCTGGTGGGTCAAGTTGGGTGGTGATACTGCAGGCCTCATGCTAGTGTGGTAGAATGTGTGTGGAGTCCTAGCGATAGGATACACAGAGGTTTCTAATCTCTAGGGGGGTATGAATTTGGACACTAACTCCCTTCTCAACATGACACCAAACTGCAATAGTATGGGGTCTGGGGCTTGGCAGGGTGATAATAAGAGATATTATCTAAAGTA
The DNA here is from genome assembly GCF_021218885.2 of Marmota monax. Taxonomy (NCBI): domain Eukaryota; kingdom Metazoa; phylum Chordata; class Mammalia; order Rodentia; family Sciuridae; genus Marmota; species Marmota monax. The sequence continues at coordinate 637,646 of NW_026694765.1, forward strand.
ACACTATTGCACAGACTCAAGGTTTCTCCTCTAGTGGCCACAAACCTGTGACCACTGTGAAACTTTTCAGGAGCTAGGATTACTGGTGTTCCTGCTGATGGAATTTGCTAGGGCTCCTTTTCACTCTTTCACCTGCAAAGGGAAACACCCCTGTGTCTGGGGAGGCAGGGTTGTATTTGCCAGTATAGTGCATTCCCAGGTCTCTGAGCCTTACATGTGTCTGTCTCTCTCTTGCAGAGTTCCAGTGTTCTATCATGGTCCCTCCCCTTATAATGCAGTTATGCCTCTGTTGCTTTGGTTTTTCTTTGGGAAGGAGGATGTGAATGTTGGAAACCATTTTCAGCCATCTTAGAATTCTGTAGTTTTTTTTCAATTATGTATGTTTTTATATGTGTAAATCCCTAAAGAGGTCATTTTTTATTTGTTTCTCAGCCATGATTTTTTGTTATACACTTTCCAAGATATTCTGTTTTTTCTTTGGCTTAATGATAATCCACTGAGTGTGGGAACAGCTTAGAAGTAGTGCTCTGAAATAGAAAAGATCTGAAACCTAAGATGAGTTTTGTGGGAAGATTGTACATTTCAAAGTATATTTTATGATTCTCCAACAAAAAATTGTAATAGAGCTGGGGGTGTCCCTCAGTGGTAGAGCACTTTGTTAGTGTGGGTGAGTCCCTACGCTTAATCCTTAGCATCACACGCACACACAAATACTTATCCTATAACTGAATCTGAACCTTGGGTTTAGTTTAAAAATTTCCAAACAGTTATAAATACTGTTTATTAATTCACAGGTTATCTAGAGCACTGGCTTTGCTGAGTTCAGGCTGCTTTAAAAATTAGTCTTCACATTTATCAAAGAGAGGAGCATTCTATATACAGGTGACAGTTTAATTTTCGTTAGATTTAATGAAATTAACATATGAAATATCATCATTTTTTAATTTTCAATTTTAAAGTACCTTTTGTATATGGTTTGATATGTTCTCTGGATACTTCCAGTACAAAAGTCTGTTCAGCGTGATACTTTCTTCAGCAAAGCATTTTTCAAATCACTACTCCTTCAGTGAGGCCCCTGAGACTTTGTTCAGGAGACAATGGTGGAGCAGCTGAGCTCTTAATTATAATCACTTAGTTTCATGAAAATGTGAGATAATGGATGTTGAGGTGATTTTTATGGGAAACAAGAACTAATGGGTAGAAATTATAGGGTACTCTGTGCCTGACTGGTGTTCTCTTGTTCATCATCTTTATCACTCTGAAATTCTTTTGCAATAACATATGCATAAACTAAATGGACTCAATTAATTTGCACATATTTTAGGAACTGTATTTATTAAGCAAAACAATGTCAAGACTCTCCAGTAGAGTTTTAAAGGCTGAACTTGGGAGATAACAGAATTTCTTTAATTAAAATTATCCCTGGAATTTGAACAGGATGTATATATGGCAAGCCTTATTCCCTTCCTGTATATCCTTGTGTGGATAAAGATTAATCTAGTCTGTTAAATAGTAAAATAATAAAATACCAATTGATTTTTTATTATGCCCATTTTATGCTCATTTTTGATGCCTTTAAATAGCATCAGTTAAGAATAAAATTAAATTTGGTCCCATCAAGGGTAAAGTAAATACTAAAGTAATTGAAATAAGAGTGTGAGAAAAAAATCCTTAGGTTCTTGTTCTATTTCTCTTAGGAAATTTGTGTTACAACATTAGAATTATCTGCACATATGTCTGTTTTATCCAGTGAATTTTGAGCTCTCTGGGAAACGACTGAGCTTGGATTGTATTTTATATACAGACTGAGCACATTCTATAGATCATATTAAGTGACTTATAAAATGAAAGTGGATAGAATAAACCCTCTAGGATGCTGGGTCAAGATAAATTGAGAAGCATAGTCTATAAATACTAACATAATTAAATTAATACATAGTATTAAATCCAAAAAGTCACATAGAACAAAGAATGTCAAAATGTTTCAGATAAGATGTCAGGGATCTGCAGTAAAAGAAAGATAGTGAAAGAAAGCTGTGGCCACTGCCCCAGGGTTTGAACAGTATTTCTTCCTATAGAAGGTATGTTTTTAAGTGTGTTTGGAAGGTGCCTGGTCCTAGGTCACAGTGTCTTGCTAGCTTCTTCTAAGCTCCAAATAGAATTGTCTAGTGATATTAAACATATCCAGTCCTTTATATTAGAGGGAGTCATCTCAGCTTTCCTGATGTACAGGGATTGGTTAATTTAAATGTGTTTGGTAACATGTCAATGACTTTTTTACAAAATAGTTGAGAAACACTTGACTTTCTCATGTATACTCTATATGTAGATTAGAGTTTTATAAGGTAAAACTAAGAATACTTTTCTATTAATCATGTATTTTCAAGTCTAGATTTAGTATCCAATGCTGTGGATGACAAAATCAGGAGGAATCCCATAGGAAATTTGAAACACAAAGTAGTCAGATAAAAATGACATGAATTTTACATTAACTTTACTAGCTTTGAAGCTTAGCTCTTCTAATTACTAGTTCTATGACCTTAAAGAGTGCTTTTACCTTCTCTTCCTTAGTGTTTTCCTATGTGTGATGATGATTTTATTGTCTGCTGCTCAGAACCAGGAATTACGGCTTTTGTTTAAAGCTCGACAAATGTTAAGTACTATAGGAGAAAAAAACTCTTCTTTTCTTCCTCATTCATTCTGTAGGGCTGATCTGTGAAGGGGGTATCCCTGATCTCTTTGGTCTTTAGTGATATGAAATATACAAGAGAAGAGAAGAAGAGGAGAGTATATAAGTTTCAGAATGGGGAACATATCATAGAATTCAAATAAATATGGCATAAGAAATTCAGCTATTATGTATGACTTTAATGTAATAATAATAATAATAATAATAATAATAATAATAACAACAACAACAACAAAATAAAGGCTTCATAGCAATCTACGGATAACATACCAGAAAATGTTTTAGTGGCCTAAGTTGTAGTGTCTTTAGTCGTATTGCTAAATTAGTTTCTCCAAAGACTAAGTGAAGCATATGTCATACAATTATTTAGTGAATATGATTTTCATTATGCTATTCCTATAAGTGCCATTTCCTATATATTTTATTTGATCCTAGATTATTTCACTGAATTTTAATTTTAATGCACTCTCAATTACCAGTTTCAGGTTTTGTCCTTTTCTTCCACTATTAAGCCTGTGTCTGATACATTTCCTGGAAGTGCATCATCTAGGCCCATGAACTGATATTGCTGGCTGAGGATGTGATTGTTAATAGCAGTGTGGTAAGTTCCCATTACATGTCTTCAAGCTCTCTGACTCATTTCTGGAAGTGTTTAGTACACTAAGCACATCAATAGCATTCTTCATTTCTTTACATTGCTTTTGATTCTAGAGTTTCCTCTGCAGTCTCTCATGGAGCTTCCATCTCTCTGCTTATTATTGCCCTACTGTCCTTGCATATCTGTTACTAGTCTTTCCATTACACTTTAACATCTAAATAATTGTCCCGTTTAAGTCTCTGCTTAAGAATTCTAACATCGGGTGTCATATCACAGTTTGGTCCTGACACTTGCTTTGTTTCTTTAGATTGTGCTTTTCTTGCCTTTAGCATATTTTTAAAATTTTGTAAAACCCAGGAATGATATATCAGGTTATAAAAACTGAGGTAAAGAGATCTTTAGTTTAAGGAGTTTTGTTATCTTTCTATAATTAGGCTGTTCAATGTTTGCTATGGCTGTAGATGCAAGAAGCTTCACACTCCTCTGAATTCTTGCTTTTATTTCTCCTGCTACATTTGGGTTTCTGTTGAGACTCCTTTTTTAGGATCTGAGCTTAAGCCATAATCACTGTCACTTCCTAGGAGATCCATTGTGGTGGTAAGGTGTGGGTCAGGGAAAGTGTTCTTTAATCCTTTGGCTAAGTCTCAGTATTAGTGGGTCTTTGTTAGTGGCTATGACTTTCAGAAATGTTTTTCAGTTTCTTCTCTACTCCTTAGATCTAAGTCAGGAAGGGCAAAAAGGGCTGAGATGGATAACTAAAATTCCTTCATGTGAGATAAGGATTTGTAAAGTTTTCTTTCTGAGAATTGGGCTTTGTTATGGTGAATGTGCTATGGATATATTTTAAAATTATTGTTTTTATTTCTCACCTTGCCATAAACATGTAGAGTCCCCTAGTCCCTTATCTTTATAAGGTAGGATTCCTAGAGATAAAAACCCACAACAGTGTGGGAGTTACTCCAGCCCTGGACCTCTTAGGAATTTTCACTTTTAAGCCAGTCTATACCTAACCTCCAGCATTTGTCAAATTTACTATCTAAGTATTCCTATAGTTGTGTGACTCAGTGGCTTCTGCTTCTCTTAAACTGATCTTGGCTCAGATTCTCTCTATTTGGCTGTGAACCTCTGTATTTCCCAATCTGTCCAGATTCTGAAGTTTTCCTTCTTATCTCTGTTCTCTGATAGGTTTAAGAAAATTTGTTGATTTCATTTTTTTCCATATTTTTTAAAATTATAAAGATGGAAGTAGCAACTTCTGAACTCTTACATTTAGAACTGAAAGTCCCTTGATAGTCACCTAAACTCAAGCACATTAGGTCAATGAAGTTGGGTCAGGTACTACAAAGCTTGAGTCAACTCAGATGAGTTGGTTACAGTGAATGAAAGATGAAATGGATCTGTCCATTCACCTCCCTGTGTAGGGCTGGATACAGTATTCATAAAGGATGGGGATTTATTAACATTCCCAAGGAAAAGACAGAGTAGCAGAATAGGTCCTTTGTGTTTCTGAAGCACTTTCACTTTATCTATACTTTGATTCATATTGTTACAATTGGTTCATTATGTGTAAGCTCCATGAAAAACTTCAAACTTACATTAGTAAGACTATTGTTGATAGACAATACAGTTGATTAACAATAGTGTGGAAACAAATATACTTTGTATGTCCTTGAAAGAGAGAGAGTAATCAAAAATTTTAAATTTTCAGTTTTCACTTTCACATTGCTATTTAATATTAGTCCCATAGCAATCTGGGACCCATCCTCCAATCCCTTTTACAAAAGTTCTTTTACAAAGATTTTTTTTAAATGCCAACTTAAATTTCTCCCCTCAATTATACCACATATCAAACAATAAGCCAATTTCACTGTGTACACATTTCTATTTTCACTAGATAGGAAGCATTTTGAGATAGAAAGCATTTTAAGAGCAGGGCGATGTTATGTAACTTGTATTGTTGACATCCGGCATAATATCTGACACAATGTAAGTTTTTAATACTCTGTAAGTGAATTAATGAATGGTGGTCATTAACATGTGAACTGAATCGGAACTTCAGTACTCTATATCACACCAAAAGAGGCTCACTTTATCATTAAAGCACCTGATGCAAGCTGAGAAACTTTCTCCTTTAAGGATAAATTCATTGCTTACTATTCATAGCACACATAATGAAACAGCAACAGAGAAAATTATGGAAGTATGTTTTATGACATCAGAATATGAACCATTTCCCCCTGTATTAGCCATAACTTTAAGTTCTATTTCTGCTATTTGACATCTGTTTTTAACCTCTCCATAAGTCTGCTGAATCACAGGGCCAGACTAATGCCCAAAGTTCTTTACAGGCTTTCTGCAAATTAGCTTCTGCAGGGAAGTAAAAGTCATGCTGCAATTTCCCCAACCATTCATCATCATCCCTGACCTGCCTGTTTCTCCTTATAACCCAATGGGGAATATTTCCTCCTAGTTCTTTCTCTCTACTCTAATAATAAAGGCATAATTACAGTTCCTTTGCCTACTTTCCAGATCTGCAGGTGACAGGCTTTCCATTGCTCCATGTGGCACTTGCTATACCTCTAGTTTCCAGGGAAACTGATCATTATGAACCTTCCTTCAATGTTATCAGCTTCTTTGTGTTGTTCTTTAGTTACCTTCATAAATTATAATCTGGGCACAATTTGCCCCCTCATCAGCAGTATATGTTAGAGAGCAATCTCACTATCCTTAGCACTGATAATCCTTTGTTATCTGCTATTGTTCCTTCAGGGACATTCAGAGCTGCAAGTGTCATATTGTGCTTCAGGTGAAGAGCGCATTTCGTCAACTACCCCTTCTTCCCTGCAACCATCCCAAGTCTTGGGCCATGTATAACCTAGCTGCAACACTACCTTAATAAACTTGTATTATGCTGAGAGATTTACATTAAAATATTAGCATTTACTATGCACTGAAAAGTTCAGTTTTCCATGTATTGTCAATGCAATTCATTCACTCATTTTTCTACCAATATTCAAGGACTGATTTTGTTCTGTCACTAGTTGTTGAGGTTAAAAAATGGCAAAATAAAATCCTTGCCCTTGAGTCAGAACTTTAACTGTGGTAGATAAACAAGCCTAAAGCAATACAAGTACTAAAACATAGATGTGTACAGACTTATATGTGAGCATACTAGAGGTAATATTGACTGGAGATTTTTAACAGTGTTTCACAGAATATTTTAAATGGATTATTGTGATTAAAACTTTATTTTGAAAAGGAGAAATGAATAAAGCTATTATTTAAAAAATTAAAAAAAAGAAAGACATTTTAATTGGGGACTATCACGTGAAAGGTCACACATATGAAATAGCATGGGGCTTAGAGTTTAGAGTTCATGATGCAATGGTGAGTAGTCATGGTGATGAGAGAATAGAAAGTCAGGGCTCGTATTGTTAAGAAACTTATAACCCACATAGAAATTTGGACTTTTATTGTGGTGGCAGCTATTAAAGTGATTATGCAGGTAAACTTGATTAGTGTTAGGGTGGCAACATTTTCTTTTTGGTAGAAGTTAAGTGGCCTACATATTACTATAAAGGTAGTAGAGTTAAGATCTTGATTCAAAACCAACACTATTATTTTTATTACAACTTCTTATTATGAATATGATAAAAATTTAATAAATTTTGTATATTTAATATATATTTATATATTTAATAAATAATGTATATATTTATTAAATAACAAATTTGTATAAGTATACCAATTTATATATTTAATATATTTATATATTATTTAATAAATAATATATATTTAATAAATAACAAATTTGTATACAGTTGCTATAATAAATTTTAATACGTATAAAAATTTTTATAGATTTACTAGTATTATTTTACTAAGCAAGTATAATAATACTTTTAAAATATTTACTATATACTAAGTTCCAAGCATTTAATTTTAACTTAGTTTTTATTACTATAGGCTATGGAATAGGCAACGTTCTATTCAGAATCTCTCACTGCTTTTAAGTAAATAATGGCACTCTTTGAAAAAGCCACTGTGTTTGCTTTTTGAGTTAGACCTTGTATAGTGACAAGATAGCTAGAATAAAGAGGTGGCAAGGGAAGAAAAATGGCATATGGACAGAAAAAAAATCTTGAAGAAATCACATGAATCCCTTGGTAAGTCCTTACATAAACCAAAACCATGATAGCATCAGCTTTCAGAGCAACAATGAAAGTTCAGTATCTACTTAGCAGATTGGATGACTCATTTGAGACCCTGCCAGGGGTAGCAGGGCTTTTGCAATGGGTAGCCTTTTGTTTCTATTGATTTTTCTAGTGGATGCCCAAAGTGTCATTAGTGTCTTTATAGTTTTATTTTCCAAAGTTGCAGTGGATATGAGGAAGACATAAGAGATTTGAATGTGTTTAGGAAACAGGAAACAATATGAAACCACTCATTACATTCAATAAATATGAGATTCTTTGGGTTTCCATTTCACTGATTTTTATTAAAATCCTTTGAAAACTTGTAATGAGAAATCATTTCAAAGTAGAAATCACTTTGAATGGAGTTATTGATTAAGGCTTAGGCTACTACTAAAGTCTTGTTGCAAGCAGGCTGGTATGTATAACGGTACTCAGGATTGAGTTTTCATTGCCAATTTAGGAACTAACTACTTCAGCAAAGCTTGAACTCTGAAGAACCAGAGTTTGTTTTGATCATATATCACATTACTGTTAAACTCTGAGGCAATGAAAATGATTCATTCTGCCTTCCTGGAATATTTAATCAAAGAAGAATTGTGAGTGTTGGCTCAATGTTCATCTGTTTGGTGCTGCATTCTTAGATCTATGCATTTAAAAGTGATCCTTAGTGCACTCACAGCACAGACACTGCTCAATACATACAAAAGTTCTGTATCCTAGAGAAAAGATGAATGATACCTCTAAGCACTCCTGGTCTTTCTCCAGGTTTCTCCTGTTTTTCTGGAACTAAAGGTCAATGAATTGGGCCAAGCTAATTCTAGCCTTTCAACATTTTCCTTTTGGTAGTTTGAAATCAAGTTCACCTGCCTGAATGTCCAAAAATGCTCTGATTATCATTATCTCCCAAAGGAACTAAAAGTCATTTTGGAATTCTGAGGATTTTGCATCATTCACCTGTCATGTTTCTATTGGCAGAAATAGTGGACAAGGCTTTGAGGTACTGCCTTGTTAGAACTTCAGGGGTATCACCCTGAATGATTAAGATAACTCAGTTTGGCATAATTGTCCTTAACATATAAATTTATAGCCAGACTAAAAAGGTGTACTATAAATAATCCATGATACTAAGACAGTGGGGAAAGGAGAAAAATAAGGAAGAAGAAAAGAGACAGAAGAAAAGTTTAGAATTGATTTACGGGAGGCATGGATTTTACTCAACATGAGAGGCCCGACATCAGACCAGAAATAAATTATTTTTCAAGGAGAAATTGCACTAGGGATTTTCCATTGAGAAAAAGTGGTGAACAATATAAAGGGTAAAAGATTGGAGGCATAATCTAAAAGAAATAAAGTCCATTGGAAAATAGTTGTAGTGTTCACAATTGCTATTCATAGATACACAGTGTTTAGAAAAGAAATGAGAATATTATAAAGAGAACATTTTACTATTTTATTTTTTAGTTAAACAGACTTCACATAAAAGCAACTATGAAACACTCCTCTGTTGAAACTTGTATCAAAAAATCAAGAGAGTATAAATACGAAGCTGGACGCTTGTTTATTCAAGGATGGATGACAATTTTTGAATTATACCTGTTCCTTGGTGAAGGAAAAACCCTTACGTTCCAGTGCATGTTGTGGCTACCAGCTCCTGTTTGGTAAAGAGTCATAATTAATTTTGCATTTATCTAAGAATTAAATTTGGAATTTATGGGTGGTGATTTATTGGAGGTCACAGCAGAAAACAGGTGGAATGCTAAAAGGGACTCACCTGAAAATAATTTAATGAAAGTTGGTGGAATGGTGAGCCCAGGTATAGAGAATGAGCAGGAAATTGTGAGGCAGGCAGATCCTATAGTCCCCAGGCAGGGAGGAGTGAGAGCTGCTGCAGCCACTACCAGGATTAGAAGCAGGATGTGAGAGGTTAGTAACACCAACTTCTTCCTTCTCTCTTTGGATCTCCTAGAAACTACTAGGATCTCCTACTCATTAAACTCAACAGGAAGTCAGAGGGCTAAAGGGCTTCAGTAAGGTAGTCTCTAGAGGTTTCTTACCCTGAAATAGGGAATGTGTCGAAAGGATTCATTTGGTATGTAAGAAAATCAATTAAATTGTGGAAATAAGTTACTTGACACATTTGTAGAGACTCATATTTTTATTTGGAGAATGAGAAAAATATATAAATGGGGGGATAGAGATTTAGAAGTAATCAAGTATTTCCCATTACATTCAGCCTTAGACCTGGAGACTTTTCCTTTGTTATTTCTACATAAATGCATTGTATGAGTCTTTCCACTCCAATAGCTTATATTTCCATTATTTTTAATAAGTATGTTCTTATGTTTATTTATTAAAGCATGATCTCTGGAAAATTATATTAGATAACACATGGTTATATTGGATCCAGTTATTAAAAGTATCTGAAGGCAATGTATTTATTTTTTAATTATTTTTAGCTGACAAGCATTTTATGTATTGTTTGCATGCGTGTGTGTACATATATTTTATATATTTGTTATTCAACTTGATGTTTTGAAATATGCATATATTGTAGAATAGTTAAATCAAGCTAATTAATATGCAGACATTTATTTTTGGTGAGAATACTTAAAATCTACTTTCTTAGCAATTTTCAAGAATATAAACAATGTTATTGACTATAGTTACCGTGTTTGTATCCAGTGCACATCTCCCTGAGCCACACTCCCAGCTGGAGGCTCTGGTAACTGTCATTCTCTCTAAGTTTGACATTTTTAGATTCTCAAGAGGGATCATGAGGTATTTGTCTTTCTGTGCCTGGCTTATTTAACTTAACATCATGTCCTTCAGATTCATCCATGTCATGACAATTAACAGAATTTTACTATTTTTAAAGGCTGAATAGCATTCTGTTATTTATATATCCATTCTTCCACTTATGGGTACTGAGGTGGATTTGTTATTTGGGCTACAGTATAATAATACTGCAATAAACATGGGAAAGCAGTTATTCAACATATTGAATTTATTTCCTTTGGATGCACGCCCAGCGAAATGTTTACATCATATGGAAATTTTATTTTTAATTTTTGAGGAACAACCATACAGTTGTCCATACTGATTGTACTAATTTACATTCCCCCAATACCATGCAAGAGTTGTTTTTTGTCCACATTCTCAATAACACTTATTTTTTTAATAATAAGTATTCAAAATGGCATATGGTAATATTTCATTTTAATTTTAATTTGCATTTCGCTGATAATTAGTGATTTTCTTAATAGCATATTTTCTGTATACCTGTTGGACATTTATATGTACTAAGGTCCTTTGCTTATATTTAAATCAAGTTGTTTTCTTGCTATTGTTTGAGTTCCTTACATATTTTGGATGTTAACCCTTTATTAGATGTACAGTTTGCAAATAGGTCCTCCCATCCATTTTGTTGTCTCTTGGTTGATTCTTTCCATGGCTATACAGAAGCATTTTTAATATAACCTAATCCCATTTTGTTCATTTTTTGTTTTGTTACTTATGCTTTGAGGTAATGTCTAAAAAATATATAGACCAATGTCTTTTTTTAAAAAATTTTGAGTTCTTAGAATTTTATTAGTGCTCAGTTTTGAAACTTTTTTTGAAGATAAGTTCCTTTAAAGGGCATTGACATTTCTTTGAAGATAAGATCCTTTAAAGGACATTGACATTCTTTTTGCTAGGTTCCCATGCCTACAACATCCCTTCAAATGAACATAACTTAAGGATTTGACTTATTTCATTTTGGGGGTGCAGAATCAAGCAATACTACTATTCTAAACTATTTTGTGTTGAAGTCTGTGATTGAGATCTACAGGTCTGCATGAATAGTATGGACAATGTGAGGTCGAAAATGGGCATGGGGTCTGACACTCAAGGGTGGCACCACCCCTTCTCCTCAATGCTTTAAAATTTAAATAGAATTTATTTGGAGTCCCTTTTAGTATGTCAGCTATTTATACTTTACTTTTATTCTTCTCTGAACTTATCAACTTTATAGTTTTCCTATTAGGTCTTATTGACCCAGGCTTTATATTTGGTCTCTGATGTTTCAAGTTTTCATAAAAAACAAAGCTCCTGTTCTTAAAAACTCCATAGATTACATATTAATTACTTGCACTTTTAGTTGTTTTCAAAAGGGAGATTATTTGAGGCATCTAAACTTCAGCTTAGAATGCAATTGCCTGAAGTTTTTATTAGAGACTTTTGAAGAAGTTCATTCTAAACCTATAAGAATAAATTTCTACATGATAAAAATGTTTTAAATCAGACTTCTATTTTCTTCAATTAATTTGCCAATCTACTCTGATAGCACTAATAGAGATATTTAAATAAGAATGTCAACAAGAATTATTTAAAAATCATTTTTGTTTTAAATTCTAAATAATTTTGAGTCAATGGTTTAGCATTCTTGGAATAGGGATGACATCAGCTATTAATGTCATTTGAGTATTTTAATTCCTTTTTCAAATTCTGGTATTCAATATGTCTTCTGAATGTGAAAATGACACTAGTTTGAAGAACAATTTAAAAAGCAATCTTTAAGATTTCATAAAATACGAGGTATAGGGTTTTCACTCCTAAGGTTAACATGATAGCCTGCAAGGAAAAAGTTCTGGACATGAAATCTTAATGATGCCTACCTGATGCTGGGGAGAGCAATGGAGAATGATTGATCAATGAGCACTAAGTTGCAGTTATATAAAATCAAGAATTTCTGGTGTTCAATTGCACTGTAGGGTTAGTATAGATAAAAATGTATTGAATATGTCTAAAAACTAGAAGAAAGGATTTTGAAGGCTTTTGTCACTAAAAAACAACAAATTTTTGAGGATATAGATATGTTTACCCTGATTTAAACAAAAGGAAACATATATAGGTATTAATGTTTCACATTGTATCCCATTAATAGAATATGTGTGCTTTTATGTATTAATTAAAAATAAGTTCTATAAAAATAAAAGAAATTCTTTAACTCAAATGAAAAATAAAGGTTACTTGACATATTATTGACTTTGGTTCTCTTTAGAATTAATGTTTTCAGTCCAAGGGCTCTTTAAGAATTTGAGATAGATCTCAATAACAAGTGTCCCATGTGACTGGCAGGAATGCAATTAGCCTTTGCCAAACTAGTCATTTCAAAAGTTTATGAGATGGGTCAGTGCTGTTTTGCTTTTGTTTTTTTTTTATGTTTAATTGTTTGAAAAAGAAAGCCTTTTATAGTAGGAATAAAAAAAAATCCAGTTTCCCAATCTCGGAAAAAAAAAAAAGAATTCGAGATAATTATGAAATTGTAAATGGCAGATACATTGGGTTAGTCAGTTTTTGTCACTGAGTAAAATACCTGAAAGAATAACTTAGAGGAGAAAAAGCTTTTTATGGATTCATGGTTTCAAAGGTCTTAGTCCATGGTTGGCAGACTGCATTGCTCAGGCTCCAAGGTAAGGCAGAGCATCATGGTGGAAGGGTGAGGTAGAGGAAAGTTGCTCAACTCTTGTGCTCCAGGAATCAGAGAGAAGGCAAGGAATCAAGGACAAAATGTAATCCCCAAGGGCATAACCCTAGTGATGTGGTTCCTCCATCCAAGTTCCATTCTCTGCTATTACCACACAGTGCAATAGTTCTTCCAAATTATTAATCCATCAAGTGGATCCATCGATGAAGTTACAGCTCTCATAATATAATCATTTCACCTTTGAAAATTCCTGCATTAACACAAGATATTTTGGGGAACAGCTCATATTCCAAACCATAACATATATAATGGCAAATATTAATTTTAGAGTAAAATGATTAGTTCTGTCATTTTTTAAATCATATCAGTAATTAACTTGTAGATCTAATGAAGTCAATAAGTATTGGGCCAATAGTTCTACATTCAGATAGCAAAAGTATACCTCTTTTCATCCATTTTATCATCAGAGTAAATTAATACCTTTAGATTCAAGTTTAGATTTATCAAGCTAATTTTTTGAACTTTCTTATTTTATAGCCATAACATTTTTATAAATAACAACCAAATGATTCACTGATTTAATCATGAGGTTTTTAATTGTACTAACTAAAGACTTAATGACAATCATATAAGAAATAGATTTAAAGTATACTAAGTTTAAATTTAAATATCATTTAAACTAGGCATGGTGGCTCATGCCTGTAACCCAGCTCCTTGAGAAGCTGAGGTAAGAGAATTGCAAGTTTGAGCCTGGCCTGGGCAACTTGGTAAGACTATTTCAAAATAAAATTTAAAAAGGACTGCAAATATAGCCAAGTGGTAGAGCACTTGCCTATCACACATGATGCCCTGGTTGCAATCCCTGGTAGCTTCAAATACATATATACATACATATATACCTACAATTTATCTGAATTTCAAATATAACTGGGAGTCCTCGGATTTTTACAGCAGCCCTATCTCTGACATCATTTAACTGTGTCCCCCACCCCCCTTCTCTCTCTCTCCAAATTATCTCTAGTGGCACAGGCCTTTTCCCCTTAAGAAGATTGTTATTTCAGATCTATAACACTTCTCCCATGTTAACAGTAGATGAGAGAGAGTTAGGGGTTGGAGGTATGACTAGACAGCCTCCCTCCCAAATAATCAATTATACCACTCTCCCACCTTATCATAAATGAATGCACAATTAAAATATTGCTTTAATCAATTAATCCTGAAGATATTTATTGAGTGCTTTCTGTAATCCCAATAGTGTTAAGACTCTAAAGACACAGTATTAACAAATACAGATAACCATCTGCCTCATGAAAAATATACTCTAGCAGGGCCACAAATACACAGAGACATATATGTGTGCGAACAGTGTGAAACTGGTTATGTACTATAGACAAATATATATATATATATATGTAAAGAAACTGGGTATTGTCTAGAATGATCATGGGAGCCTCACAGAGAAGATCATATTTGAGCAGAGACATGTGGGACTAGAAATAGCAAGACAGGACATATATATGCAAGTATATACATATATATACTCCAGCAGATGCTAGAGTAGCAGAGAGGCCCTGGGAGGCTGCCTGGGTGTCTGAGGAACAATGAGTGAGTGAGGGGAGGGCTGTACAGATGGGTAGACAGGTGTTGGGCAGCTGGCCATATAGTACCCTGTACACTATTTTCATAATCTAGGATTTTTTTAATGATGTAGGGAGTCTGGAGATTTCTGATGAAAGCCAGGATCTGATTTACATTTTAAAAAGAGCAACTCTGATGGCCTCATGGGTAGATTCTCAGGAGGGAAAAGAATCCAGTTAGCAGGCAGAGATGTTGATGTGGGAACACGGTGTGAGTAGGTTGAGGAATGCTGCAAATCAAATGTATTTTAAAACTAAAGACATAGGGTTTCCTAGGTGCTAGATGTATCATTATGAAAAGATTTAGGGATAAGGGTTGCATGTAAGTACAAGGACAAATTTGCTTTATGAATGACGTTTGAGGTAATCCTAATTTTGTCTTACGAACTGACTCTGAATCTTTTACTTTAAAAAGAAAATACATTCAGAGTCCTCTAAAATGACAATACTTTTCAGAGATTTGGAGCAATTTTCTTCCAAAATTCTTTCAAAGGAATTGACTAACTTTCTTTCAGAGTTTATTGGATTATTCTCAATGTAGAAATTTTTCAGTGTAAAGGGCTTACTTTCTGCTTTAAGTTCCCTTTCCTTAAACTTATGATCAAGCAGAAAGCTAAAGCAAAAAAATAAAAAATAAAAAGCCCAAACCAATCAACCAACAACAACAAATCCTGCTATATTTTATTACTGTAAGTTCACAAAAATTCTCATACTCGGTTTTCTTGGTTCTTTGACTTGCCTCCTTTATCATTTGGCCTTTTCAAGTGACTGTTTTTTTATGATTTAGACTATATTCCTTCAATCGTTTTAGAGTCTCTTTGATAGTGAACTTGCCTCTTTGTGGATAAACTATTTTTGTCACTTTTGATCAAGACACAATACAGTTATTAAATGTGATGTTTCTGAATACAAATGTTTTTGTATTGTTTGAAAAAATTTTACTGAATACCTATCATGTGCATTGACTTTAAAGGGGTTAACAAAGACACTGACTTGACGATGTGAGGGATAATTTAGCATGAAGTATAAATACAAGAAAAGGAAAAAGGTAGCACAAGGATATTGGTGATGAGCCATCAGTAATACTAAGGGTTATTATTATTTTTTTTTTTTAGAAAGCATTTGGTATATATCATTCTCTGTTCCAGTTTGATCCCCAGCAACTCTCCAAGGTAAGGGCATTAATGTCTCTATTTGACATATGAAAGAATTGAAGGATAGAAATGTCCTATAGTTATGAGTTTGCAGGGCAGAATGCAAACCTGGGCACTGCTGCTATTGAGTCTATGTTCTTAATTGCATTTCTGCCTTTGAATGATGTTAGAAGTAGGTACTACAGCTTATCAAAGAGTTGAGAGTCACAGCACATACTGGAATGTTTATTCCTGTCTGTGTGTTGGAGGCGTGATTTGAGACATCACTGAGATGATTCTAAATGATTCCTTTCTTGCAATCTGAAGTCTTAGGCAGGTTCTGACAAGAAAACAGTTTTAATGACATTCTAAAGGTTTTAAATTTCATAATTCTATGAATTTTCTCTTTGGAAGAGGAGAAAAGTTTTTCCTTTGTCATTCACATGCCAGAGACTTCAGAGACTTAAGTTGTTTTTTTTTTCTTTACTGCTTAATGAAATATCTCATGCATCTGTGCAAACACATTATACCCTGAAAATATTAAATATTCTTCAGCATGCACAATGTAGTGAATTTAATTCCTTCTATTTTTTAGCCAAACACAAATAAAGCATAGCAAGATATAAAGAGTGCCCCATCATAGACCATGTTGAATACATAATAAGTCTCTCTGAGTATCACTGCACAATGTACTAGACATCAATTGTACATTACAAATGTTTTCTCTTAATTGTTCCTTAGAGAGGTACAATGCAAATTAGAAGAATATCAGTTTGCAATCCTAAAGATCTTGGTTGAGGATAGTAAACTGATAATCCCTCACATGCTGACTTTTAGCAAAAATAAAAAAGTAGCTTTCAATTTTCCCAATTTACTTTATTTTTGCACTGCAGTAAGAAAAAGACTGAGTTAATGATTATGCTTTACAATATAGTTGATCTCAACCAACATCAATAGCATTTTTGTGGTCAAAAATTGTTACAATAGCTTTATTTCTATTTGCTGCAACTTTCCTGCCAAGATCTCATCCTGTGCAATTGATAATATTTTAATTTCCTTTGTCATAAGTAGTTGGCAGGGAAAATGTTTTGGATGGGAGTAAAAATCAGTTTAAAGTATCACCAAATTTATAAACCATCTCTATCTATAGCCATAGTTTACTTCTTTCTTTTTATTCTGTGGGAGGAAGCAACATTTTTACCAAGGCCAACTCCTGTTCCTCTGTTCTAGGGACAAAACCAGAGTGTATCTTCAATAAATTTCAGGAACAAATGTGTGGATGATGAATGCCTCCTTTCTTGCCCTTGTAATAGGAGGCTCATTTGAGACGCTGTTTTAATTTGTTCAATGATTCAAATATCAAGAACTAAAAAACTGATGTGAAAGATACCCACAATCAAAGTCAAGTGGAAGATGTCTGAAGGACAACAGGTCCTTAAAGAGTGTCTGAGAGGCAGTGGCTGACATAGGTGGCCTTAAAGTTCACTGGGAGAGAAAGAATGCTTTCACGTTTTGCAAGTTAAAGTGCATCAAAAATGGAATGGAGGAAGTTTCTAAAAAAAAAAAAAACCTGAAAACACAGAATCAAACAGACTGATTGGGGAAGCTATACAGTGGTCTAAGCTCAGGTTTTCATCATCTCTCCATAACACATTGCTTGTTCACCTTCCCCATGCCTCTTCTTTCCAGATGGCTTTTATCATTAAATCATTTCACCATGTTTCCCACAGAACTTTCCCTTTCCAAACTTTTAAAGTGCAAATAGTTTTCTAAGGCCAAATGTGTATCCCATATTCTGCAGATATATTTGTGTCTTGGAGCTCCAGAAGGCAAGTTGATAATTTAAAGAATAATAATTCCTGTAGAAAAAAAGTTATTGATAAATGGCCACCAGACTCATTAGATAAATGACATTTTATAGTATTGCATTTTATTCTGTGATATTTTCTTCCTCATAGCACACTGTGTTTCAAATGTTTTTTACAAACTACCAGCTGGACAACAAAACTAACTCACTCACTAGTATGGGCTCTAACGGCTTGTTAGTCATTTAATCAGAGCTGATGACTGGAACCTTTGTGGGATCTTCTCATCAGAATTTTGTGGTCAGTCTTTCAAGGTTTGGGCTCATCTTCCATCTTTGCTTTATCAGTTATTCTTCCCCAGGATTTTTGTTTCTATGGAAACAGTAATAGAATTGAAGTGCAAAGAACAATAGGAAGGAGGCTTCGAGAAGAGAAATGCTAACTTTAACCTGATTTTCTTCACAAAATATCTCTTAGGATTTATTCAGGCTAATACTCATTTGCATGTGTTTATTTGCACTCATTGTGTGAGTACAAATAAACTACCCATGGCTAGTATAAGAGCAAGCAGCTATTACTAATATCATTCAAGTACATGATACACACATGTCCAATGAAATTATCACACAGACATGACCAAAGACTGGGTCTTAGCCATGTTTGTGTGCTGGTGCAAGACTCTAACCACTGTAATTTATTTACATGGTACTTTATTTCAGTATGCCTTACCTGTTATATCTAAGTGGCTTACCCAAGTTCATGGACTTAGTAAATAAAATCTAAACACAAGTTCTAGCCTTTGGATTACAAATACAGAGATCATGCTGGGGCACAATAACCAATGGCTAAGCACTGAATCAATGTTCTCTACATTAAAAATATTTGAGAAAAAAATGTTTTATTATAACTTTTAAAAACATCTGAGCAAAATACTCAGTCTGGGAAAAAATTAAATAAATCTGACCATTTTATAATTTAATAACAGATCACTCTCAGCTCTCTTGCTGAATAATTTCTGGAATAGTTGCTTATTAGCCAAAAGATGCCTCACATATCTCCTTTTCTGGGAGAAAATTAACTACTGGGGCTGCAGCTGGCTAAGTGTTTAAAAGTTATCATCATTTTATAGATGAAACTGAAAATTTTAAACATTTGTTTCATAGCCTTTTTCTTTTTTAGGCATTCTGTTGGAAGTATGCATTATCTTAATCTAAATGGAAGTTAGTGGTTCTCTAAATCTGTCTTGAGTTCATCTTTAATATATAAAATGTTTATAAATCCTTAAATATATGAGATTAAAATTTATGAGCCTAAATGATTCATATTTAAATCATGATTGAAATCATTGGAATGTAATGTGGATAAGCAGAAACATTTAATTTGTTCCATTTTTTTTCCTTGAAATAGTCAATGAGATCTTTTCCAAATTAACTGTTAGAATCCCTACTAAAGTTTAATATCCAATAATTATACATAAAATAAATAATTTAATAATATCCCATTTACTTTTCAGATCAAATTTAACTGTTGTAGAGAAAAAATTGAGAAAAATCAAAGCTTTACTGTACAATAATTAGATTGTTACTCTTACCTTATTTCTGTGCCACTGTGATGCCAAAATTGGAAAAAGTGAGTACTTAGAATAGACGTCATATACTGCTAAAATGAACATGATAGTTCACTTTCTGCTTCTAAATATTATGTAAATATGACATAGCCCAAAATAAACACACGAGAATGATAATGCTGAGGTTTTTACTTTCTCCTCTTTGGCATTTTGAGTCAGTTTAACATCCATCATCACTAGTCACAGAGTGCATTAGGAATGCATTCACTCCTTAGCATTCTGACTTTTGTTTTTGCATTGACATTGGGTCTCAAAATAGCTCATTAGTGGTTTCTGCAAATAGGCAAAGAACATTATCACTTTCAGTCTGACAGAATTTGTCATATAACATTAATCTCATGAGGTTGAAAAGCTTGAAAATTATAATGTATGCAAAAATAAATTAGATAAGTAAAAGTCATTATTTTAATTTAAAAGGTATGAAGTTCAAAAGACCTATAAATTACCCTGTTTGAGTGTAATGAAAGATTGATGTGTCCTATTTCACATTTGGGAATACTTAAAGTATAAAGAGTCTGTGAATTTCATATGTATGGTCACATTAAAATCTTACAGCAATCCTACATGATAGAGACTACTATTAGCCACACATAACCAAGGGGAAAAAATGGTAGTTCCAGGAAGTTAAATAATGTGTACAATGCTACATTACTAGTCACTGAGATGAGATAAACACAGGTGTATATTCCAGAGTCCATGATATTACCTACTGTGTTTAAGTGGAATAGTAAACAATTATAAAATATACCAAACCACCAAATGTGACATGGTCAAGAGTAGATTTTCAGTAAGTGAATGCTGTTCCTTTTTCCTCTTTTGAGCAAGTTTTAATAGTTTCCATGTTCACAATAAATATTAAATAGAAAGATTTTGATGTATTTTCAATGAGGTGGTGAATGGGAAGCTCATTTGTGTAGTTGCACTAAAAGTCTCCTTTGTTTCCACTCTCTTCCTTGTTCTGTTCTGGAAATATGTCCCGCAATTTTATCTAATTATGAATAATTGAGATGGGTCTTATCTTGTAGGACTTAGGGAAGATGGGAAACAAATGTCACTTTTCCTTGTGGCAATCTTAACAAAAATCTTCATGTAGGTATGTTATACTTATGTGTTTACCTTTTCTTTTCTTATCAGCCTTGCAAGAGATAAGATAAATATTAGAAAACTGTCATATACAAAAAGTTTCATTCTTTAAAATGAAATACAGGGACAGAAATATGATTTTCTGATATCCAGTGTCTTTTCCACCTCTTTACTCTGAGATAGATATAGAGCTTATATGAACATTTTATTACTTAAAGTTGACAGCTCTGTAATTTTGAATGTGGAAAAACATGAAAAATAATAGAAAATAAACACAATTTAGCTTAGTACAATAAAAACCAAGACATTATAATTTTTAATTTATTGAGACATTGTGGAGACAGGAATGTGTCCCCAAGCCACCATCCAATATATAAAGCAAGGTGGAAACAAAGTAAGCACACATTAAAAAATGAAGAGGTAAACTCTGTGTGTGTGTGTGTGTGTGTGTGTTTTGGAGTTGTAATGAGAGTGACATGTTCTTCCCTCTGGCTGATCTCATTCCACTTCAGAGAAAGTAGCACAAGCAGAGTTATCTGGCTTGCCTATATTCACATGAACATTAACTGCATTATCAATAATAGATTAATACATCAATAATATATTATGGGGAATAAGCCTATGCTGCAGTGGGTAAGATCATACTGGCACAAATGGACTCCCCCTATCCTCTTAGTGCAACATTTCTTCCTTCATGTATTGATTCTTACTCTGTCATTATGGCAATTTGAAAGGTTTATGCGGAAAAAATGGCCTGGAAAAGAGGCCAAGGATATTTGTCAGTCTGATTTTAATCTAAGCTTATTTTTAAGTCTAGTTTGATCATAAACTGTTCAATAAATTCTTTCTATTCTATGTAGTTCAGTTAACCATGTATCTAGTATGCAAATGCAGTATAGGTGAAAGAAGAACCAAGAATAACCCATGCATATTTGGCTGACAATAGTACATGTACAGTAATAGCATTTACTAAGCAGAGGAAGATGAACTGTTAGTGATTGAGGTGAAAGTGAAGGTTCTCATTTCACCATGTTAAGTTATTAATACATTTAGACATTCAAGAAAACATTATGGAAGTTTTATAAGATTTTGACATATAGATATAGGTCTATTACAGAGAGAAGGATTTGGGATTGATTGGATTGTGTATGTCATGCAAAATAGGAGGAATAACAGAGAGCAAAGGAAAAGAGGATGAGGACAATTTGGAGACTCCTCAGCAAAAATATATCCAGCATGGGAGAAAATGGAAAAATAGGTGACATGAAACTCAGCTCAGACATATGAAATCTCATTTGAGAAGAATATTTTTCAGTTATATTTATTTATTAGCCATTTTGAAAAATTAAGATGTTAGATCAATGTGGAAAAAGAATATTTGTTTATGCTTTATTTCTTTAATGTAGGAGTTAATAAGTATATATGCTACTATTGAGAATGGTCCACTCCACTAGAGATAAAAATAGATATTGCAAGATATAAGGGAGAGAATACAAGGAGAGATTCCTGAGAAGGAATAGGAATTCTAAATTGACGAGATGTGCAGAGTGTGGATCTCTCAGAGGGCTTCATTTGTCTTATTTTAAATGCCATTCACACTCCAAGGACCAAAGCCCTGCACTTGTCATTATAGTACAGGGCAGAGTATGGTTTAGTGAAAAGAAATGCAGAAGGATTGTTGGATATGTGATTGCCAGTTGTGGAGCTTCTGTATTTCTAATAAAGAGAAAAAGCTATTTCCTTGTGAGATTTGTGAGGTGGAATGATTCACAGAAGAGAAAAGTTTCAATAATCAACTTGGATAGTGAAAAATTAAGCATACTACAACATGTATAAAGTTGCTAGGCATTATTTCTATAATCTTAATAATCAGTGCACATGACAGATTATTTCCCAGCAGTGAAGAGGTCAAGGGAGCTGACTCTCTGTTTCCTAAAAGACATGAGTTGATAAAATGTATAGGATGAGTTTTTTTCCTTATTTGCTTTTTTGTTAGCTATTTGGACTAACTCTGAGTTTCCACTTCTTGTATATATGTTTGGATCTAAATGTGCTAGAAATTTCCTATGTATACAAATTCATATAAAATGTGTTACATTTATAGAGAGAGGGGTTTAATGTTTGGGCTATAACAGATGCTATAGATGAGCAGTAATACACCTGAGAAGTAATACAGCAAGCTTGTCAGGAGGTTCTACTAATTTAGCAGTGGATCTTGAAGGTCCCCCCAGGACCATGTGTTGAGGGCTTATTCACCAGCATGAGATGCTCTTGTTAGGTGTTAGAACCTTTAAGATGTGGAACCTAAAGAGAGGTGGTTAAGTCACTGGGGTGTGCCCTTGAAGGAGATGTCAGAACACTGGCTTCTTCAGCTCTCTTTTGCTTCACTGTCACCATGAATTAAAAAGGCCTCAGAGGAAGCCACATATACCTGTCATGATGTTCTGTGCTACCACAGGCCACTGGCAACAGATCTGTGGACTGAAATCTCTGAAAGCATGAGTCAAAATGCAACTGTTCTCCTTATAAGGTGTTTATACAGAAATTTATCACAGTGATTGGAAGCTGACTAACATAGTAGTTTAGTCAATGAAAATCTCTCATAGACTTAGGAGTCTTCAATATAACTGGACCAACACAAACAAAACAAAACAAAATTTTACTAACATTAAGCATATGAACAAACTGCTTTTCCAATATTGACTTTTCTTCTTAATTGTTTTCTTTATAGAGCTTTGCATTAAAACTTATAAGAGAGATAAAAGAAATTCAGTTTTTTTAGTCATAATAATTTTATCTCACAATCTATATGAATACTCAATTTCCTTAAAGAACAAACATGTTTATAGGATGCTGTACAGAAGCCTTTTGTGGCAGTTGGGGATTTTTATTTTGGAGGCCTGGGTTATTTTCTATTCCATTAGAAGAAAATGTGACAACTTATCATTGCAATTTTATTTCCAAGATTGATAAAATAAAATGATCTGCAAAGAAGTTAACAGTTTTCCTAACTCTTAAATGTATCAGAGTTAACATTGTTTCAACTAGTGAAAAGATGTGAAGCTAATTTTGTAGTTGCTACTTTCTTCTCCCCTTTTCAGTTGTTAGTGTTTAGACTTTCTTCTCTGCTTCTTGTGAAAATGTACTCATTTCTTTATTGATATGAAAATTTTTTTGAAGACAGAAATAATAATTTGAAGAGGAACTGCTTGTGAAAAATGCCATGTAATCTCCTCTGAAGTTTCTCGAATAGCCCTAATGTTTTAGAAATGAAGTTCCACTCTATCTCCTCTGGTGGGGATGCTTTTAGGAATATAAAAGCCAGTAGCCATCCTATGCTGAAATCTACATTTCCGTTGGATTCTGCATAGACCAAATCTTTTACTGATTATCTCTTTTTATATCTAGATCTTCACATGTCCCAAAATATTCTGCTTTACCCTAACAAGTAGCATCCTGTACATCTCTTAGGAATAAAAGAAGAAACTGGTTACAATGAATGAGCAAGGTGTATAGTAACATTATTCATTTTTCCTAGGTGGCTGCATATAAATAAATGCCCTTCAGACCTTTCCATATGCTAATGACTAGTGGAAATATACCAGGCTTTTCAGTTTTTAATACCTTTGAAAAGGCATCCTTTGCTTGGGGGAATTTCCAAAGTTACTTGTCTGTGCTTTCTCAAGATGGATGTCAGAATCATTTTCTCTGCTTTCCTAGAAGTTACAGCACATGTTGTGTGATTCAGGTGTACCCATCAGACATAGCATATATAGCTTTGATTCAGAAATGAACATTAAAATCAGGTGTCCTGGAATCCATCTTGTTCATCTGGCTTCAGAACCATTCAACTATCAAAGGCTGCCAGCAATAATATTAGTATCCAGTACCCAGCATTAGCAGTGCAAGTGTGGTTTCTGTGCTGAAATTTCTACAATAGCATCTCCATTTAGATCTGTCTTAGAGAAATTCAGGGGAAATTTAATTGCTGTGTTGATCCTTTGTTCCCTGCACCACTCATCTCATTCAAAATATTTGATGCATCATCCCTTGAAG
Source organism: Marmota monax (assembly GCF_021218885.2). Taxonomy (NCBI): domain Eukaryota; kingdom Metazoa; phylum Chordata; class Mammalia; order Rodentia; family Sciuridae; genus Marmota; species Marmota monax. The sequence continues at coordinate 661,937 of NW_026694765.1, forward strand.
CTACTTATTGTACTTTAGTCTATAGCAAACACCCATGGTGAACTCTGAATTAATTATGTTTTGCAAGAAACTCAACAGTGACCTTTGCACATTTTAACTTCCAGTAGTTGTGTTTGCATAGAATGTGATGATCTCTGGAGGCAGAAACAAATGGTTTACAATTAACAATCAGTCTCTTAAAAACTAGATTTGGATACTAAAGCAAGAGGATAAAACATGTTCCCTATAGGCTCCAAAGATATCCCTGTAATACCGAGAATTGTGAGGAAATGACTCCTAAGTTAATCATTCTGTTTACTAATATAAATTGATTTTCCTCTTAGGAGGCTACTAATGTCAGAACTGAAGGAATTTTTCCAAAACATCTTCAAGAAACGAAAAGCATCAATCAAGTATGGTAATAGTACTATAGGCACTGTAAGTATATAAGAGAACAAGATCACTATGTGTTAAAATTTAAAATGATTTTAGCACTATAGATGGAAAACAATGCTCTTAAAGAGCAAGTAGGACATATGTTTGTGAAACCAAGGACAGAATGAGTGATGTAAATGTCACAAACTACAAAGTCACTCCAAGGATAGTTTATAGAATTGAAGGAAATAGAAGAGTAGCTTGTAAAGCCACTAGGATGTAATGTGATGTAGAGTTCTGGTTGCATCAGTGCAAAACCATTAATTATGCAAAAAAAAAAATTATAAGCCACCCTATGATTCTACTGTCAGGTTGGAAGTTAATTGGCAGATGAGATATCAGCTCTAAGAGAAATTGTCACTATGATTATTGTCACTTACATCCAAGCTGAAAGTAAATTGGAGTGTCACATGTTTCAAGTCAAATTTGCACTTTGGTAGTATAAGAAATGTGCTAGAAGAAATAAAATACAAAACAGTATAGTGCCTGTCACAGATTAGAAATTTAATAAGTGTGATTTTTCCTCTAGATTAACAAATATGATTTGAATATGTTATATGCTGGAAAGTGGACTATTTCTCATTAGAAAAGATTTTCAAGTTTAAAGTGCTGAGAAAAAGTACAGTCCACGTGTCAGCAGATATGTGGAGCACATGTACTACCTGAACTCTTTCTGTCCTGTGAAAGAAAAAAGTGGTGCTGGGAAACCAGCAACACCCAAGGTCATCAGATAATCCTGCAGGAGAAAGAGCCAGAGAAATTATCACTAAATTGTCCATTCAAACTTCTGACTCCTAAATCACGCAGATGAGGAGCAAACTCAGAACAGACTCACTAAAGACAAAATATCTGAATTGAAAATGGAGTTGACACATAAGACCAGTGATTGCAATTCAAAATCAGCTAAGCAAAATACCTGGGAAATACAAAGGAAATAATATAATCACTGGAGAAAAAGAAAAGGATCTAGAATTTTACAAAGTAAAATTAAGAACAGCCAAGATACTCTTTAATATTAGTTGATAGATAAAGAACCAAGAAAATGAAAACTATTCCCAAAAAAGAAAAATCAATCAAATACGACCCTAGGGTAAACTGAGTGCGGGAACTGATAAAGATTATAGATTATCCATTACAAGTCTCCTAAGTAAGAAAACATTTTTTTAATGTATAAAAAAACCCAACAAATAAATAAGCACTCTCAAGAAAAAAATAGAAACCAAAGGACCACATTAAAATTTTAATAAGAAAATATAAGGCTGTGAAATAAAATATTCATGGAATAGCCTTGAAAGGAGTAAGTTTAAGTGAACGTAAAGACGGAAAAAACCCAGCAGAATGCAAAAGCAAAAAAAAAAAAATTAAAAAAAAATAAAAATACATGTGTGATAGGAATACTCACTAGAAGGAGATGGAAAGATAATAAAACAGAAAAAAATATTTGAAGAAATGATGAAAAATAAATATCTTTGAAAATGAAAGGCCACTTTTGGCTCTTTCTTCTTAATTTTTTTGTAAACTTTATACTGCTTAAAACTAAAATTGTAGCACTGATCCAAGGATTTGTAGCAAAGAGAGACATAATATGAATAATGAGTGTATCATCGTACCCAACAACAAAGTTTTAGGTTTCTTTTATAACCCCTTTTATCTCATTTCTACTCAATGTGAGCTCTTACTATTTTAAAAAGCTAAATTCATAATGCCTAGGATTCTGCAAAATCACTTCTTCTGGAACTCTGTTTATGTTCTTCTTCTTCTTCTTTTTTTTTTTTTTGTATAAGTACCTCACAGGTCTGTGCACACCTATACACAAGTGGCCCTCTGCATTTGGGTTTTTTCATCCACATATTTAATCAAATGTTCTCCAAAATGTTTTTTTAAATTGTATTTGTACTGGACATGTAAAGATTCTTTCTTGTCTCTATCCCTAAACCATACAGCATGTTTACATGGCATGTACATTGTATTAGGTGCTATAAGTAACTTGGAGATGACACTGTATGTGAGAGGCTATGTATAAGTTAAATAAAATCCCATGCTATTCTTTACAAAGGACTTGAACATCTGTGGGATTTGGTATCTCAGTAGGGTCCAGGAACCAAACACCTAATTGCTAAAGAGGGTAGATACTAAGGACAACTAATATATGGAATTTCCTTGCATTTGCAAACACCACCCTTTGGCTCTGCCTTACCCCTAGAAATAATTTTCCTGCTACTTTGAATTTTAATCCAGGAACTGCACTCTCACCAAATTGCATATTTATATCTCTGTTATAAGCCATTTTCTGTACATGCTGAAATAGATAATCCCTTCCACTCCAGGGTGAGATATAAAATAGCTGTACTTAGTAATAAAATGTATATCAGTCACATATTATTTGACTAATTTGCCAATATTATAAATATGTAAGCTACATTTCTGTAACAGCAATCTTTATTTTATGAATATTAAGCCTACATTCCCACAGTATAAAGGGAAGTTTATGTTCTACATTACTACCAATGTTGGACCTTCAGTTCATAGGACTTGCAATCTTCCAAAAGAAAGAAAACAATTTATCATGGTAAAATCAGGGGGCAATAAATCAGTTAGTACTGTCCAAAACTATATTAGTGATTCATAGAAAGGAATAACTAATGTGAATAGAATTGCCAGAGATTATTTCTTAGAAAAATTATGAATGATTATAAACCTAGAGAGATGAGTGATATTTAGGTAGAGAAGGAGAAAAAATATTCAGAACTTGAGAAATCTCATGAGCAAATGCATGCAGATGAACAAATATCAGTCCTTTAAGAAAAATAGTTAGTCAGAATGAAGCACTGCTGATTGTGTGGGAAAAGAGGACTATATTGATAAAATCCCAGTTCTGCCATAGATATATCAAAGGGAAGATTAAGAAACTCTAACTTATGTATCTTCAAATCAGATAAAAAATATCCCCTTAAAATGTAGTTATAAACTTCTGTTTCTAGTCATGAGAGAGTAACTAAATCAATGTCATGAGCTTGCTGTACTATTATAAAGAAACATGCAACCTCATATTAATATGTAAAACAATGTCTTGCAGGTGTTGAAGAGTGGCCTATGCTGACCTACAATCCTAGAGAGAAGGAAGCATGTGAGATCAACTCTACTATCACCTTGGATTTCTCCAGACAAGTACAACTTAAGCCAAAAGTAGAATTCTTGTTTGGAAAAAAAAAAAAATGAAGATCTGAGGTCAGGGCAATTAAAACAGCTTGGGTTTGGAAGACAGGTCACCAGAGCACAAAAAGTAACAGAGGGGGAAAAACACCCCAAAACCTTAAATTCCTTTTGGGTCAGAGTTGCAAAGATTGAGAGATGTAGAGTTCCTGCCCAATTAGAAAGGAGAGCCCTCTGATCTTACTAGGCAAGATCTCAGAAATGCCATACTCTAGGAATAAGGTCACACTTTAGGAGCGAAGACTACGCCAACAGACTAAGGTCAACCCTGACATGAACCCACCCCACCAATTCCTAAAAGTAAACCTTCTGAAGATCAGTGTCATCTGCTGATAATTTGACTATGTTCTCTAACATAGGTACATATTTTTCAAAGCAATAACATAATTGAGATCCTCAGCACCTTTAATCTGCAATGTCTATCAAAATTTCAAGAAGTTCAATCCAGGCATGGTGGTGCACATCTGTAATCCCAATGACAAAGAAGGCTGAGTCAGGAGGATCACATGTTCAAGACCAGCCTGGGAAATTTAGAGAGAGCTTGCCTCTAATTAAAAAATAAAGGGTTGAGGATATAGCTCAATCGTAAAGCACCCCTGAGTTGAATCCTGAATAAAGAAAATAATCAATAAATGAGTTTCAAAAAAGGAAAAAGAAAAGATAATTCAGATTCCAGAAAAGAGGGAAAGAAAAGATGGAAAATATGACCAAAGGGAGAAAAATATGTAGTATTTTCACATCAGAGGATTGTATTTCCTTATAAATAATGGACATTCTACAATGAAAAAGTACAATACCTGAAATAAGGAACTCATTGGACAGGTTTATAAATAGAATTAGACACAGCAAAAATCAGTATAAGTGAATCATGGATGCAGAAAACAGTTTAAATTAATTACTCAGAATTGAAAATACTGACGCTTAAGTTTTATTTAGTTGAACGTCAAAATATCTTACATATGTTTAACTGAAGACTTGTAATGAGAAGAGAGGCAGAATGAGAGAGAGAGAGAGAGAGAGAGAGAGAGAGAGAGAGAGAGAGAGAAAGCACACACACAAGAGAATGGAAGAGAAGTGCTATTTGAAGTTACATTGAACAAGCGTTTTTCAAATTGAAATAGCAATCCATAGATTCAAATCCTCAGCTCAAGTGAACCACATCTAGACATACCATGCTCAGACTTCTGAAAAACAAAATAAAAGAGACTGTCTTAAATATAAAAAAAGGGTACCTTATATTTATGGGGTCTATAATAAAAATAATAGTTGACTTCTGAACAGAAAATGTGAAAGCAGAGGAAAATGACTTTAAATAATACTTATCATAAGGATTTGGTAAAAATTGTATGAAATTTACCATCCAGTGTGCTAGAGCCCCTGAGGTCATACCATGAGAATGGTTGTAAGTGGCCAAAAAGGAAGAGCCATTCTTGCAGTGTGATACTCACAGTCATTGCCCACCAGTCTCAACCTCTGAATGAAGGTCTGCACATCTATCTTCAATACTTCTGTATCAGTTAATAAACTGGATTAAGCAAGCGTTTTGGTTTAAATGTGAGGCCTCCCAAAAGCTCATATGTGAGACAATGCAATAAAGTATAGAGGTAAAATAATTGGGTTATGAAAGCCTCAACCTAATCAGTGCATTAATCTTCCCATAGGGATTAACTGGGTGGTGACTAGGCAGGTAAGATGTGGCTGGAAGAAGTGTGTCAACGGGGCTTGCCTTTGGATGTATAAATTTTGTCCTGTTGAGCAGAGCCCACTCTCTGCTTCTTGGTGGCTATGTCCTGACCTGCTTTCCTCTGCCACATTATTCCACCATGAAGTTCTGCTTTACTTCCTGTCTTGAGTAATGGAGTCAGGTATCTATGAACTGAGAACTCTGAAACTGTGAGCCCCCAAATAAATGTTTCCTCCTTTAATTGATCTTGTTAGAGCAAGGAAAAAGCTGACTAAAACTATGTAGCCTTGGGAAGAATGAGCCCTCACGTCCAGGCAGAAAGCATGGGAGCTAGGGTTGATCTCATTTGTCATGATTCTTATGTGTATGCCTGAAATATAAAATCCATAACTTGGCTTGATTGCCAAAGAATGCTTTTTTTTTTTTTTTTTAAAGATAAATAGTCTTAGAAAAGTAGTTTCTTTAGCTAAATTGTCTTTTGGATGTTTTTCTTCCTTAACCATAATAAGGAAACAGGCATTTAGCCTTTACTCTTTCACTTTGAATTTGCATAAATATGGATAAAACGTTTAATTGTATAGTAGTTACTTTTCTTATCTATGTAATGACAGGATAAGAGTGTCTTTCTAAACCACAAAATACTTTAAAAATATGCATTATTATTTCTATTAGCTAAATGATTCAAATGTTTTGTTTTTTTTTGTGTGTGTGTGTGTGTGTGTATGTAGAAGAAAAATTAGCAGACTGTACTTGGATATGTAAGACAAACCTTAAGTTTGAAGCCAGCTATTCAATGAAACATGATGTATTTTTAACTTATATAAAATCAATATAGGATTTTATCATTTATTATTGTGCTTAAAACATATCCTTTTTAGAGGATCCCCAAATTATTTTATTTTATAAAGGGTACAAAGTACAAGCATTTTGAATAAAAACAGATGACATCTCAAACTTTTTGCATTTGGAATAATATAATTATGGTAAATTTTATATAGAAAAAAATAATGCAAAAAGACAAAAAATGTGACAATACTCTCCTAATATGTATTTCTATTTGATTAATAAATTTAATCAGTCAATTAATAATTATTTTATATTCTCCAGTATGTACATAATACTAAATTTATATTCCAAACAACTAAGCCATGAAAGATCTACTAAGTAGATTTTTACGTAAGAAGTAAGAATAACCTAGATTGATGGGGGCAAAAGGGGGAAAAAATAATGACTGAAAGTGACACAAAGCATGACATAAAACATGATTATGGTTCTAAAATTACACAGTGTTATGCCAGGAAAAGAAAAAGGCCATTACCAGCTGGTTGCTAATACTCTAGAAGTGCTTTTGTGCTGTAATTGAAATGCAAAAGCCAGTAATTCCCATTTATCCACGAGAGGAAGCCATAATGTAGATTTTTATAGGGACATTCAGATTTACTGTTGTTATCCATAACTCCTCTGTCCTTTTCAAATGTAACCAGCCAATGCAAATTGTTTTGGTCATATTGATTTATATCACAATTATGGCAATTATAGCAGGCAGGCTCTAGTTGACAAGTCAGTTGAACATTTAGCCTGCTACTGTTGAATTACAGCGTTCACAATGCACCCCTGAGGCCTGGAAATGTCTATCACCAAGCCTTAGATGAGAATAATTTTAAACTGCAGAAATTTTGGGTGCTGTCACACTTTAAAGTTGTCACCATAGAAGCCTCTGCATCAATTTTAACACATTAATCATTGTCCAAAATGTTTTGTGATTTTTCTTTAACAATTATTGCTTCTGATTATTAAAGAGATATGTGTGTTTAATACTCCCAATGATAGAAGATCTATTCTTTGTGGAGGATCACAACGTATAAAAACAGATATAATTATATTAGAACCAAAATGGTAGAATGTATATATGACTATATATTCAATAATGAGTTATAATATTTGAATATATATGTACATGTTTAACTCTCTGTATCTACAAATCAATTTACCAACCAACTTATATACTGACTTAAATAGCCTATCTGGATAAATAATGAAAAAAAGTCAGTAACTTTTATTTATTTATTTAATTTTTAAAATTTTCATCTTAAGAGCATCTTCTTTTTGTTGTTGTTGTTGTTGTTGTTGTTTAAGTATACTTAACAGTAAAGACCATCTTCTTAGTTTTTGATTGCATGTATATGTTGTTTATTTATGCCTGTCTTTAAAAAAAGATATATTTATTAGTGTTCCTTTTTATTTCCTCTATCAAATATTTAACTATTGCTCTGGATTTTTTTTATTTTTATAATGATTAATCTACAGGTTGTGCATATTCATCTTATGCAAACAATTAGCAATATATTACTTGAACAAGTTGAGAATCTTAAAATCATATTTATTGCTTAAAATGGTTTTTATTCTGATGTTGTAAATTCAAATGTATGAAAGTACATATATATACTTATGCCTATATATGTAATTATATAAATATATGAAATTAATATACCTATAAATATATCCTGCAGATTTTTTTTCTTGTAGTGTACACCTGATGCTTAAATATTCTGAGAGCTTCATTTTGTCATTTTTGAAGCATAGCTGAATTTGACTTATTATAATTCTATAGTTATGTAAGTTTATAGGTTGAAGCTTTTTCTTTTCACTTTTTTGAAACACTAAAGTGTTATTATATTACTTCAATTATTTCTGATGAAAAATGTTTATCTTTTAAATATTTTGCACACATGTAATATGTATGTTATTTTGCTGATTACTTTTAAAGGTTTTGATTTTGGATTTTCAGCAGTTTTGTTCTGATGTGTCCACCTGTGATTGACTTTGTTTATCCTGCTTGGGTTTCCCTGAGGTTCATGAATGTGTGTTTAATGCATTTCATGTATTTTGCAAAAAAATTAGTCATAATCTCTTGTATTCAGTTTTTGATTTTTTCTTTATGGTATTTCAATGATTAAAAACAATCTATACTACTGATACTTTCCAAAAGGTGTCTGATTGTCTGAGTTACTAATCTTATACAAAATTTACTTGATAAATTATTAATTTCAAATAATACACAATTTTCATTTGCATAATTTCTAATTGGTCTTTTCTTAGTTTCAATTTTTATTTGAATACTCTAATTCCTGTCTCATTTTGTTCTTTTCCCTAAATATAATATTTTAAAGACCATGCCTCATAATTTGGACATCTGGGTTGTTGGTGTTTTCATCTTGATTGTTTTATTACTTAAAATCAAGTGACAATTTCTGCTTCTTATTTCTTCTTATTTTCAAATTTTTGTCAAACATTGTGTATAACATTAAGAATGGAAGTGGTAGTATTTCCCCTGGAAAATGCTGACCATTCCCACTGTCTGACTGTTCCCTCTAAAGTCTGAACTCCTTGATAAAATTAAGATTGAATTGCATTGGATATGGGCTTCAGCCTTACAGAATTTGGTTTATTTCGGATATTAAACATTCATGGGATAGAATCGGGACCATTCCGCAAAGCTGAACATTGTAAGACTAAAAATATTTCTTTATTTTCCAGTCTAAGCTTCAGTTTCCTATGCTATTGCTTTCTCAGCAAAAGTCTTATGGAGGCCAATTGTTGACTGGGGAGAAGAGTCTCTTTGGGGACGTCTATTAATTTCAATTTCTTATACTAATCTACACTATTTTTAAAATTTATCCATTTTTTTTCCTTCTTGTAGTAAAGTTCTTATCCTCCTCTAAGTGCCAAAATCTAGACTAGGAAATTAACTACAAGGAAAAGTGCTATTGCTTTCTGCTTATGATTCTTTTCAATTCATGAAGATTACTGTTTTAAAAAAAGATGATCTGGGTCTAGGCATTTAGTGGTAGGGCACTCAGTGGTAGGGCACTTGCCTATCATATGGGAAATCTAGGTTCAATCCTGAGGACTGCAAAAAAAATATATAATACTATATTGTTTAAAAAATTATCACAGCAGGAATAACAATATTTGGGAATCTTCTATATCCTAGGTAGTTTGGATCACTGATTTTTTAAAAAAACCAAAGCCCAAATTAAGTTGTTATTTGTGCATTCTACAGATATAAAAGTGATCTTTTCACTAGTGAGAACTTACTAACATGTTCCTATGGCAGTCATGATATAGTATGAAACATTTTGTGAAATAGTGCTGTAAAGGCATTATTTCATGTGAGAGTGGTTGAATTTATTGAACTGCTCTTTAATCACAATGAAATTACTAAATCAAGTAGTTCTTTTATAGTTTGCATTAAAAATCCTAGCTTCTTAGGTTTCTATGTTTAATAGCATTAAAGAAATGTGAAAACCTCTTACAAACAAATATAATTGCTAGTATTAATTAACAATTAGGACACAAAATATGAAGAACTGATGGACAAAATTCATTTGCAATCTTGGCAATTCAACAGCAGATGAGGTTAGACAAGTGTTCAACAAAAACTCATTGATTGCCAGGAACCTACGAAACACTGTAACAAAAATTATAACTCAATTATATGCCTGTGTTTACTCAGAATGGGAACTGTTGGAGCTAGAGGTATAGACAAAATAATCTCAAGAGTGAATTTAAGTCTGCCTTTTTCTAAAGTTTACCTTTTGTTATTTTCAAGGATTATATTGAAAAAAGGGTAAATGTCATAGAAATTACATGACAGCATTTCTATTTCAATGGTTAAGTATATATTTGTGAAAAAAACATGTTTTAGGCATTTTAAAAAAGGAATTGAGAATGCATGTAATTAGAAATTCTGTTCTCTAACATTTAATCCTGTATTCTCCAAAGGGAAAAATACAAGTAAATTCTAACAATGACCAGTAGAAAAAAAAAAGTGGTTTGGAAAATAGAAAAATATCCACATGTTTTATTTGCGGGAGACTTTAAGAACAATGTTACTTGAATATATTTTTAAAAATTTCAGAAATGGTGACTATTTAACAGATAGGCAGATTGATTTGACCTTCAACCTTAGCCACTTAGTAACCTCAAGAACTTTACAGCTACTCTGTCACAACAAAGGATGATCTCTCTTGCTTTAATGCTGTATTGGTAACATATTATTGGTTAATTTAGGTGTGTGATTCTCCATTCTGGAAGTCATATTTATAAAATGAGTATTTTAACAAACAGTAATTACTTATTATATATGTTTTAAATATTGTTTATATATTGTAGGAGATATTAGAATAATAATACTAAGGAGTTACCAAATTATTCATCATCAAAATGAGACACTTTTGAAAGAGTGCTATAAATCACTCTACCCAAATCAAAATTATTTAAATAAACATAATTTAAATTTTATAATATTGTCTATAATCATGTAATGTCTATGATTACACTATGATAGCTGGATGATTAATTACATTTATACAACTTTTATATATAATTCATATATATATATATATATATATATATATATATAATTTTCTAAATATTACTAACAGTTATAAATACACCTAATCATAAATGTAAACTGGGACTATGGTCACTTTAATAAAAAGAAATATTGTCACAAATACTGAAGAATGATATTGGTCAAATTGTATTATATTGAGTAGAGGTAGAAATTTGTAACAATAAAGTCTACCACTTTGAACAATTATAATGCACCAATAACAAATATGGAAAAAATGAAAATATAAAGAAAGGATATTGGCATAAATCAGGAAACAAAATGGTGTATGTTTAAGGTACTATGAAAATTGCTAAAATAATTACTGGTGAGTTGTGGGGCAGAAAACCTGAATTTGGCAGTTGGCTTTCAGGTTATGCCTTTCTCTCAGGCATGCTCTCTCCTGGTATTGATACCCTGTGGAATCTCTTTTCTCACTGTGTTGGGTGGTCCTGCATAACAATGGGTACTTTCTAAAGCACTGCTTGGTTTCTTAGCATACTTGTTGTCAGACACCTGAGAAGTCCTGGGAAGAGTTAAAATACTAAGCTGTAAAACTGGGAAGGCTTTGTGAAGAAGCCTTGAGATCACAAGAAAAGAAAGAGTTTTCCATAGAAAGAGGGATTCCTTTAGAGAAAAAGGTGGACAATATAGACCTGAGTTTCAGTATTTAAAAAGAGAAATGAAAACTTTAAAAAGCTCTCCAGGTGTTCCAGGTTACCTGTCCCACAGGCAATGAACTCACCCCAATGGAAGTTATGTGAGAAAAAAGAAAGATTGCTTTTCTTTTAACCGACCTTTTGGCTTAAATATTGATTGCTATGTAGCAACAGATAACTAAAATAGGATTTGAGGTGTTCCCATTAAAGTGGAGTGCAGCTATAACACAAAACTAAACCACTTAGCATTAGGTGATAGGAAAGGCTGATGTTAGAGAAAGCTGGAAGTGCCTTGAGGAGACAGTTTACCAAGATTGGAAGGACCATGGGTTATTTTAAGCTGGAGAAAATTTTTGTACTGACATAACAGTGGAAGTCTTTAATAACAGAGAAAAGGGAAAATATTATCTAATGATGCTTGGTTCTTGCTAAATGGGTCTCTATACCGTGTTAAAATTTCTTACTAGCTATAGAGCTAGTAAGAAATACAAGATATACAAGAAGAGCCAGATAAAGATAGAAAGGGGAATTTATGACTAAGAATACCAAATAGGATAAAAAGTATTGTTCAATGATAATATGCAGAGCTGAAAAAGGTGTGTATGTGCTAACCACAGCTAATTGTCTAATATGAAACTATTAGAGGTGGATGGAACTTGATAAAACACACCTATAAGAAATTCCATTATGGGCTGGGGTTATGGTTCAGCAGTCTAACGCTTGCTTAGCATGTGTGGGTTCTGTCCTACTCACCACATAAAAATAAATGAGAAAAAAAAGTATTGTGTCCAATTACCACTAAAAAAAAATTTAAAAAAGAAATTTTCATTATAATTAGAGAGATCTAAGAATTAAAAGAGAACAATAAAATATTATCAATATGATATACTAGATATATAGATTGCATTTTATCCTTCAGAGAGAGAAAACATAGTTTAAGTGCAACGGCTATGAAAAATAATCAATTATAGAATTGACACGAGGATCTTAATAAATATTAGAGTAGACCTTTTATTGATCATAAATTTATAAATAACTTGAAGATGACCAAGCATATTCAAAGTATTGGAATATTAAGAATAGTCCTAAAAAATAAAAGTATCTAAAGAAAGAAAATCAGTATTTTCTTATCAGGGTAAAAGTGAATTTGCCAAACCAGATTTTAAGCTACATCATGAAAACATTTTAAACAAAAAATAATAGAATTTAAGATACCCAGTCTTTAAGACAAAAAGACTATCAGTAAATAGTTTGAAAATTCAGGTGAAAAAACAACAAAATAAATCAAGGCAATCAGATTAAAATGAATATCAAAGTACAAAAACCAGGAGTAGAAAGAATAAACAAATAAATCCAAACCTAATTCCTTGAAAAGTATATAAAAGAGATAAATTCTTTGTAAGTCCTATTGAAGGAAAGAGAACAAATGAGCAACAACAAAAAGATAGACAACCACAGTTATAGGATTGATTTAAAAATAGTAACAGTTATTTACATTCAACTGTAGAACAGCAAGTTTTAAACCTGGAAGAAAGGAATGATTTCTCATCAAATATCAACTACCAACATGGACCCAGGAAATGGAAAGTACTTTAATATACTACAAGATATTTGAGAAATATTGAGATGTGAGATTAAGAGTTCCTAAAAAGTCACCTGTATCAGAAATTTTCATTGATGAGTTTTTCTTTTCTTAAAGAATATTTAAATTCAATGTTTTCTAAATTATCACTGTGTTTTTATTCATGTAGTTCCTGCTGCAAAGACTCTTCTGGTTCTTTTACAATTTAATCCATTTTATTCTTTTACATTCATCTTGTGTTTCACATTACTGGGCTATATTAGCTTTCCTTTACAGTTCTTTGAATATACATACAGTGACACTGTAGAATTTATAATATTATATTTAAATTCTTACATAAAAGACACCTTCCCTACTTTGTAACTGTTTTTATTGGTGCATGTTAATTATACAGAATAGTGGATTTTATTATGTCATGTTCATACATGAATATGACATAATTTGATCAATTTCATTCCCCATTTCCTCCACTTGCCCTTCTGTCCTTCCTCCATTTGACTCTCTTTCTCTCACTAATGGTCTTCTTTCTGTTTTCATGAGATTAAACTCCCAGCAGTAGGAATGCTTTGTACTGGAATTATCTAGGAATCAAGTGATATCCTGGGTCTACATGACTATATTTATTCAATTCCAGAATTCATCCATCATGAAATACACTACTATTTTAATTAAACTTTCTTCGCTAAAAGGAGAGAAAACCACATTTTATGTATACTAACACCATATTTCAGAAACATTGTGTGAAAAATGTACCTAAAAATTGAATACTACAAGTCTTGGCATGAATTGAATTATTATAATGATAGTACATAGTGATTAAAAGATGGAGTGAAAAAGATTCTTTTACAGGTAGAATTTAACTCTTGAGTACTAGTAAAATAGTAGGAGATAGAGTGAAAAGTTATTAATTTTTATTTCTAAAGTTCAAACAAAAGCAATTGCATAGCTTTTGTTTTTTCTTTTCTTTGCTTTTTAACTAAGTGGGAAGATATGTGCAAAGATGATTTTGAAGGCAAGGATGTAGGTTCACTTAGCAACTGTATAAATTTGAGGTGCTAGATAACACTTTCAAAGTTATACCAAATTAAATATGAAAAGAGTTATCTGGAATACAAGGAAGTTTTTTTTTTTTCCTTTGGATACTTATATGTGAGCATCTTTTAAATCAGGGTATCTCTAATAGCTACTACCAAACAAGTGTAGTCATTATGAGGTTACCAAGAGTTTGTGCATGCACACATTTAGTCAATCAGTGTCTTAGTCCATTATCTATAACAAAATGAGACAGTTCTAGATATTGTCCTAAATCATATCAACACCGTAGTAGGAATTTGTTTGGGTAATAAATTAAGTTTAATTATTTTGATACCAGCACATTTTTCAGGTCAGAAGCCATCATGGCACACGCATTTAAAAATGTGTCCATAACCGAAAAACTGGTTATAAACATCATACAAGAAAATCACTTTGTTTAATGAAACAGTAGATTTCACCCCAAATATATTTCTAAAAAGTTCACTTTATTTCATAGGCTTCAAGGTTATGTCATGATGATTCATGCTATGAAGCATACAGGATTATAAGGCTACCATATTTCTTTCTTTTTTTCTTTCTTTTTCAGTTTATATAAAGAATTCTTTCTACCTACATCATAGGTTTTATAATCTTTGGGTGTAAGACATGGCCTTCTAACCTTGATTTTTCTATGAGAGATTTTAAAAATATTGACAATTTAGTTTTGTGCTAAAATATTAAATGTGTGGGTAAATCAAGATTACATTGTCACTTTTTTCGTATTCAGCTTTTAAAATATGATCCTTTAAAAAAGAATTTAGCTCAGTATCTTCTGCTCATTGGGTCAACTAATGTCAAGGGTGGAAATGTTGTCAAGTAGAAGTCCAAACCTCCAAGGAAGTAACAAAATTACATTTTAAACCCATCATTGCCAGCTATATTTCTTAAGTCACAAAGATGCAATACACATTTTACCTATTTTTTTAGCTTGAGGACAATTTTTCTCCTTTAGCAAATAACATCAAAATAGTTTTCATGATCCATCATTTTTCTTTCTTCAAAATACCTGTTGAATTAGCCATGTGATTAGGCAGCATATGTTCGGCTATCACAATTGATAGATGGCTACAAACCTATAGTCACCTGTCTCTCCACCTTCATGCCTTCAAAACAGCAAGAGTACCTTGTGATTATTAAAAGTAAATAAGGGAAAACCTTAGTAAAAATATTCTCATGGGCTAAATATTTAACTTTGTGTTCTTTCCACCTATTCTTTCATGTCATTACATCATTTCAAATTTGTTTGAAACTTCAGAAAGGGGACTTTAAAATATTAAAAAGTATAAAAGTAATTATATAAGAGAGAGAGAGAGAGAGAGAGAGAGAGAGAGAGAGAGAGAGAGAGAGAAAGAAAGAGGGTGGTAGAAGAGGGAGGGGGAGAGAAAGAAATGATGTCAGAATTTCAAAGCCAGAATAGGGAAAGATTCATGAACCCAAGTCCATGCATTGCAGCAGTGCTTAGGCAGAGAAGAAATAAGGATAGAGTAAAAGGTCTTAGAAAAATAGTAAGATGTGAATAAATTTTGGTAGAAAAATTTCACACTCTTCTAAAAAGATTATTAGGTACTATATACATTCCTTCTTGGGAAAGATAAGAGCATATCGAAAACCAAAACCTTCTGTGGCATAGCATGGCCAATGGGTTTTACTCTATGGTTAATTTGGCCTCAATTAAGAGATGCATCTATTTAGAGTCAAAGTGATTTTATAAAAAGTGCATATCCATTTTTCCATAGTATGTTTAAATAGGAATGGAACTTACTTCACCAGGTTGCTTTAGACACTACCATTTTCATTAAAATCCATAATCAAAAAGGACTAATTGCTTCTGCAGGGGTTGTTTGTAATCACCGGAAGTTCTCCTGCTGGTTACGGAATCATTCTTACTTTAATGTCCTTTGTTGCTTTAATCCTAAGTAGTTGGCAGTTTTACTATTCACAGAAAAAAGATACAGTGTTACATTTTCTTCTAATACACACATACATGCAGACACAAACACATGTGTGTATACATTTTAATTAAATAATATATGCATTCTTATTCACATATATTTACATTGGATTAAATTATAAAATGTACCTCTGAGAAAATGTTGGATAGGCAAGAAGCAATAATAGTAGTGACTGTGAGAAAGAGTTAAACATTACAAGGTCCAGAAACTATTTACTGAGTTTAGGTAAAGTTAGCCCTTTACTGAGATTGGAAAATGCAGTTCAAGTGTGATAGTAAGATCAAAAACTGGTGGTGAGAGGGAGAAGAGGAAAGATTGGAGGTGGGGAAGCAATGATATTCATCTATCAGTCAGTGGTTTGTTAGATGGAAAGCAGAAATATGGAATATTTGCTGGAGCGGTAAGGAGAAGACAAAGGAGGATTATTTTAAACGATAGTATGTAAATTTCTAAACATATACAAAAAGAAAAATAATATAATGAGCCATATGGTATGTATTCATCATTAAGCTTAAACTGTTTTCATATTGTTTCACTTGTACTCAAATCAACCCTTCCCTCATTATGATTTTGAAACAAATTCTAAACATCCTGTAATTTCAACATGTCTTTTAGCATGTATCCTTACAACACAATAAATCTGTAAAAACAATCAAAAACCATTATTCTAGCAAAATTTGGTGATATTTTTAATATTTTGAATTAGTGTTTACATTTTCCTGTGATTGTTTTTATTAATAATTTATGCAATTCATGATTGAAAGAAAGCCCTTTCTTTGCAGTTATTGATCATACTTCACATTTCTTTTAAATTAAAGATTTCTCTTTTCTTATCCCTCTTTTTTTCCCTTGATATTGATTTGTTCAAAGAACTGGATTGATTTTCTTGCTGATTTTTCATGGTTTGAATTTTACTCTTGGCTGAATATTGCTGTACAACGTGTTTGTTGTAACTCCTTTGTATTCTATAAATTGGTATTTAGACCTCGAATTTTGATCTTATTCTAGTTTAATTCTTTTCAAAGATTGATTCATAGATAGTGATTAGTTCCCTCACCTGGAAGCACAAAATGTTGGGCTTCTTTGTTGTATTTAGTAACCCTTGAGAATCACTGTCTAGGTCCATTAATCTATTAAGAGTTGCAAACTATAATATTCCAATTCTATATAAGCTTTTTAAATTAGCTGGAATAAGTCTATAAAGAGAGACTTTCCCTCATTAAGTATTTCATTGGTGTGAGGTATAGTTTGTATAAAATGGGATAAATATTTGATTAGTTTCCTTTATTGACTGCTGTTACAATTATAAGTTAATGACCATTATTCAAAGGCAATCACAATTTAATTTTTTTTCTTTTGTGAAATCAATCATTATAAACTCAATAATTTAAAATTACTTGACACATGTATATCCACTACAGTTATTATTATTATTGATGCTCAAATTGTACCATGCATGGCTTATGGGACACTCTTATAGTTACAATGTAATTTTTCTTTTTTTAGGTATTGATGGACTTTTATTTACTTATTTGTTTTATGTGGTGCTGAGAATTGAACCCAGTGCCTCACACATGCTAGGCAAGTGCTCTACCACTGAGCCATGACCCCAGCCCATTACAATGTAATTTTAATGAGCTCTTTGTCTTTGGTGGTTTTCAAATTTGTAAAGTGCTAAAGACTCATTTTCCACATTCTTCATCTGGACCTGGGATGATTTTTTTTAAACAGATTTATATATAGGAATTAATTTTTTAAAAAGTGCAACCAAAGAAGTTGAAAGATGTGTGAGAAAAAGGAAGGGCCATAAATAGAAGACATTTCTGGGAAGGGGTCTATAGATGATGGAGCCCCAGGGATTAACTAAAGAGAGCAGGAGGGAGGGAGGAGTGTGTGGAGGCAGACAGGTTTAAGTTCATAGGCACTACAGAGGGCAGTGAGCAATTTTAGTCAACTGATTTTGTTTTGTCTAGTGCGGGTGGTAAAGTCATCAGCTGAATCTGAGGAGAAAGTGAGGACTGAGATTGTTGAAGACAAGAGGAGCAACGCCTTCCATCTTCACTGTTATTTTCCTAGAAGACTAAAATTGCCCTTATTGATGATTTAATGTGTTGATTTTTCATGATCTTCTCCCATTTTAAAAAAGTCTCAAACATTTGCCTAGAACCATCCACAATATTCCAGGCATCATTCTATTCTAAAGTGGTTGTTTAAATTTAAAGTGTATTCACAAATATTATATAAAGATACAATTAGCAGGAGATCATATCTGCTGTTATATTGTTCTTTTTAGTGCACTTTTACTTGGCTAACCAGACCCATCTCCTCCCACTCTCCACTTAGGCCACTTCCAACCTTGTCATTTATGACAACAACACAGCTTATATTTTTACATGTTTCCAATTATATATAACAATATTCATGTAAATACACAAGTATATTGTGTATAATATTGTCTATGTATAAATAATATATTGTCTATGTATAAATGCACATATATATTTGTCATTGTTTAAAATCTGGTGATCATGCATGTTTTTAATAAAAATATTTTTTTCTCATTAAAAGAATCAGAGAAATTCTTCAAGTCAATTGGTAAAACTTTAGTTTTCTTATAGTGGGCTGCATATATTATTCCAGAATGTAAGTATAACGTAATTTAGCCAACTTTCATCTTGATTAATATTAATCTCTTTTCCTCGTGTTTTGCCACTGTGGATAATTGCCAGTAGTATCCTTAGAGTTTTATATTCAAGATTGGTTCCCAAGAAGACTATTCCTATGGTCAAGGGTATATTCACTTCAGATTTTAAAAGATACTGCCATATGGCTTTCTGAAACTATAAAATTTGACATTTCCTCTGCCACAGAAAGAAACTCCTTTTCCAGGGGTTCTCACTGTAGGGAGTATACTTTTCTTTCTTATGAAAATGTTTGTGAGCCTAATAAATATAAATTGATATTTTGTTGATCATCTAATTTGCATTTTGATGATGACTAGAGAAATTGAACATCTTTTATGTGTTATTTTGCTCTTTCAATTTACTGTTTTATGAATCATTCAAACTATGTCCTTTGTTCATTTAGTCATTGGAGCTTTTTATCTCTCTTATAAATTTACAAGGGTTCATTGTGTGCCCAAGTGAGTGTGTATTTCTACAGGTCTGTGTTTACTATTTGCATAACAGACATTTATCTTAATCTTTTTTTTTTAATTTACTAACATGGATTTTAATTTTGGTAAATTAAAAAACATATATTATTAAGTAAATTTCCCTGTTCATTACACATAAATTTCCACTCTTGTTTAAGGAAGTCTTTTCTAGTACTTGATAGACACACAATTTCCCAAATTTTTAATAAACCTCTAATTTCATTTTATTTTACATTTAGTTCCTAAATGAATCTGAAGTCTGTTTTCCATATGTGGTAGAATCTGTGGACTGGCTTGTTGTACATTTACTCAAATTCTGCTCTCTTGGCATTTATTTTTTTAATTATCAAAAGCAGAAGCAAGGGCTGGGATTGTGGCTCAGTGGTAGTGCACCTGCCTAGCATGTGTGAGGCACTGGGTTTGATTCTCAGCACAGAATATAAATAAAATAAAGGTACATTGGCAACTAAAAAAATATTTAAAAAGAGAAAAAAAGTAGCAGCAGATACCTGATATCCAGATTTTTTATAGTTTGGGAGCCACAGGACTCTAGTTGGAGTAGGTAAAATCCTTGGGGAAGGAATCCTTTTCTGAATTTAAAAAGGCCTTTTAGAATAGACACAAAACACCACGAAGTCCCTTTCTCTATGTTCTTTTCCCCTTCTTAATGACTGTAAAATAGGTATTGTGCTTCTGTTTCTGGAGCTATCTCATAGTGAAGAAACACACACTCTAAGGATAGTGGAACAGAAAGGTAGAAAGGGGATTGTGTCCTTGAGCAGCTTTTCTGGGCCAAATTACACATCACTAAATGTAGGTGAGTCTGTAAACTTTCATATGTTTTGATAAGTGTATAACAAAATTTTGGGTACTTAAAGTTGAAAGAAATCTTAACAGGTACAAAAGACATATATTTTCTTCAATAGGTAAATGACCAGATGTTCTATAATCTCTTTGTTTTCTCTCAAATTAAAATGTGATTTGTGCCTTTATTAAAGTATCATGCCTAGCTGTGATTGCTCATGTCTGTAATCCCCAGTGGCTCAGGAGACTGAGGCAGGAGGATGGCAAGTTCAAGGCCAGCCTCAAGACTCCTCAGCAACTTAGCAACACCCTGTCTCAAAAAGGAAAATAAATAAATAAATAAATAAATAACAAAGAACCAAGGATGTGACTCAGTAGTAAAGAAACCTGATTTAATCCCTATTATCTAAAAAAAAAAAATCTTACATACATTGAGAACTACTTTTGGATGCTCTATTCTCTTCTACTGAGTTCTATTCCTATGCTATTAGCATATATATATTTAATTACAATAATTTATGTGTATGTGTATCACACACACTTTCATAAGTACTATTTTCATAATTCCTTTGCCTTGTATATGGCAAGTTAGTTCAAATCTCTTCTCTTCTTTCAAATAATTCAACAAAGCGGTTTGCAATAGGTCTGACCAAAGAAAGGTGATCTGAAACAGTGAGTTAAGGAAGGTAATATAATGAAAGCAGCAGTGCTTTGTGGTCAGGAAGTTGTCACTTCAGTCCCTATCTCTCAAGATCATGACCCTACACAAGTCCTTTCTCTTTTCCAGGCTCTCATTGACTTATCCAAAAAAATTAGGGGTTGATAGGAGATGATCTTTGGAGTCCCACATAGCTGTAGCAGTCTATTTATTATTCCATGAGTCTCTGGGCTGTGTCAATTCTCTCTGTAACTATATATTAATTTTTCTTTTACTAATAAAAATATCTGTGGTTGGAATCCATCTTCTTCAAAGAAAATGTTACTTGTTTAACTATCCAATCCTAAAAATAAAAATGCATGTATTAATATTTACATCCTCTCATTGTTTGGGAGGACACCCAGTGAACTTCTGAGAAAAGGAGTCATTTGAATCAACTTTATATAGGGACTTAGCCTCAGTAGTAGATATCAGGCAGGCAAGAATTGTAATATTGAGAACTAACAATAATATTAGAGAAGATGTTGGGTCCATACTTTCAGAATACACATGCAGGGTTAGAATCTGTATTCGAGCATAGAAAACCAGCATGCTCAGCCATTGCTATTTTTTTAAAACCCTTCTTGTTATCCTAATAATAATTCATCCTCACAGATGCAACTGGGTTACATTTTGAGCATATAAAGACACCAAAGCTCAAAAAATATATCCCCTTGACATTGTTTTTCACCTATAGTATGTGAAGAATTGGGTTCAGATAATAATTTTAAGTGTTTTTTAGTTCCTATCCTAAAAAGAAAATAAAAATATTTGCTTAAAATGAATGTGAGAATATGTAACAACAAATCCCACAATCATGTACAGCTATAATGCACCAATAAAATATGGAAAAAATAAAAATAAAAGTGAACTTGAAACATCATGAAGAATGAAGAAAGATACTCATTCTCCCTCACTTCAGGAAAGGTCTGACTTTCTAGGTTAGGTTTTTTTTTTTTTTTTTTTCATGCTTAGTCATATCTGTTGTTATGGTTTGTATGGGAGGTATCTCCCAAAAGCTCAGGTGTGAGACAATGGAAGAAGGTTTAGAAGAGAAATGATTGGATTGAGACAGTCCTAACCCAATCAGTGAATTAATCCCTGATGGGATTAACTGAATGGTAGCTAGAGGCTGGTGGGGTGTGGTTAGAGGAAGTGGTTAATGGAGGATGTGGCTATGGTATATATATTCATCTGGAGCTGGAGTCTCTCTCTGCTTATGATCACCATGATGTGAGCTGCTTCCCTCTGCCACACTCATGATGTGGCACCTTCATGATGTTCTGCCTCATCTCAAGCCCTGAGGAATGGAGCCAGGCTTCTTTGGACTAAGATCTCTGAAACTGTGTGTCCTCAAATGAAACTTTCCTCCTCTACGGTTGTTCTGGTCAGATCCGTTAGTTACAGCAATAAAAAAGCTGATAAAATACCTGTCATGGTGAGTTGGGGACAGGGCCCATGGACGCCATCAGGAAGCTTTCTCATTGTGAGGGTCACATTTTTTCTTTTTCTCTGTGGAATTAGAATACTCCCTGCCTTCCCTGGCTTATCCTGAGCATGAGAAATTAAGGAGGAAAAGCAAATATTATTTGTTCTATTGTCTTCATTTCCAGTGGTGTGAGGACCTTCCCACGGGAATGAATGCACAAAGGTCTGATGTAAGGTATATTAAACACTTCAAAAATTTTGCCTTCCCTTCATTTTACTTCCAGCTACTTAAATCATAAAAGGTAGATAAAACAGTGCATACAATCTGTAGAAGCACAATAATTACAAAATGTGTTATTGTAAAATTGCATGATCATTACTTTGATGTATTAGGGTTCATTCCTAGAGAAACCTGTAAAAAGTGTTCATTGTTAAGAATTTTGGAAACTTAACTTGCATGATTTATATTTGATAAAATTGAGTCAGAGAGGTCACCTTTCTTGTCTAACACAGAATTAAGCAAGTCTCAAACAGCAGCTCTTGCTATCAATAGTGCCTCTAATGAGAAGTTTACGCTTTATTTCTGTGTGTTTCATGTTGCTTGAGGGTGCTATCTAGGAAGCTTCTTTGAGTGTTTCCCTTTCCTACATAAATACATTAACAAAGAAGAGGATATTTTTACTATTTCAGAAGTTTAGGAAAATAATTTTTAATGAATGCCTAGAGAGCACAGTGTATTTTCCCTATTCACTGCCTCTTCTGCCACAATCATCACACTTTTTTTTTTTTTAAATTTAGTGGTTATATGGGCATTTAAAAAATCCCTATATTTTAATTTATTCTAAGAATAAATTAATCTAACAATGAGATTCCCTATGTTTGTGATTGTGTGAGAAACTTATAAATTATGCTGTGAAAATTGGGATGGTTTTAGGGATGCAAGGAAGAAGTCAAAAGTAATTGAAGATGTTTTAAAGCATTCACTTATACTAGTTACAGAGAATACAAAGTAAATAAATTTGACTATTAGCTATCTTAATAGAAATCAGTAGTTTACTTATTAAGAAAAAATTTAGGACTCAGTGTTAGGTCATTTTAATACCTGTTTTTTTTTTTTTTAATTTGTTTGTTTGTTTCACATTTTCATCCTTTAGGACTGCAATTTTAGGTAGTCTACAAAAGAGGTAAGTCCGTTAATATTACAATTAAAATCAATTAATAAATGTTTAGATATACCTATTTAGACATACCTAATTTCTACTTCTAGATTAATGTTATCCAGTATTTACTTAAAGTGGATTGAACTACCTGAAACAGTTAAAATTTTTTCAGCCTCTAAGAATTCATAAAGGAAACTGACATTTGTTCATGAGACATGGTTAAAGCAGTATACAGTGTTTCTTTAGAATTATCCTCCAAACAGCTGTTGCAAATAATCCTAAATTCAGAAATGCTCAATTCATAGCTTGCCATAGGGAATTAACTTGATGAAAGTTCCATATATCTTGCTAAGTGGTGCTTAGTAGTATCTAACCCCCAAGTAACTGCTTTCCACAGGAGTTAAATAGCAATTAACAAGTAAAAATGACATGCGAACTCCTATTATCCTATGAGATGACAGAGGGATAGAAGAAAAGGAAATGGGTTGCTGTTTGAGGAAGGAAAAAAAAAACAGAATAATCTTCAATGAGAGAATCTGAAGTGAGCCAATCACTGCTACAAATGAGCAGTTCAGGCTAATTGTGTAAATATCCTCTAATGGGCCACCTTCTTCATGAAATATTTTCCATCTCTCAGTCTGAAACAATTTTCTAGTTTTGCCTTTCATAGTGCTGCTTATACCTTTATTTCTTACTTACTTCATTTGGCTTTGAATGTTAGTTGTTTACATCTCTGTTAATATATTGGGAGGTAAAGGCACTGTCTTACTTGTACTTAAATGCTTATACCTTTACAATAATAATCATTGCATATTGTACCCATAATATTGAAAGAATCTAATAAAATTAGTGGATAATATTTTAAATGTGAGATTTTGCCCTAGTCTGTCAAATAAAAAAATCAGCACAAGAAAGTATTTTAAATCCATCTTATAATTAAAAGGCACAGACATGATTGATTAAATTAGTAATCTTCACTATTCATCAACTTCAGTTGTGTCTCACTTGGACTGGAAAAGGTATGGTCCATTTTTCAAGTGTAAATAATAAGGGATGCACAATCAGGAGGAACCATCAGAAAAAAAAATGAGATGCTCACACAAAAGTTGAATTTACTGAATTTCAATTCTTCTTTAAGAAAGCTTACTGAGAAACAAAATTATCAGGACCATCTAGGGCAGAGAAACAGAGACAGAGTATTGTGGTAAAGATTTTGCCCTTTCCATAAGGATCTAACATATGGGTCAGTGATATAGTGCAGGGAGGGATGTAATCGAAGTAACTTCAGATGATGATAAAATTTGACAAAGAAAAACACTGAAATGCACTAGTCAAATATGTTCCCTCAAATCTATGAAAAATTTAATGATTTACTACAGAAACATAGAGAAAGGAGTAGTGCATCATATCTAAGGAAGCAAGTTTTAAATATTTTGAATGAAAAACTTTGAGTCAGAACTCCAATGGTGATGCCAATCTATTTTATTTTTATTAACATGAATTAATTGTATGTATTAATGGGGTTTATATGTGCATACAGAGTATACTTATCAAATCCAATGACCCTTTTTCTATACCTCTCCCCACCTTCCAAATCCCTAGTCATAACTATTTTATTTTCATGTTGACTTTTTAGTTTCCACAGATGAGAGAACACATAGTGCTTGTCTTCTGACATTGGAAGATAAATAATCAAACATGGCTGGAAGTACAAACCATATATCAATAGTAACTCTAAACATTAATGGCTTAAACTCTCCAATAAAGCGACATAGGCTGGTAACATGGATTAAAAAAACAAATCCAACAATATGCTGCCTCCAGGAGACACATCTGATTGGAAAAGACATACACAGGCTGAAGGTGAAAGGTTGGGAAAAAATATACCATGCACACGGTCCTCGTAAGCAAGCAGGGGTGGCCATCCTCATATCGAATAAAATTGACTTCAAGACTCAATTAATCAAAAGGGATAAGGAAGGACATTATATACTGTTAAAAGGAACCATTCACCAACAAGACATAACAATTATCAATATTTATGCACCAAATAATGGTGCTGCGACGTTCATAAAACAAATTCTCCTCAAGTTCAAGAATCAAATAGACCACAACACAATAATTATGGGTGACTTCAACACACCTCTCTCACAATTGGACAGATCCTCCAAACAAAAGCTGAATAAAGAAACTATAGAACTCAATATCACAATCAACAACCTAGACTTAACTGACATATATAGAATATATCAACCATCATCAAGTGGATATACTTTTTTCTCAGCAGCACATGGATCCTCCTCAAAAATAGACCATATATTATGCCATAGGGCAACCCTCAGTAAATATACAGGGGTGGAGATAATACCATGCATTTTATCTGATCATAATGGAATGAAACTGGAAATCAATGATAAAAGACGGAAGGAAAAATCCTACATCACATGGAAAATGAACAATATGTTACTGAATGATCAATGGGTTACAGAAGACATAAAGGAAGAAATCAAAAAATTCTTAGAGATAAATGAAAATACAGACACAACATATCGGAATCTATGGGACACAATGAAAGCAGTTTTAAGAGGGAAATTCATCGCTTGGAGGTCATTCCTCAAAAAAAGGAAAAACCAACAAATAAATGAGCTCACACTTCATCTCAAAGGATTATTTTTTTTTACTTAGCGTGTTTTCAGTTTCATTCATTTTGCTAAAAATGGCAAGATTTTATTTCTCTTTATGCCTGAATAATAATATGTCATTGTATACACAATTACATTTTCTCCATCCATTCAAGTCTTGATGGACACCTAGGCTGATTACATATCATAGCTATTCTGAATGGTGCTCCAAGAAACATGGGTGTGCAGGTGTCTCTTTGATATGCTGTTTTCATTTTGATGTATGCTCACAACCAACAAAATGGGAGAAAATATTTGCAACTATATGTCTGACAGAGGATTAATATCTAGACTATATGAAGAACTCAAAATATGTAACAAAAAATAATGAATCCAATTATAATTGGGAAAATGTTCTGAAATTATACTTCTCAAAAAAAGAAATACAAATGGCCAACAAGTGTATGATGATTAATATGGATGTTAACTTGATTGGATTAAGAGGTGCCTAAAATTAAGATGCTTCTGGGTGTGTTAATGAGGGTGTTTCCAGGAATGATTGGCAAGTGGGACAGCAAACTGAGGCTGAACCTGTCTTGAATGCGGGTGGCTCTCTAATAGGCTGCGGGACTGAATGGAATTAAAGGTAACAAAAGGAGGAAGCTCAGGCAGACACAGCTTGATTCTTCTAAAGCAGTTGTTTCAGTCTCTGTTGGGAACACCAAAGGACATTGGACTCTAGCTGCCTCTGTCTTTCAAAGAAGACTCTGACAAGCAATCCTTCAGCAATTAGTTTCCAGAGCTTCAGTCTTGCTGGGGACTCATCATTGGTCCTACTTCTTCTGAGGCTCCAGCTTCTTGGGCTGAGCAGCTCCTCGTTCCTCTGTATCTCCAGTCTACAGACAGCCATTATGGGACTATCCAGATTCTTATCCTGTAAGTCAATTTAATAAATATCCATTTTATAATCATATACGTATATTATATGTATAATATATATCTTGTCAGTTCTGTTCTTTTAGAGAACCCTAATTAATACAATATATGAATATGCTCAGTATCATTTAAGCATTAGGTAAGTGTAAATTAAAAAGTACAATGAGGTATTATCTTACTTCAATTAGAATGATTATTGTCAAAAAACAAATGCTTGCAAGGTTGTAGAGAAAAAGGAAAATTTATATATGTTGGTAGGAATATAAATTAGTATCCCTATGGAAAACAGTATGGAAGTGTCCTCAAGAGACTAAAAATATAACTACCCTGTGACACAGATTTTATCAAGTCAAAAGTGTGGAATTTCAGGCAGAAGTTGCATCAGCAATGTGACTGTGATGTGGAAGTATCAACAATAGCAACTAGAGATCTGACACGACTGACAATGAGAAATTGTAGATGTATTCTGAACAAATGTCTGGGATGATATAGAAAGGGTTGTAAAAGTATAATTCTGGTGTAATGGTATGGGCACATTGGAGATGAGGAAGACAGGAAACAGGATCCAGTGTTAGGAGCCATTGTCCTATTAAGAAATTGCTCATCCAAGGAACAGACTATTAGCAGTGAGGGGAAAAAAAAAGAAGAGAAGGGAAAGTTTTTAAGGAAGTTGAGATAAAACATTTCAGCTTGGCATAAGTTGACTTTGACACTATTTTAAAAAATTGAGAAAGTGACTAGAACAGATTTATCTTCATGATCTTGGACTTTGGTAGACCTTGTGGGACTGAAGACATGTTTTCTGACTTCTGAAGGACATAGTAATTGAATAGCTGGCAACAATTAAGTCCTCTTGGAGCTGAGATGGGAGAGCCTCAATATAAGGGAAGAAAGGAAAACCTTGTTTATGGTCTATATAGTTCATAATGGTTTGAATGCTAGTATCCTCCAAAGTCATACGTTAAAGATGAAAATTCCTCTCTGTGCCCCTAAAGAGAGACTATTAGGTAGGACTTTTGGGAGGTCATGAAGTCATGAGGGCTGCACCCTCCGGAGTGGTATCAGTGTCCTTGTAACAGAGGCCTCAAGGAGCTCATTTGTCCTTTCTACCCTGTGTAGACAAAAGAAACTGCTATCTATGAACCAGGAAACAGGCCCTTGTCAGACACTAAATCTGCTCATGACTTGATTTTAGGTTTTCTAGTCACTAGAATTGTAGGAAATAAATTTGTGGTTTATCATCAGTGAAGTTTATGACATTTTGTTATTACTCTCTGGATGAATTAAATAGCTCAAGACACAGTGTCAGATACTTCATCTATTTATTTAAACAAGGTTAAGATTAGAACTCTCAAGAACACTAACATTTACTAGATGAAATGAGTTCAGGTAAAGGAGAAGCATGCAGGGTAGCAGAGCATCTCTGAATATGAATGAAGAAAGAATTTCGAAGAGAAAAATGTAAAAATTTGAATTAGGAAGAAGACCAAGTATTTGTAATTTAGGGTGATTGTAAACATTTTTTTTTCATTTTTATGTGAAAACATAAGCCAACTACTTCCTTTTATATCATAGTCCAAAACCATGAAATGATCTTTATTGCCAAACAACCCACACAGAATTGGAAAAGAACATTTTTTTTTTGATTGCTACATCCTGTCAACTGATTGCTGCATCCTGTGACAAGTGATTGTCTCCTCTTCAATGCACATCAGCTGCTGATGACTCCAGTTGTTCACAGTTACAGCTATTGCCACTGATTCTGTCACAAATGGTGGAAAAGTGGATCAGGAATCAAATCATGCTGGGTAAAGGTCAATGGTGATGGAACTCTTCTCAGTCAACAGGAGTGCTGACTATTAGATGAGTTGGAACCAAGGTGGACCTGCAGAACTAAGGGGTTTTCCCTTGCTCCTCTCTGAGATTCAAGACAATTCAAGATTGACATCCTTGGTTTTTAAATCACATTTTGAAAGGCCACTGTTGGGCTGCCATTGTCCTCTCTGTTGTGAGAAGGAGTTGCGGTAGGTGAGGGACCATGCTCAAGGGTCTGTTTCCTCCTTCAAGGAATGGAGTTACAGGAAGGAAAGGGTTGTAAATCCCAAGATATTCCTTTCCCAAGAAAACAACCAGAGACAAACAGAAAAAAAAAAAAAAAAAACAAAGAAGCAAACTCCTCAGGTTTATACATATGCAGTGTCTTGTCATATGGTCAATAAATTGGGTTTATTGATTTTTTTTATAAAACGATATTTACTATCATTGAAAATCACATGTTGTATTGCTTATGATATTTTGTTCATTTTTATAGTTTTTTGAGATATACCCCAAAAGCTCAAATGTGAGACAATACAAGAAGGGTCAGAGGAGATGCTTGAGTTGTGAGAGTTTTAATCCAATCAGTGAATTATTACTTGATAGGGATTAACTAAGTGGTAACTGAAGTGGTAGAGTATGTCTGAAGGACGTGAACATTGGGGGCATGGCTTTAGGTTATATATTCCTCCTCTAAAATTGATATTGTCAGGTCGATTAGTCACAGCAATGAAAAAGCTGACAAAAATATTATTTTTATAAATCATTATTACTATTATTAATTTTACTTGAGTTATATGTTACTAAGTGGGCTCTTGAAACCCCATATTCTAACAATATGGTATATTTATCTGTCTCTTCCTTTATTTCCATCATTTTCTCCACAAATATTTTGAGCACAGGTTTATAAAAGCATAAACATTTAGAAAAAAATTTGGACTTTTGCATGAATTAAAACTTTTTTTTCTAGCTGCAAAAGCAAAATGAATCTCATATTCCATTTCTCACCTGGCTGAATTCATCCTACTGAGTGATTACCCTTTCCCTTCCAACTCTCCCTCCAATCACCTCAGGGGCTAGTTTCTTGATTTGTCTCTTGGAAAAGTAAAAGGCACCAACCTTGTTGCATGACCTGTATTTTTCCTATGTCCTCAGATTAATTATAAACAGATACATTTTTTTTTTTTTGCTTTGTATCATCTTCATTTCTCAGTAAGGTAAATGCAGACATCTAATTGTCTGGTTTTCTTTTTCCAGGCCTTATCCAGTTATTCATACTTATTGCAAGTAACTGTATTTCAGATCATTTTTGTTTGGGAATTTTAGAGCCTAATGTTTCTAATTCCCAAAAGTAACAATTATTTTCAAGAAGACAAAAATAGCAAAGCAGTAGGATAAAACTCCCATTTTCAAACACACACAAAATATAATTGTCACTGCCCAGTTTTCCCCAGAAGATAGGGCTGAGGCAAGGACACATGTTTCAATGCAGCACTTTGGAAGCTAAAACCCAGCAAATATGAGTGAGGTTAAAGGAGGTGAAGCAGCGGTGAGTGGCCACACTGGCTACCACTTCATGCAGCTAGACAGAGACATTGTGGTTGCTTAGCAGGGACATTGCTGGACACAGGAACTGCTCTGGAGATCTTACAGGGGACTATCCAGACTAATGACTGTGATTATCTGCAACAGGGAGAAAAGAGAGAACTTGTTTGTTACTTCTCTTTTGTTTTTTTGCTTCTGTTATTAGTCAAAGTTCATTCATGGTGAGAGCTATTGTCTTATATTCTGGGATACAAAGTTTGGCTCCTTTTATAGAAATTCTGGATGCCAAATCCCCTTCTGTGATGTGGCATTTCAAAGTTTGGAAGTGGAAGGAAGAACCATAAGTCCCGTCAAGTAGCAGATTGTCCTGGCAGTGCGTATGCAGGCAAAGCTACAAGACTTGGAATTCCTGTGGCAAGTGACTGGTTGTTCCAGACAAGGACGAAATTATTCCAGCAAAATCCATTTGGCATGGCAGCTTCAGACTTGTACTGGGGTGCAGGAGGCTGCCAGAACCAAGAGAATCTGAGAAAGTGATTAAGGTTTTAGTCTGATAAGATTATCTGGATTTAAAACAAAAGGCAGAAGAAGAGAAAAGAAGACTTATCAAGAATTCTTTTAAATATAGATGAACACAGAAAACATGGTATTTTTAAAGTTGGCTTTAAGAAAACAGCTTCTTCTTTTATAATCAAACTCTCAAAATCTAGTTTATATTAATGAACATTTTATGAAATATGCACATTGCAATCTCCTACATTGGCATTCATGTCACAAGCTTTGCAATTTAACATGTGAAGAATTTTATTCTTCAAGTGATGCACTGACCACACACTTGAAGAAAAATTATAGCTGCATAAAGAGACCCCCCCCCATAGTTTCTATAATTTGGTTGCAAATTTTACAGAAAATAATATACATGGTTAGTGGTTTTATATTTTTCATACTTAAATTGAAAGTCAGCTTAATTTAGACATTTAATATTATATAATGTGTTCTTTGTAAGTAGATTTAAAATTATGATCATGATTTCCTGATGGTAGGAAAATGACTTTAAAAATACAAAGCAGTGTCACAATTCAGAGATTCATTCTTTCACCTATTTCTGTATGAACCAACAGAATTCAGTTGTAGAAGAAAGAAAAAGAGAACGTGCTCATGAAGTAGGATATATTTTTAATTTGATTATTAAAATATTACAGCAAAGTTTACAGATTCAGGTTCATAAGGAATTCTATCATACAGATAGTATGATACAATGGAAAATTTTATATATATATATATAATTTTTTTTTTACTTCATACTGTCAGAATTTTCTGGAGCAGAGAAAAGCAAAACAAATTACAAATTCCCGGATAATTTCTCATGAGAAGAACAAAGCTAGTTCTCCTTGTTTCTCCAAATCATGAAAAATACACCACGAATGTTACAAATCCACAAATCCATCCAATGGACACAAATTAATGGTAAATTTATTTAAAGACTGATTTGCCTGACAGTTATTGTTTGGCCATTTTGATTAATAAAAACTGGCTGACAATGTACATTTAAAACAATTTTAATACAACTACTAAGTACTACCAAGTACTGCTATTAACTCTATTTTATAGAGAAAGAAACTGATAACCACATGACTATGTGTCCAGGGTCACTCAAGCAGCAAATGTCAGAGTGGGAATTTGAGGAGTCTCAGTCAGCAATTGCCTGTTGGCTAAAACTGATTCTTTCCTCACTTCTAACACTTCAAATGGTATCTCTCTGTGTGTGAGAATGATGAATGTTTGTGTGTATGACATGTTGTCTTCCTTATTTGATCCACACCTAACATGGGACCTATTTTCTAAATAGATTTCATCTCTTTATACTTTATCAGAGCAAATGTAGATCAGGTAGGGAATCAGAGGTTCCCCAAAGTTAGCCTTGATATCAAATATGTTAAAGAATTCACTTCCTTATCTTTCATTAATGTGCTCAGGCTTACTGAAACATGAAACAGGAAAAGTGACAGATTGTTTACTATGTCTCTTAGCCAGGAATACCTCCCCTCTCTTTCTCAAATAGTGAGGTATTACTACAGGTGCTAAGAAAGTTGGTAAGTGTGTGACTCAGTGCTTGAGAGGAGGCTGTGATAGATCTGTAACTGTCTCACAATGCCAGGTAATCAGGAATTAACTTCCATTTACAGGGCTGCCAAGAGACAGAAAGCTTCTCTTCCAGCTTCCACCAGATTTTTTTTTTTTTTTTGTAACTTTTTGCTGGTTCTCACCAGGGAATACAAATTTAGAAAGGGAGAAGGAGTTCAGCCCAGGGTATCAAACATTTAACTCTTTGGATTCCACTACCAGAACAATTCCAAACATGAAATAGGTGATGCTTCCAACTGAAGATTTCAGTGGTGTGCAAATTTATGATGTCTTCTTTGCCCCCTTTTATTGGACATTCAAGATCTTTTCCAATGGACATCTAGACTTAGTCCTGAGTGAGAGTAACTAGGGTCAGACTGTGGATAACTAGGAGTACAAGGGGACAGTTTAACATTGCTTGCTTCACTTGATTCAGGTTTATTTCTTTTTAATACCTTTTTCTGGATTTTATCATTTCCATTCTTTCCTCCCACCTCCTGTGGAGGTCTCTCTCTCTCTCTCTCTCTCTCTCTCTCTCTCTCTCTCTCTCTCTGCTCTCTCCTTCCCTCTGCAGTTTGTGTTGTGGTCAATTATTGAATTTTCTAAGTTTTGTGCATACCTGTACCTGATAATCTTACTCCCAATTATCAGCATGGGATATTCCTGCTCAGATATCGTGTCATACTGACAGCTCACAGTACTATTGTTTCATTGGGTAATACCAGAGTTGAGATGAACATTTCCATCTTTGTTTTTACACAGGGATAATTTTTGATCACACCAACACTTGGAACACAAATGTATACTAGTCTCACTATTTCTATTGACAGTGATGATAAAAAAGCTTATCTCCATCTTATGTCCTTTATAAGATAATCAATTCTACTGACATTTACTGAAGAGTTGCTTGGTCCAGGTGCTGTGCTGGCTCTGATAGTAACACATGGAAAAATGCCAACTATTAATTTTGCATGAGACCTTCAATCCTGAAAAGATGCACCCAATGTTTTAGAATTGACCCCTCAGCAGGTGGGAGTGCTAGTCCTGTCTTAGCCATATTGTTGAAATCTTAAACATTCAAAGGGCTTTTGACTTCATGTGTTCACTTTGATCAGTAATGTAATGTATTTTGATAAAAACTTAAATATTTTTCTATATAATATAGCTTATATAATTAAGACAAATATTTTATAAAGTTTAAGTACCTTAAGTATTTAATATTTTGCTAACAGTCAATTCATTCAAACACATGAATGAAATTATGAGGTTTTCTTCTAAGAAATTATTTTTACTAACGTATTTATCACACAAATTAATGGGTTTCATTGTGAAATTTCCATGTGCACATATATTGAACATTGATCATGGCCATATCCCTTCTATCCTCTCTCGTCTACCCCTCTTTCCCTTTTCCCTGGACCACCTTCTGTTGTAAAGTCTACTTTTTGAGCTCTGTTTTAGGTATTTGGGATTTTTTCTTTCTCTTTTAATTTTTTCAGTTACTTTAATTTATTATTAAATAATTATTATTAATAATAATTAATTATTATTAATAATAATTTCCCTGGACCACCTTCCCAGTGCCTCGTAGTACCTTAAATACTTTCAGATTGTTTTTTCCTCTAATATTCAATCTTTATTAAATTTCTTTCAATGGTTTCTAAACTGTCTTTCCCACAACCTTTTATTTTGACAACTTGCAAAAAGTAAAGTTGAAAGTTTTTTTTTTTTTTTATAGTGCACACTTACATAGCCACCACCCAGATGGTACCATTATTTTTTTATATACATGCTTTTACATCTATCTATATGTTTCTGTTATCCATTAATTCATTTTACTTTTTTAAATATTTCAAAGCAAAATGCATTAGCATGGTTTCATTTCAGTTTTCTTCAGGCAGATCATTAGTAGAGTTCAATATTTGTTTATAATTTTGTCTTTTGATGGAACATTTATGCACAATGAAATGTACATATCTTGTTACATTTGCTGAGCTTTAACAAATACATAGGTTTGTATAACCCAAGTACATGTCAGAAAAAGAATATTCCCAGGAAGTTCTTTTTTTTATTTTTTTGAAATTTTATTTTATTTTTTAGTTATACATGACAGTAGAATATTTTGACATATCATACATAAAGTATAGCTTATCATTCTTGTGGTTGTACATGATCTGGAGTTACACTGGTTGTGTATTCATACATAAACATAGGAAAGTTATATCTGATACATTCTACTGTCTTTCCAATTCCCATTCCCTCTCCTTTCCCCACATTCCCCTCTGTCCACTCTGGTGAACCTATACTTCTTCATCCCCACCCTGCCTATTGTAAGTCAGCATTTGCATATCAGATTTGGCCTTTGGTTTTCTGGGATTGGCTTATTTAACTTAGAATAATAGCTTCCAATTCCATATATTCACTGGCAAATGCCATAATTTCATTCTTTATGCCTAAGTAGCATTTTCTTTATCCATCCATCTGTTGACTAGCACCTGAGATTTTTCCATAGCTTGGCTATTGTGAATTGTGCTGTAATAAACATTGATTGATGTGACTGCATCTCTAGAGTATGTTGACTTTAAATCTTTTGGACATATACTGAGGAGTGAGATAGCTGGATCATGTGTTCCTTCCATCCCTGTTTTAGAAAAATCTCCATACTGCTTTTCCAGAGACCTCTGAAAACATGAACCAAATAAACTTTTCCTTCTCTAATTATTCTTTTCAAATCTTTTGTTCACAGTGGCAAATAAGCTGATTGAAACATATTACTTGGGAATATATGTCTGTAGTCTTCTTTTTTGTTGTATCCTTATCAAATTTTGGTAGCAGAGTCATACTGGTTTTGCAGAATAAGTTTCAAAGTGTCCCTTCACTTCCCTGGAATAGTTTAGGAAGCATTTAGATTAGTTCTTTATGAGTTTGGTAAAATCAAGCAGTGAATCCACCCAGCTTGGGCTTTTCTTTGATGGAAGATTCTTCACTATTGCTTCAACTTTATTACTTATTACATATTTCATTCAGTTATTTTGTATATTCTTGGTTCAATATTAATAGGGCATATATGTCCAGAGATTTATCTACTTCCTTCAGATTTTCCATTAGCATATAGTTTTTCAAAATATTCCATAAAGTTTTTTTCCCCTTATAGTATCTGTTGTAAAGTCTACTTTTTGAGCTCTGTTTTATGTATTTGGGTTTTTTTTTTCTTTCACTTTTAATTTTTTCAGTTAGTTTAATTTATTATTTGTCATCTTGTTTATCTTTTTAAACAAATCTTGGTTTTATTTATGTTTTGTATTGTTCTTTTAGTATCCATTTCATTTTTTTCTGCTTTCCTTCTATTGATTTGGATTTGGACTATTCTTGTTTTTCAAAGGTTTTGAAAAGCATCATTACATTATTTATTCAAGAGTTTTCCTTTTTCTTTTGATATAGAAAATCATTGCTATGAATATTTCTCTTGTTGCTACTTTTTCTGTGTTCAATAGATTTGGTATATTCTATTTCATTTTTTGTTAAATTTGAGAGATGTTTAAAATTTTCCCCAAGATTTCAAAAATTCACTGTTCATTCAATAGTGTATTGTTTAATCACCATGTGTTTTCCTAATATCTGCAATATTTTTTGCTCTTGGTTTTGATTTTCATTCAATTGTGATCTTCTAAAAAGAAGATATTGTTTATGTTTTTTTAATTTAATTTGATTTTGTCAATACTTGCTCTAAGGCCTAATATATGATATATTTTGGAAACCAATTCCATGTTATGCTGAAAAGAATGTGCATTCTTCAGCAGTTTGCTAGAGTATTCTGTAGATGTCTCTAAGTATTTTTGGCTAATAATGTAATTTAATTCTATAGTTTCTCACTTTATTATTTATCTGGGTATATGAGGAAAAGAATCAACAGGAAGTATTACAAAAAATGGGAGTTATTAGACTGGCTTACACAACCAGAAGCTGAATAGTTCACAATGTCCATCTTCAGGCTGGAGAGTTGGAGGAATCAGTTAGTTTGTAGAGTCCAAGATGCTAAAGCCTCAGAAGATCAACAATGCTGTCTGACTCCTGGTACCAATTTCTGTTTCAGTCAACATTTTTGTTGCTGTAACTAGAAGACCCAACAAGATCAATTTAAGAGGAGGAAAAGTTTATTTGGGGGCTCATGATTTCAGATGTTTCAGTCCATAGACAGTAGGCTCCATTCCTCAGGGCTAGAGGTGAAGCTGAACATCATGGTGGAAGAGTGTGGCTTAGGGAAGTGCCTTACATGAGGATCAGGAGGCAGAGAGAGAGGCTGTGCTCAATAAATACAAAATATATGCCCCAAAGGCATGCCCCCAATGACCCACCTTCTCCAACCATACTGCACCCAATTTTAGTTACCACCCAGTTAATCCCAACAGATTATTAATTCACTGATTGGGTTCAAGCCTTAATAACCCAATCTTATCTCCTTGAAATCTTGCATTGTCTCACACATGAGCTTTTGGGGGACACCTCACATTCAAACCATACAGTGGTCTTTCATTTCAACTTGAAAAATTCTATTCAAAATTTCTTATAAGGTGATATAGTGGAAATGAACTCTTTCAATTTATTTGTCTTGGAAATTTACTATCTCTCCTTCCTTTTTCATTTTAATTTTTTTAACTTTAATTTTTTTTTTGAAGGACACCTTCACCAACTTAAAAAAATATCATTTGGTACTACTTTTCTTATTGTGAATTGTATTCAAAACTGGTGCACTTTGGGGAGATGATGATAGAAAATTAACATTCTACTATCTTGTTAATGTCACTCCTCAACAGATTGCATTTTCAGGCCCTGGTTACCTTCTTCAAGGAAGTTGGCCTTAACTAATGTCTAAGCAAGGAGGCAGTAAAGAATCTTATTGTTTCTGCCAATGCAGGACTTTCTCCAGAACTCCAGTTGGGCAGTCAGGAGACTTTCTTTAGAATTTGTTTCAGTGTGATGATCTCTCATACCAGAAAATTATTACTTCCTCATTTTTTTGAGTTCTTTGTTTAAGCATTCCGTACTTAAGAGAACCTTCCTAGCAAGGCCCAATTCCCATGCTTGACAACTCATATAGCATTTTTTTTTATTTGATTTAATTTTGTGATTGACTATTTGATGAGGTTTCATTTCTTGTATTAAGCTTTGAATCCCATTATGTCTATTTTTGCTTACTCTTTTATCACATGGGCCTAGCACAATGTATGATAGATATTAAAATAATCAATAAACACTACCCAGATTAAGATAGCAGTGCATACATTATAAGAAATTTTGACTGATCGCCTCAAAGATCCGCTAGTCATCAAATGTTTGTATTTTAAAACAAAATACACGCTTTTAGTACTATATATTTTTCATAATATGAAAGATTGCATAAATATGGGAGAATGAACATAAATAATTGAGATAGTGGGCTGGGGATGTGGCTCAAGCGGTAGCGTGCTCGCCTGACATGCGTGCAGCCCCAGGTTCAATCCTCAGCACCACATACAAACAAAGATGTTGTGTCTGCCAAAAACTAAAAAAAAAAAAAAATAGATATTAAAAAATTCTCTCTCTCTCTCTTTAAAAAATAATTGAGATAGTACATCATTAGTAGCAAAGAAAGGGAGTATAAATATGAAAAAAATATTGATGGGGAAGATCCATAAAAACAGTACTGAAAGTGAGAGGCAAAGAAAGTGTTTTATTACTTTAAAATGATAAATTTTAAAGTTACTGAGTAGAGATTTCTTCTCAATGATACTTGACCACCTATAGTGTTCTATTGACTTTCTTCACTCTGTTGTGTCAACATAGCCAGTGAACCACTTGGTTTAAGACTTTCCAATTTGCTCAGGGCTACATATAACAACTTAATTATTTTTCTGTGTGGGATACAAATAGTTTAATTACATTGCTTAGTAATTTTAATGAAAGCAAGTTATCTTAAAGAGATATTTTGATGTTCTTCTAAAAATTAAGAACGAGATTTGCAATGAGGTGAGATTTCTATGATCCTCTAAAATTATTTGCTTAACTTAGCACAGAATTTATTATTTTATACTTTCATTTTCTGGAGAAGTATATGCTTATCCTTATTAAAAATAGATATCATTTTACAGGATAGGAGTGATGATAATAACTGGGTTTATTTTTCCAAAACTTGCTGTCTCTATGCTTTCCTTTTCTTACCCTCAAATCTTTTAACTCTTGCTCACATAGGGATACAGAGAAAGAAACAGTGTATGTCACTTTTCTGAGTGAAGAAGCCATGTTTTATCTCTCTTTGTAGATATACCTCTTTGTATTCCTAAGACATATTAATAAGTGCTTAAGGATGAGAAGTAGTAAGGAAGGAAATAATATTTAGCATAGGAAAAGCTATTAGAAATGTGAAGAAGATAATAGGAATAGCAAATAAGAGAAAATGAACTAAGGAGGGATGCTGTGGAAGAAGCAGTAAGTTCCTCATATTTTTTTCTTTATATGAAAAGTTAACTTGTAAAAAGAGTAAAGGAAACAATGGAATACAAAAGGAAGGAAGAGAATAGACAGAGACGAATGAGGAATAGAACAGGGAGCCTCCATAATGTTTTAAGTATTTGGTTTGGAGGAACCTGACATTCAAATATGCTGACCTTACATAGGACTAATAGTCATTTCCTGAGATACTAAGTGCAATTATTAGCAGCTCACAGGGAAACTGATATTATGCTATCAATGATATTATGCTTGTGCTACTTAAAAATTAATCTAAGCATTGCTAAGTTGTAGTTATTGCACTAGTTCATTTGAATGGTATTCGTTAATGACAAAAAAGATGGAAGATTTCACAAGAGAAATGGGATTATATAATTTAGAGAATGGAGATGGTACATCTGTTGTCATTTAAGTTACCTGAGCCTATTGCTTATTTTTCACATGAAGAACAATGTACAAAGCCCTTTTGTCATGGTCTCTAAGGCAATAGAAAAAAGGTTCAGGGCACTTAAATAATAAATATCAGCATCCGTGCTTGAGAGGTTGTTAGAATGCTGAGAGTTGATGTAACTTCCTCTCACCCAGATTTCCATGTTTCATTTTTTTCTCCACATTTTTTTATTGGTACATTGTAGTTATGCATAAGGATGGGATTTGCCATTACATATTCATATATGCACACAATTTAATAAAATAATCTGGCCAATGTCACTCTCCAGTAATTCCCCACCATGTTTCATTCTTTCCTCCAGCATCATAATGAGTATCAATTTTGACTTTGCTTGATCACCTTTAACATGGAAAATTTGTGAAAATTTATTAACATTCAAGATAGCTATTTCCATTTTTGCATATCTCTATTAAAAATTTCTTACTGGCCAGCCGCAGTGGCTCATGCCTATAATCCCAGCAACTCGGGAGTCTGAGGCAGGAGGATTGGGAGTGCAAAGCCAACTTCAGCAAAAGCGAGGTGCTAAGCAACTCAGTGAGACCCTGTCTCTAAATAAAATACAAAATAGGGCTGAGGTTGTGGCTCAGTGGTCAAGTCCCCCTGAATTCAATCCCTGCTATACTCACTCTGCCCCCAAACAAAGTTTCTTACTGTGATTGAGCTACCATCTTTGTCTCTGTAACAAGCACTCATTTCTCTTGTTTGAACATTTGTGCCCACATTGAATGAATTTGTCTGTTAACCATGCCCATGCTTTCCATGTCTTCTCTTTCAATTTTTGTCAAATGTTTATAATAAAATGTGGTTCCCACAATACCATGGTCATTCTTGTAAACTATTATATTTTATTTAATATCTTTTATTGTACTCTAAAATTTGTACTTTTTCATTATGTTTTTGCAATTACAGGAGGCTTTAACATGTGTATTCTTTACACTTGAAATCCTGTTGTAAGATATTTTCAAGCCAAATTGCTATGTTAGTTTTTTACTCTATTTGAAAATAAATAACAAATGAATAACAAATATAGCCTTCCATAGCTCTTTATTAAAAAGTTAAATATATTAATAATGTAATTTCTTTGAACTTCGAATTATTTAAAATTTCTGTATCTCAGTTTTTAAAATTACAGGATATGATGTTTTTGCTAAAAATAATCAGACATATTAGTAGTCTATAAAATTTCAATTTGAATGTATCATGTCTTTCATTTACTTAAATGGAACTAAAGGATAGAACTAGAAAAATTTAGATATGAAATATGGCACATAAGTTAGCAAAATTCATAAATGTGTCTTATGTTACTAAACATGGCACTCCTCTGTTTTTATCCTGAAGAGTTCACTTCGTCATACTACAGTGATATATACATAGCCATGTTTAGAGCAACACATTTCACATTACAGAACCAGTCTTGGTGTGTACATCAATGGATGGATGGATAAAGAAAATGTGCTATATACACAATGGAATTTTATTCATCCATAAAGAAAAATGAAATTATGCCATTCACAAGAAAATGGCTGAAACTAGAGACAATTATGTTACATAAAGTAAGTCGAATTCAGAAGAGTAAGG
Organism: Marmota monax; assembly: GCF_021218885.2. Taxonomy (NCBI): domain Eukaryota; kingdom Metazoa; phylum Chordata; class Mammalia; order Rodentia; family Sciuridae; genus Marmota; species Marmota monax. The sequence continues at coordinate 702,709 of NW_026694765.1, forward strand.
GCTGTATATTTTCTCTCATGTGCAGAAGCTAGAGAAAAAAAAATGGCGGGGGGAGAATTTTATGAAAATCAGAGGGAGATCAGTAGAGGAAAGGGAAAAAGAGATGAGAGGTAGAAAGGGAGGGGGATGTGCTAGGGAGTGATATTGACCAAATTATATTGTGTATTCTGTGTATGGACAGATATATAACAGAAAATCCCATTTGTGTGTACAAATATAATGTACCAATTAAGAGATGTGGGGGGAAAATAGGAATGATAAGATATCATTGGCTAGATCCGACCTTAGAGTTTTTTCAGAGTTTATATCCCTTTCTGCTTTTGATTTGCTTTCAACAATCAGGAGCAATTCTAATATCTCTGCTCCTGAGATGTTATACCTCAGATAAAATGTTCACAGTCAGACATTTACACCCAGCCAAAATGTTCTCAGTCAGCAATGAAAAATCATTTTTTTTCCTTAGTTCAGTGTTTATTTTCTGCCTCATAATTAAACTTTCCTGAGGATGATTGACAGCATAATATCAGTTCTTTCTCTGAGAAACACAAACCTATCCATCACTGTGAGATAGTTTCCTATGACCCAGACAGAATAATCACTGAGGTCCCTTTCACAAATCTCAGTTATTCAGCTTTCAGTGACAACATTGTAATTAGACTCTTTAGTGCCAAGTCAACTCAATTCCTTTTTACATTTTTCTTCCAGTGTCTCTATTCCTGATATCCAGTGGCTAATTAATATCTTGGGCAAGAGTTACAGACCTATCAAGACAAGTAATAATTTTAAGGTGATAGGAAGTTATAATCCAGGTTTGGAAAAAAAAAAGCCAATGACTCTTATTTGTCACAATTCTGTCAAAGCTCTTCAATTCAAATTATTAAGCTTATTTGAAACATTAAAACTTGCATTTTTCTACTGCTTATGAAGGTTTTCTCCAAATAGTAAATAGAAACCTGCTAGCATTGCTAAAAGGCCCCTCTCAGAAGATGAGTCTTTCTCAAAGGCAAATTTTAGTTTTCTCCTTGGTAGGCAGAAACAGCGTGAAATCCCCCCAAATGGTAGTTTTTTTTTCCAGCCTAATAAAAACTTTACTAGCTTATCTATACCAGGTCCCTGTTTCAATTAGGTTATGGTAATTGACCAGCATTTGTCCTCTTCCTACATTCCTCCAGGTAATTCAGTTTGATGCTTGCCTACAGCTGCTGAGACTTAATTTGGAATCTCTTCTGTGTCTAGGAGAATTCAAGTAAATCCTGTTAGCATTTAAAATAATGTTTGCAGGCTTCTACAAAAATAGAAAAACATCGCTAAATAATGAAGGATTTGTATTTCCCCTGATATATAGCAAGAATTTTGTTCTGTAGATGTAACTATCTATTTGCTGTCCAGGTTAATTATAGTTGGTATATATTAATCAAGAGAAGACTGTATCAGTCAGCTCCCTTTTCTTCTAGTTCCAGAATCAAATTTTAGAAAATCAACAGAGCAAAAGTAACAACATTCTTTGGAATTCAAACTAAACAGTATCCTAACGGTCTACATTTCTGTGTTCATCTCAGTTTCCTGAGGAGAAAAGTGTTAAAAAAAAAAAAAAAAAGCAAATCAATGAAAAAAATTGTTCCTTTAGGTTTTAGGATGATAAAATCAAATATATTCTATGACTAGACATTAGTTTTGGTGACACAGAAAAAAGAGATTATTTCATTTTCAAACAAAAATTTATGGAAAATCTGAGCTTGATAATAATAATCCCCAAAGTTAAGCAACCGTGAAATAGGAAATTTCATACAGGATGTAACTAGACCATAGAGCTCACTTTTATCTGTTGAAACACCTTATGACTTAAATGGTGCTATTACCTGAGTTTAATGAGTGGGGGAAATTCTTGTATCCAAAGAGTCTGTTGAATCTTAGTATTGAAACCAGTAACAGAACTATTTAACCTGGTAGCCATGGGACTAAGGAAAATCTCCAAGCAGAGAACACAAAAGTATAAGGGCCACAGGGGAGCAAATAAGTTTGTATGGTTATTAAATAGTGGTCAAGTGCCAGAAATGAAGAAAGAATGGTAATAGGGCTGGGGCCATGGCTCAGTGGTAAAGTGCTTTGTCTAGCATGTGTGAGACACTGGGTTCAATTCTAAGCACAGCCTATAAATAAATAAAATAAAGGTCCAATAACAATTAAAAAAATTAATAAGTAAAGCTGTTGGGAAAGAGAAGAAGAGCAGAAAGAGGGTTAGAAGAAGGGGATGGGAGAAAGACGAGCCAAATTAAGCAAAAATGTTAAGTTAAATAGCAAAAGTGCATCTTCATTTAGATCATGTTAGTGAAAGTGTCTGGCTAAAAAAAAAATATCCACATCTCCCCTGCCATAAACCATAAAAGCAATAAATATCTTGTAAAAATGATCAGAGTCAACTTTATCAGGGAGAGTTTATTCAAGAAAAATAGTTGCATCATGGTAAAATCTGTGAACTTTGTGGTGTTTTAACTTGTCCCAATTTCATTTGTTTTCAGGTATTTCAATAGCCTCAAAACCTAACAGCCAGTATTTGGTGAGAACCAGCAGCTTAGAAGCCACTGGAGGAAGCTCTATCAAACCTGAGCTTATTCAATGCCTCCCTCCTCAAGAATTATCATTTTACCTAATAATTTCCTGGAAGACCCCTTTTGCAGTGTTGTATGTATTTTACAAGACTCAAAACACATGTAGTGTAAAAAGCCTTTTTGAGGAGGAAGGGCATTTATTGAGAGAAAGAAAACTTGTTTTCTACCCAGCCTCCTGGCAGCATAGTTATTATGATCAGAGAGGAAGATCTCCATCTACCAGGGTTTTAGGTTCCTGAGTCCTTGTTGTTGTTGATATCATTACTGCTATCATCAAAAGATTGTTTCGTAGCTGGGACACTAAAAAATGGAGGGGGGGGGGTAGAAACCCAAAAGAACAAATGAGAAGTTTCTACCATTGGCTATGAGTATTAAAAGACCACTTTCTTGTCTTTCAAGGACCCTCCTAAAGAGGTGCACTTGAAGCTCTCTTGAAACTGATGCCTGCTTTCAGGTTTTAGCATGTGTTGGTTTTAAGCCTCAGGATGTTAGAAGGGAAAGAAAACAAATGAACCCATAAATGATGTCTTGATGTACCAGGGCAGTGTGGTATGTTGCAGACAGGCCAAAGAAAGTGTCCAGAGACTGCAAGGGAAACATTTTTCATTGGGAAAAGCTTAAAAGAGATTAGAGACTGAAGAGTTCAGAGGTGACAGGCTGACAGCACCTCCATTCCACATGGTTCTTTGCCAAACAGCATTGTTCTCTCACAGTGTTATATCTAGTGGTAGCTGGTTAGATGAGTGACATTTATCCTCTATAGAGTCCCCTCAGTTCAGTGCCCATACCCACTCAGAGTGAGGTTTTATGTGTTAACCTGCAGAAGCAGTGATATCATTGCCTTTAGTTTGCTTGTCTGGCAGCATCCCAAAGAGCAAATGTCCTGCTGTGTATGAAAGAAAGTAGCTTTATACAGATAAAACTAAGTTGCTTTGGTTCCCAGGGTGCACAGGAAAAACTTAGTATTCTTCAAGATAACATTTATCCAGACTTCCCACCCAAGAGGGAGACTGATGTTTCATATTAGAGGGTTTATGAAATATTTTTGTTTCCACAAACAGTATTCTATCTATATGACAAATAAAGCTAAATTCTTTCACAATAATTGACATTTAAAAGCAGAGAAGAAAGGATCATAAGTTTAAAACTCTGTTTTGTTTTCTGTTCTTGTCAAAATGTTACTTACAGAACTTTGCAATGTGTTTATATTTTGAGGTGTCCAATAATAGATCAGACATCTCAAGTTTAGGCAGAGAAATAAAACAAGTAGACATTGCCCACCCCATGCTGCTGAGTGATACCAACATTCTCTCATCCTTGTTTGGCAATGGAAGATGTTTCTTGGGCCTTGCTCAGTAAAAATTTTGTTGAATATAATGTGTTTCTACCCACTTATACCCTTTTGCAATCTGTCTATTTCCAGAGGAATTTAATGAGTATAAACAAAACCAACTTAGGAGCCAGTGAGATGCTGAACATTGTGTTTAATCTTGCCATGTTTTACACAAGGCAAGGCTTCTTTGGCAAATTGATGAATTGGTTATCTAATGGTTTGTAGGCATCTGAATTCTATTTACATTAATTTTTGTCTAAAAAGAGGAGAAAATTTCTTAGAAATTGGGCTTATTATTTTCTATGTGGTAAGCTTTTTTTTTTTTTAATGTATGGGAGATCAGAAATCCATGTTTCATCTCGTCCTAGGTTCTTATGGTTGATACTGCTAAGATTTTCCTATGGAGGTAAATTGTTAAATCTCAACACTTGCTAGGTGATGGGCTCATTTAAGTGGTCTTTCCCTGCTAACTGGGTACATAAAGGGGTAAAAATATTGAAAAATATAAATATATTTATATTTCATTTTAGTATAATGAAATAAGGGTTTGGCTTACACTTGCTGTAAATGCTGATATGCTCAGGAATGTCTAGAAAGTTTTCAGGATATATCCTCTTCTCATTTTTTGAGGAATAAGAATTCTGAAAACAAGTCCTTTCCAATCAAACTGGAAAAACAGGTCCTTGGCCTGGTGGTCAGTCAAGAGGAGGACTGATCAATCCAGACTTGCTTGAATGCTGAGCACTACAGAGAAGACTTTACAAGTTAAAAGCCAGAATTCAAGACCTCTATAAGTGTCTGGATTGTAGAGCAACTACTTGGACTACTCACTAATTCAGCTCTCTGCAATTCATTCTCAAGTCCACACAATAAAGTTCAAAAATACTAACATCACTATCTGTTATGGATATTCATAAGATCTGACTGATCCAGGAATCACTGCTTTCTTGGCCCCTTACATAAATAGAGGTGGATAGTATTTGCTCTGCCCCTCAAAAGTAAATGAATTAAGATGTGTAATGTAGGAATAGCAAGAATTGCCCTGAATTACAGATAGAGAGGACTTGTGAGAATGATTAAGGTATGGCTCTTGGGCTAGTGCAGAACAATGCAAGCTCTGTTAGTCCCCCAAACTGGGTCTTGCAACAGAAGGGTTTCATTTTATCATTGTTATTATGTTGCTTCTATACAGGAAAAAATGTTTTCTGTGAAAAACACTGGTTACATTATGTTTCTTTTTTCTTTCACTGAAAGAATAAAATAGGGTTTAGAATTTGTAACATAACATGGCAATTGAACATAACAGTGGGATGTTAAAGTAAAAATTTTGATGAATATAATGTGTTTCTACCCACTTATACCCTCTTGCAATCTGTCTATTTCCAGAGGAATTGAATGAGTATAAACAAAACCAACTTAGAAGCCAGTGAGACACTGCAGCTGAGAGGTGACAGCGTGCTTATGTTATATGTGCTGCACATGGGGATACAATTTTGATTAGTATTCTTGTCTAAATTGTTCTGTGCAATTCATTGAAAATGTTTGCATTGTCCTGTGAGCTTTAAAGCTGTTTCGGGCAACTATGAGAAAGACGGGGCATTTTGCTCCCCCTGGGAAAGTGCACTTCCTAAATGTTCTTGCAGGTGTTGTGAATATAATATGAAGACTACTTTCTCTCTTGGAAATTTTCCTGAGGAAGGAAGTATTACATCTTGAGAACCATTACAATTTTGTTATTTAGAAAAACATAGATAGCCTTTTGGGATATTTTCCTTCTTAACCCTATGGAAGTAACTTTAGACATTATTTAAGCCAGTGATATTCAGCAATGGGAAGCAAGTATCAGAATCAGTTAGATAGTCCTCATTCTGGACAACAGTGCATTAACAGTGCATTGCCATCAGTGCACATTTATCAATCACTCAAAGCAAAAACTGTTCACAGAACACTGGCAGTTGATCAAAATATTTCAAATGGATGTTTCCCTGAGATTAGCATTGGTTCTTTCTGGAACTTGAGCACATTCCCAGATGCAAGCGTACAGGACTGCCTAGGACAAGATGCCATTAACAGCATCTATACAGCAAGATAGCCAAACAATGAATCTTTCTGCACCAATGATTATTTAATATGTATAGACCTAAGCTTTCTGAGAAATTAGAATAGAAAAATTGCAATTAACTTAAAATTGAAAATCCAAAATTGAAGAACTAAGAGCCATGACTTGCAAAACTAAGCACAAGGTATGCGAACATGTCAAATCTGGGAATGATTGAATGGGAATGAACCTCTCAGTGTACTGAGTTTGGTCTTTCAAAATCAGCAGATGAAGAAATTCGAGAGTATAGTCCATGGCTTTTCATTTTTATTTATTTTTTCTCCTTTTAGTTATGCACTCATTAACCTAATTGTTGAGTACAGACTTAAGCCCTGCAAATGCTGGTCATGGAGATAACCAGAAACAAGTTATATATTGTACTTCTGAGCATATAATGGAATACAAGGTAGATTTAAATTCATTTTCACTGACTTGAACTCTCTTTCTCCTCTCTTATCTCTTCCTGAAAACAACCATTTATTTGTTTGTGATGCTGAATTATCAGTTGTTGTACTCAATTGTCTATACATTTGTTATATTTAGTAGTGTGTTATAGTATACATAACATATATAGTATACATAACATTATACATAATAGCAGGGCTCACTCTGATATATTCATAAATGCTTATAACATAATTTACCCCATTTCAATCCCCAGTAGTTTTTCAGGTCCTCCCCTGCTTCCTTCCCCTGATCAACTTCCTCTACTTTGTTGGTCTTCCTTATATTTATTTACTTTTATAATTGTTACATTATAAGCATATATAAAATTGAAATGAATTGTGACATATTGACTCATGCACATAACATGATTTGGTCAACTTCATTTTCCTTTCTCTCCCCTCCTTCCTTTCCCTTGGTCCCTGCTTCTACTGTAGATCATTTTAAAAGCACATTTTAAAATGGTTCTGCCTTGTTTGTAGAATTTTGGCTAACTTTAATTTTGATTTTGTGATGTTTACTCACAACTGAGAATATTTTCATAGTGAGCGGTGAGGGGCATAACAACATTTTCACTCATTGTGTTTCTTATATTATACCAGAACTCATTTTCCATTTTATTGTATTTTTGTTTATATCACTAGTGTATCTTTATTTCCCATTCTTCCTTTCATGCTATTTGTATAATAAAAATTATCAATCTAGTTTGTTGCCATTTTATTATAAGTTTTCTATAAAATATGACCTATCAGTACTAGGATTTGTCTTTATAATAAGCCATCTCCCATTGGATAGATTGTTTGCTTTTGCATTTTATATCTTGTTTGCTTTCTTTTATTGTTAGTATCAGTAATAATTTTATTTTTATGTCTATTCACTTTATCTTCCAAAAAATCAGGAACACATGTTAGTTGTTTATAAGAAATAGATACTTAATTTTGGGTAATAGAATCTATTTTTCCCCTGATATTCAATAGTGACATTTGCTTTTACACCACCTGGTGGGTAGCGCTTGTTATATTATCTGCATGAGTATAGATCAAATCTTATTATTTTGCAACAAAAACATGGTCTTAATATGCTTAGCTTTAAAATTTTTTTTTTCTATTTATTTATTTTATATGTGGTGCTGAGAATCGAACCCAGTGCCTCATATGTGCGGGGCAACTGCTCTATCATTGAGTCACAACCCCAGCCCCTGCTCAGCTTTTATTTAGAGTATATTCTGTTTTTCTCATTTTGCATTGTCTTCAACAACTCTCATGTATTTTGTTCTGCTCTTTCTGGTTGTCATTGAAAATGACAACCAATACTACTCAATATCGTGGGAGGCAGTTGTAGAATATACAGGTCATTTTTCTAGGCCCTAATTGCAATTTTTAGATAAATATCACCATTTAAGTGGCTCTAACACCTGATTAATTTACATTGTTAGAAACTGAATTCCAGCCACCATAGAAATGTCACTATTCATTTAGATAGCAGAGTAAAATACTTTGTCAGACAATAAAGGCAACTTTAAGCTAATTCCAGTAACTTACTCTAGTTTTATCTGAATGAGGTATAAATTAAGGTATACTGTTTCCTGAACAGAAAGATTCCTTATTTATAGCATGCTCAAAAGCACTTGATCCCCACAAAACTGAGAACATGTATTTCAGTTCAAGCTATTATTTATTGGGTTAGAAAACAGCACCTTAGCTGTAGGTACTGAATTAGACATGTGCTCTTCATTCTAGTTTCCTCAGAATAGTTACTCTAAGAAGAAGAAAGTTGTTCTTGTCATGCTTTTTGTTGTCATCAAAACACATGATCTACAAATTTATGCTCCATTGTACTTTGAATGTGTTGCATGTGTTCAAATAAATATTCATACTGGTATATATTTCTTTACCAACCAGAGAACAGGCTTTTTAAAATTAATTGTCTTAAGTATGCAAATTTATGGGTACAGTGTGATAATTCAATTTATGTATATAATGAGTAATGGTCAAATCAGAGTAAATATTATTTTCATCTCCTTAAATTTTTATTTAAATCTTTAACACAAATAAATCTATACATGCAGGAAGTATAGTGTGTCAGTACAATAAAAATTATGATTAAATCAGGGTCATTAACCTTTCCATTGCCTTATTATTTTGTGTTTGGACCCTTAATGTTTCTCTGAAAGAGTTTTGCTTTGTTTGATTTTGCTTTTAGTCAGGCCAGCTAATTTGTGAGATAACTCAAATAGCTGAAAAGACTCATGGTTTCTAACTTTTCAGGACAGTTATAAATTAATTATTATAGATCGTGTGGTTATATTGTTTTGTGAAAGCTACCCATAGAAATTGGCTCCTATGATAATGATTTGATCAAGCAACTGAGTTAAAAAATCTTTGCTTTCTACTATCATTTTCCCACACATAAAATTATTTTTCTCATTCTAAAGTAGCTGAGGATTGAGATACAGTTAAGCACTGTATCTTTTCAGAAATTTCCCTAGCTAAAGTATTTACCCAAGGTTTCTGGGTCCCAAAAAGTTAATTATTCTAATCTTTACTAAGAAGAAATCTGATAGCATCTTGTTTTGGTTTGAATCTTAAAGTGTTCCCCCAAAGAGATCATGATTAGCAATGTTCAGAAGTGAAAGGATGAATTATAATAGCTATAATGTCATCAGTGGATTAACCCATGTGATGGATTAATAATTTGAGTAAATTACTGGGTGGTAACTGTAGGTAGGTGGGATGTGACCTACAGAAGTAGGTCACTGGGGGCATGCCCTTGGGGACTATGTCTTGTCCCTGACTCCTGTGTTTCACTCTCTCCTTCCTGGCTGTCATAAGTTGAATAGATTTCCTTTCCCACACTCTTCCACCATGATGCTGTACCTCACATTGTGCCCAGAGACATTTGGCTGACAATGAACTGAACCTCTAAACCTGTGAGTCCCACGTAAACGTTTCTTCCTGAAGTTGTTTTTGTCAGGTATTTTGGTCACAGCAATACTAAGCTGACTAATACACATTTTCTCTCTTCTTCCCAAAACAAACAAACAAAAAACTGAATGTCTTCAATATCTGAATTTAAACTATGTGTTGGGATCTGTTATTCAAATTAAATCAAATCGTAGCACATAGTTCTTGTTGAATCAGGAGGTCAACATTGACTCCATTGCATTGCAGAATATTGAGAATAGAAGATGTTTGATAAGTGGATATGGTATGGGAAAGGGGCATATGTTTCCTGTAGGAAACCCAAATCATATTCTAAGCAAGGATACACCATAACATTTTGGCATTTAAGACAATCTGTCGTCTTTGAATGCAATGGTTTGGAAACACATGGGGAACAGATGGAAGAATGGAGGTAGTGGTAGGTCAGAAGATTATTACAAATGTCTAGCTGTGAGTAGATGTGAGTAATGAAAGTGTGGACTAGGACCATTACATGGAGAGAGTAAAAGAATGGGAGAGGCATTAAAGAGACCAAATAAACATACTTAATGAACACTACTTGTAAGACAAAAAAAGAAAGATGACACCAGAGAAATTAAAGAAAAATATTTATTCATTTGACAAAAATAAAGCCTTTTGAAGTGGGAAAGACATATTTGATTTAGAAATAAAGGCACTCAAGTAACCTTGAGAAACAGGGTCTAGGTCAAAGGTACTGATATATTCCTGTTGTTATTCTAGGAAGAAAGGCTAGTCGAAAGCAATCAAGAGCAGGGCTCATGTGTGTCTATGGTGGCAACTCCAATGCCATTTAATTCTTATCTTTCATGTATTCTAGAAACTTATGAAAACCCTAGTTTTAGTTTTTTTCTGAGTTCTCTTGTACTTTGAAATAAAAGTAGTGCAAATTTATAAGGCATCTAATTTCTGATGATAGTATAAGTTATCGTGGGCAATACTAAGCTATATAACAAGAAGTTTTGTACCTACAAGAGTTTTTGACTAGAGAAAGACTGCCATAGTCTTTTGACTCAGACCAGATGCCAGGAGTTAGGAGTATAGATAACCTCATGACTGTTCTTGGGCTTAAAAAAAGTTTTACTGCTACTAAATTAAAAGAATCTAGTGTTTCCTGACATTATCTCACTCTCATGGTTTCCATAGTAACTATTTCAGTGTTTCCTTTTCCCTAAAACCTATGAAAATAGCTTTTTTCAGCAAAGTTGCCATTTTGCTCATGAGTGCAGTCTGGCTTCAGAGATTACACAGATAAAAACAGCTGCTCATTTTCTGTTAGTCCATGAAACTGAGTTGTGCTCTGCCACTCTTAGAATACCCTGCAGGGCTCCCCAGTATGTGAGTGGGATCACTGGGCAGCGACTGCCATCAGTATTTTGCTGCCTCCTGTGCTTTCCTGAGCTTGGAGGCATCTTCACATAGAAGCCTCAGGGAAAGGCTTTCCTCACTCATCCAGATAAAGCTATAATGGGCAGGGTAAGGAAATCCAAATCTGCTCTCCCCCAATAAAAACTATAACAACAACAAAAAACTTGTAAAAATGATCTGAGTCAAATTTATCAAACTTTACAGGTTAACCAGAAGCATGCAGAAATTCTATCTAGTTCTTATATTAATGTTTCATGGGAATTCTGGAAGACTCAACAAGGGTGCCATTATTATTTTCCTGTTTTTACCAGAAAAATGATTTTACATTAGTTTTGTTAAACAAAAAAGCTTTGATTTTTCTTACAGTGAGAATATTATTTTATGATCTAGCCTATTGATTTTTGTGTTTGTTTCTACTGTTTTGATGATTATTCTTTTTTCACAAAAGACTTGTAGAATTTGTATTTTATAATTTCTCCTAATATTTTTCATCTCGTATTATATATGGATGCATGACAGACATTATGAACTCAAGGAAAAAATGTATTGAAACCTAAGTTATCAAAGCATTTACTTTCCAGCAGTGTAATCCTGTCTTGCTCCAGGAAAGTCAGTGTGTATTCATTAGAGATAAAGAATAAGGTATCTGTAAAAAACAGTTTCCAAGGTCCTTTCTTCATTACATTTGGATTACAAAGTCTTAAAAAGCATTTTTGTCCCCGTTAATTTTGGCCTAATACACTGGGTGTTAAAAAGAAGGGGGAAGCCAACTTCCTGTGACATGATCAATTTATGATTTTTCCTTCTGAGCCAAACTAACACTGATGATGCCTTAAGATTATACAACATATCATTTCTTTTAAAAGTTGCCTTAACAACATTTTTCTTCCTTGATCTTGATTCTAACTCTAAACAGAGATGTGGTAGTACTACAATTTTTTTTTTTTTCAGTGCTGGGGAATCAAACATAAGGCTTTGCACAGTGCTCTATAACTGAGCTATACCCAAGCCCTAGAAGGAGATTTCTTAAACTCCCCCATATCATTCCTGAAAAAGCAGATCAGAATATTTTGTTAGAAGGGAAGGTAATGGACTCCTGGACTGACAAATACAAAATGTGAGCAAATTTGTGTTGGAGCTTGGATGCAAAGGCAGATCACTTTTTAATGTTATTCTTGTCCTCTTTTGCTTTTTTTTTTTTTTTTTTTGGTTGTTATTTTTTGCCTTGTTGTGGTATGATCAAATTAGAGTTATACATTTGATATTTCAGTTTTTTAAATAGTCTTTCCTCTGTAATAGGTGTAATATGAATACTGTTTTCTCTGAAGTGATTAAACAGTAAGACCCTAGTCATTTGGGGGAATTAAATGGGAGAAGTAGAGCAACACAAATTCTGTTCTGTAATCACACTGCCTAAAGATTTCCAGGAGTGCATCAGGGGAAAAATTAGATGATTGGAATCAGAATTTATCACTTTACTAGAGCAGAACAGGATGACCCTTATAGAAAACAAATCCCTTAGTAATTTAGGTTCAAATAATGCATTTCCCCCCTGAAATCCCAATGATTTGAAGAAAATACAATCCAATATTATAAGCTTATATTTTTGCAGTTTGTATTTGCACTCTCGCTTTTGGCTAAAAATGTAAAAATATGGTGGTCAAATGTCATGGCTGAATAAGTGGATACTTATTGAATAATTTGGTACAAATTGTACAGAAGCATATAAAATGATGAGGACTAGTGCTTGCATTATTTTTGAGATGGAGTTTTTCTATAGTGGTAAGTGTTGACGGAATTAGCCAAATTACAATTTTTGACTTGTGATTTTAGCATGCAATTTTTTACAGTAACTTCATCCTTTAAAATATACAGCTTGTCGGACTGGGGTTGTGTCTCAGTGGCAAAGCGCTTGCCTAGTACATATGAGGCACTAGGTTCGATCCTCAGCACCACATAAAAATTAAAAAAAAAAAAACAACAAAATAAAGATATTGTGTTTCATGTATAACTAAAATTTTTTTAAAGTATACAGCTTGTGTTTTTTAGTATATTCTTAAAATTATAAAACCATCATAGGTAACTATGACAAAATTTCATCACTCCCTAAAGAAAAATTTTACCCATTTGTACTCACTTTCACTTCCAATTTTCCCCTCACCTCAGCACCTTGGCAACCACCAATCAATTTTCTGTTTCTATCACTTTGTCTATTGTGGGCATTTCATTTAAATGAAGTCATTATACATTGTCTTTGGTGACTGACTTATTTCACATAATATAATGCTTTCAAGATTTATCCATAATGTAGCATATATTAGTGATTCTTTGTTTTCAATTTATATTCCATTGTTTTGTATGTCACATTCCATTTTTCTATTCTTCAGTTGATATATGCTTAGGTTGTTTCTAATTGGGGGGTATTATAAATAATTCTACTATAAACATTCATGTACAACTTCCAATATAAACATGTTTTCATTTTTCTTGCTATATAACAGAATCACTGAGTGCAATGGAATGATAGAATTAATGGTAACTTTATGTTTAACATTTTGAGAAACTACCAAAGTATTGTTTAATATGGCTGCATCATTTTATATTCCCAGCAATGTATGAAAGTCCCTATTTTTACACATCCTTCACAAGTTTTCTGACCTTTTTTTTTTAAATTTTAGTTTCCCTAGGTTATGCAGTGACATCTCATTGTAATTTTGATGTGTATCTCTGGAATAACTAAAGGTTTTAAGTGCTTTTCATGTGCTTATTTTCTATTTGTCTATCTTCCATGGAGAGATACCTATTCATGTCATTTGACTATTATTGAATTGGGTTATGTGTCTTTTTATTGTTAAGTTGTAAGAAATTTTTTTAGATTCTAGAGCCTGATCAGATGTATGATTTGCAATATTTTCTCTATGTATTGTTTTTTAAATAGAAAGCTTTAAATACAAACTTTTTTTTTTCATGTTGAAGTCCAGTCCATCTAAATATTTTTTAACACTTATACTTCTGACAGTGTCATATCTAAGAAAACTTTACCTAATCAAAGGTCATGAAGATATATACTCCTTTGTTGTCTTCTCAGAGATTCACAGTTTTAACTCTTACCTTTAGGTCTGTGACCCATTTTGAGTTGATTGCCATATATAATATGAGGTAGGAGGTCTAACTTTATTGTTATCACACACGATATCCAGTGATCCAACATCATTTGTAAAAAAAAAAAAAAAAAACTATTGTTTTAGAACCCCTGTCAAAAATAATCTGACCACAAACATAAGGCTTTATTTCTGGATTCTCAATTCTATATCATAGATCTATATCTGTCTTATGCCTGTCCCATATTTCCTTTATTACTTTGTAGTTTCTGAAAGTGTAAACTCTTCAACTTCATTGTTCTTTTTCAAGATTGCCTGATTATTTTGCGTTCCTTGCTTTTCCACATCAATCTTAGGATTAACTCCTTCATTTACACACACACACAAAAAAAAAAAAAGAAAGAAAAAAAGTTATCTGAGATTTTTATGGGAATTGCACCAAATCTATAAATCAATTAAGGGATTATTGTTATAATACCAAGTCTTCCAGTCCATGAATATGGGATGTCTTTGCATTTATTTAGATATTCTTTCCTTTCTTTCAATCACATTTTGTAGTTTTTAGTTTAGTGTACAATAATGATACTTTGTTTATTTATAGAAAATTTATTATATTTTATTTGATTTTAAATAAAATTGTTTAATTAATTAATTAGTTAATTTATTTTGGGGTTTTGTGGATCAAATCTAGAACCTTGCTATACTCCACTGTTACATTTCCAACCATTAATTTCAGTTTTATATTGTTCATTACTAGTATATATAAATACAATTTATTTTTGTACATTACTCTTATGTTTTATAGCTTTGATGAATTCATTTGCTAACTCTAATTGTCCATGTACATGTCCCTGTGTACATATTCCTTGGGGTCTTTTTTATAAAAGATCAAGTAATCTGTGAATAGAAATGTTTTTATTCCTTTCTAATCTGGATGCAGTCAAGTTCCTTTTTCTTGCTTATTTTCCTGTCTAGAAGTTCAAGAATTGTATTTTAGAAATTTCTAGTTTGAATTTAAGAGAGCTGGCATGTTTGTCAGATTTCTGATTTTGGGGGCGAAAGCTTTCAATCTTTTACTATTTAGTCTGATATTGGATAGGTATTTTTCTAAATGTTCTTTATCAGGATGAAGGAGTTACCTTCTATCTCTTGCTTGTTGAGTATGTTTACTGAGGAAGAACATTTAAATGCCCTTTTTTGGTGGGGGGCATCTTTGAGATGAATATGTGATGTTTGTTTTTATTCTACTAACATGATGTATTGGTTGACTTTTGAATGTCAAGTTGATCTCTCATTTTTGGCATAAATTCCACTTAGCTATGGTTTATAATCCTTTTTATATGTAGCCAGATCTGCTTTGAAAGTGTTTTCTTCAGAATTTTTCATTTATATTCATAAGGCATGTTGGTCTGTGATTTTTCTATTCTTGTTATGTCTTTGCTTGATTTGATATCAGGGTAATATTGGTTTCATGAAATGAATTCGAAAGTGTATCCTGTTTCTTTGGAAATTTTTAGGAAGTGTGGATATTAATTTTTCACTAAACATTTAATAGCATTTGACATGAAGGCAATTGGACCCTGACTTTTCTTTGTATGAATGTTTAAATTATTAACTCAAAATGCTATAGCTTTTCTATTCTCCAGATAATTTTTTGTAGTTTGTATTTTTCTAGGAAGTTGTTCAATATATCTAGGTTGCCTAATTTGTAAATATACATTGGTCAAATATTTCCTTATAATACTTTATATTTCTGTAACATCAGTATGCACAACATTTTCTTTATTCATTTATCCATTACTTGATACTTAGGTTAGTTCCAAATCTTGCCTATTGTGAATAATGATGCAATGATGTGGAAGTGCACACATCTTTTCAACATGCAGATTTAATTTTATATATATATTTATTTTATACACACACACACAGTAGTGCAATTGTTAAGTCAAATTTAATTCTATTTTAAGTTTTTGAGGAAGATCTAGACTGTTTTTCCATAACAGCTCTACTATTGATATCACTATCCGAAGCATTCAAGAATCCCAATTTTGAACATGTCCCGAAGAATTTTTGTGTTAAAAACTTAATCCCCAATTCCATAGTTATAGGAGGTGGGACCTAATAGAAGTTATTTAGGTCATGAATGCTCTATCCTCATGTGTAGATCAGTGCCATTATTCAGAGGGCTTGCTGGAGTGAGTTTGGTCTCTTATTCTTCTGCTTTCTGCCATGCAACAATGCACCAAGAAGGCCCCATAACCCTGCCCTAGTGGGAAGGGTATGTGTTTTCAACAGTTCCCTGAACAGGAAAAGGAAGTTCCCTAGATGTAAAAAGAGGCTCTGGAGCCCAGAATGGACCTCTTTGGGATCTACTATGGTATAGAATAAGACAAGCCCATCCTTTTCACCCAGATAGGCAAGTGTCTCCCAGAGGTCCCCTGACAAGGTGGAATAGTTTGCCGACTGCAAGAGGGACCACAGCTGGGATCAGCTCCTCTCAGCATCTACCATGGATCTTGGCTCCCACAAAGAGCCTTTGGTCTATCGGTAGGTGCAGAATTGTGTGTGTGTGCCTGTGTGTGTGCGTTGTGCTGAAGACCATATTCTGGCCCTTGTGCAGACTAAGCATACACTCTACCAATAAACTATATCCCCAGACCCCAGTGCAGAATTCTTATCATTGTGGAGGGGATAGGAGCAGACGACCTCCTATCCAACCATCTTGCTCATATCAGTTAAAGATTTTAGTATTTTGTTCCATTACTGCATTATTTTTCTTTTTTCAGGTACTCATTTTATGCAGACTATTTTAATGCAGACGTTTAGTGCAGCTTTAAGTTTCTGTGAGCAAAACGCCTGACAAGAACAACTTAGAAGAGAAAACCTTTATTTTGAGCTCACAGTTTCAGAGATTTAGTTTGTAATCAACCAACTAATTTGCTCTGCCCCAGGTGAGACAGAACATTATGGTGGAAGGATGTGATGGATGAAAGTTGCTCCACTTCTGGTGGCCAGAGAGCAAAGACAATAAGAGGAAGGGTCTGCAGGAAAGGCAACCCTTTCCAGGGCACACCACCATTGATCCTTTTTCTCCAGTAGTTATCACACATTTAGTCCATTCAAACTAGGATGGGCTGATTAGGTTACAGTTCTTAGAATATGATCATTTTAACCTCTGAACATTCCTGCATTAACACAGGAAATTTTGAGGGACATATTATATTTAAACTATAATATTCTGCCCCTAGATCCCCCAAACTCACGTTCATCTCACAATGCAAAATACATTTAGTTTATCTCCAAGAATATGCATGGTCTTAACAGTTTCAGTATTACCCAAAAGTCCAATTCCAAAGTCTCATTTGAGACTCAAGGCAGACTTTTGGCTGTAAGCCCCTGTAAAGACCAAATGTGTGTGTGTGTGTGTGTGTCTCCAATACACAATGGCACAGAATAAACATTGAAATTTCAAAAAGGAAGAATAGGGACATAGAAAGAAAAGAAACACAGTTGAGCAAACAGTCTATAACATATAGGACACATGAGGTTGAGATGTACTCTACAAGTATTTGGGCAGTACTAACTGTCCTTTTGGCCTTGCATGTTGCAACCAACATAGCTCAGCACTCTCTGCAGACAGTAGATTTCCTCAGTGGACAGTTTGTGTTACTGTCATCTCAATACTGGGATCTCCATTCTAGCTTTGGATTCACCTTCACAGCTTCATGAGTCACCCTCCAAGGCATAGTCCACAGTGATTCCTGCTACACTTTGCCTGGCCTCCAAGACTTTCCTTTAAAATCTCAATGGATACCTCCATGAACCCTTAACTCCAAAGTGGGGCAGTCGCAAGTTGGCTATAGTTAGGCTCCCTCACTAAGATTTCTGGCCAGCTATCTTTAGTATGTAGTCAAGGTCGTAAACCCCCTGATTCAGCATGGGTACTAAAGGTGATAAATATCTGTTAGTGAGCACATGCTCACATATGCAATCTGTTGGCACTGTGCCTTCTTTGTTTGGCCTGCACATAAAAAAAGGCCTTTGGTGGCTATTGCTGCCTCTGAATAAAGCATGCGGACTATGCCAACTGTGTCTCACATCTTCTTTTACTTGCCAGGATCTCAAATTATTTTTTTCAAGGTCTGAGTCCCATCAGGACATCAAACATTCTGCACTTCAGAAGAACCAGCACAAGATGTGTGATGCCTAGCCTTCTTTGACCATGGTTGTAGTGGCCTCTGGGTGCCTGAGTATCTAGGAATAGTAAAACACATCCTGGGGCATCCTTATATGAACAGGGTGCCTTCATGATCTCTTAAAAGTCTTTTCACTTCTACACCTTTGAGTTTACAATGGTAAATGTAAAGTTTGCATTTCTGAAATGCCCTCAAGCCATGTTTCCTAATGTCTCTGTACAAAATACTTAGCATCTCTTTAGTTTCTGCAATCTCTTTCACTGGCACAACTTCCTTGGCCTGAAATTTACAAGCTCTTTCCTGGTCGAATTGCAATTTTAAAAAATCCTAATCTCTGCTTCTGTGCTTTCTGCTCCTGATTCTCAGAGTAAACCTGGCTAAAAGCTTGAGTGAAATTCATGCCACTACCTGAGTGCTGTGCTGCCTTGGAATTTCTAACATCAGATGAATTAGTTCATCATCTTTAAATTTATCCTTACACAAAGTCCCAAGACATGGACAAAATGTAGACAAGTTCTTTGGCAGAATATAATATGAATGGCCTCTAATCTGATTTCCAATAGAAAATCGGCATTCCCCTCTGAAACCTCAGTAGCACAGTGCTTATTATATATATTCCTATTGTTGTTCTGGTCTTCTGAGATCCCACCAGAATCACCAAATAAACTCAATAACTTTCTAAAACATCTCCTTCTTGTATCTCAATATTTTTCCAACACCTTATACATACTAGTTCCAAAGGTTTCTGAATCACATGGTCAGGTTAGTCACAAAGATGACCCCTCTTCTTGTTAGACCCCGATTTCTGTTAGCTTGCATGGCCCTGATCACAATACCACACACGAACAACTTAAAGGAAGAAAAAATATTCACAGTTTCAGAGATTTAGACCTTGGTCAATCAAATCCATTGCTCTGGACCCAAGGGTGAGGGAGTACATGTTGGTAGAAGGGCCTGGCAAATGAAAACTGATGTGCTCATGGTGTCTAGGAAGCAGAGAGTTGGGGGCAAGGAACTGCAGGGAAGGTGAACCCTTGCAGGACATGCCCCCAGTGACCCACTGTCTCTAGCCATGACCCCCAACATTTATACCCAGGTAGTTGATTCAGAGTAGGTAGGTTACAGCTCTCACAATCATTTTACCTCTGATCATGTCTGCATTAACACAGGAACTTTGGAGAAACATCTCATTTGTGAACCATAACATGGATATTAGATAATTTTAGCTTTCACTTTCTATGAATCTTTTCTGTTCCCTATAATTTATGTTTAATTTTTTGTTTTTATTTCTATCTTATGTTTTTATATGCATAAGCCTATCTATTTACTATCATTCTACTTTAATCTTCATTTATGTAAGAGTTTTATTATATTTCTAATTTTCCCTTGAGGTGTATGAGCTCATTTTTATACCTTCTAGTTGTCTAGACATCTTATTTCTGAACTCATTTGTTTTAGATTTATTCTATTATTTGTGTAATTTCCTTAGATTATTTCATGAAATTAAATAACAGTTTTTCTCTAATTTCTGTCTTTTTGTGAGTAGGCTCTTCACATTACTATGTTCTTTTTTAAAGGATTTTTAAATTTTTAACTGGTTGTGATATAATATAAGGTGATATTTTGATCTTTGTATACATTGTAGAAAGATTCAATCAAACTAATTGATATATCTGTCACCTTGACAATTTATCACTGTTGTATGATGAGGATGTTAAAAGCCTATTTTAGCAACTTTGAAATATGTAATATTATTGCTATTGGCTATGGTCACCATGAGGTGAACAGATCTCAGAACCTTATTCTCCAGACTAACAGAAACTTTGACATCTTTCCTTTCTCCATTCATCCTGTCCCCCACTCCATGCCTCTGGTAATTACTTTTTCTACTCTCTGTTTCTATAAGATTGACATATTTAGAGTCCACATATAAGTATCATCATTGGGTTTTTTTTTGTGTGTGTGTGTTTATGTTCCAGGCTTATTTCACTTATTATGATGTCTTCCAGTTCCATCTAAAATGTCACAAATGCAGAGTTTTCTTCACTTTATCCATATATATATATATATATATATATATATAGAGAGAGAGAGAGAGAGAGAGAGAGAGAGAGAGAGAGAGCACAATTTTTAAACCACTCATGGATTCCACATGAACAGGTTGCTTGGCTATTGTTGATAATGATGAAATGTACATAGGATTACAGATATCTCTTCATCATACCAATTTCAGTTTCTTTGGATGTATATCCAGTAGTGGGATTGCTGGATCATATGACATTTGTATATCCACTTTTTGGGGGAAATTCCATATTATTTTACAATATGGCTATGCTAACTTACCCTTTCATTAACAAGACATTCTTATGGGAAAGGAAGATGTTATTCTCTTTTTTATTTTTTCCTATAACATATATGGATAGGAAGAATTCTTACTTTTCTAGCACTTAAATGATATGAGTGTTCTTATACTTTCAAGAGGTGGTGCTTGTGTAGGGGTAGGAAATGCACCAGGACAGTTTTCATAACTTTGCAGCTCAAGGGTAACTTTTAAATTCATCAACATGTTTCCAGTATGTATATCAATACTTCTGCCTTATGTTTTTAGAAATTTGCTTCCTCTGAGTCTCCCATTTTTATAGCTGATTTTGGTTTCTATTCTTTACCCCCTATAGCTACTATTATACCTATTATGATTAGAGAACTTGAGTTAATTTTAAGAAGTTTCTCCTCAAAGTAAGACGTTTCATAAACCAAGTATTTTTGTTTGTGGAGAACATTCTCAGTTTTATCTGTAATTCTCAGATTGCTATTTTAAGTCTCTCACTCTCTTTGGGCATACCTTCACTTTGGGCTGAGCATTTGGAAAAATTATCTAGGTGTCCAGCTGTAAGAACCATTGCAAATTTCAATATCTTGCCTCTGCTTGCTCCTGAACAAAATTTCTTCCATATGAGGGTTGTATCATAAATTTTGATATTTGAGTTGCCTTTTCTGTTTTGATGCCTTCAAAGCTATCTAGGCCAGCCCTTTTGGTGGAAATTAGTCTAAGACTCTCTCTGCCATAGGTTTGAAATAGTGATAGGATGTTAGTGGACTATAAATACAATGTTTAATGAGACTAATTATGGGGAAGGAATATATGGCAAAGCAAATTGCTTTTGGATCTTGGCATCTTAAACTAAAGTTCTTCTGTTTTTATAGATAATGCCAACTCAGAAGAAGAACACTTTTCCAAAATCTGCTCCAGTAGTGAACTGAACAGATGATTTCTTGCAAAAAATTTGCAATACCCTTCAAGACAATCTAATCCAGATGCTCTAAAAACTATGATGTTGCTCTAGGTAGATGGTTCCAGAAGACCATTATTAAAGAAATTTGTGATGAAAGTTCTTTGTTATTAATTTCTTTTAATTTTTAACAGCTGTGGAATTTTTCAAGAGATCACACTTTTTCTTAGATTTTATATTGTGTTCATTTACGCATTTATAAACATGTAAGATGCTAAATTGTTCCTTATAGATGCTATCAATATAAATTAAAATGAATAAAGTAAAGGATTAATACCAAGGCAATTATAGGCATTTTTAAAGATATGTCTAAATGTTACTAAAGCTATGGACTGGATGGTATGAAACAACTTTTTTATCCACTATTCTATTCCAGTTTGTCTTTGTGATTGATGAAGGTCAGGAACCTTTTACTTTCAAGTGAAAAAAAAAAACTTAAATAAAATAAGCCAAAACTGGTAATTAATTCATTCATAAACAGGGATAAATATAATAATTAATCACATAATTAAAAACATGACATTCAAGACTTTTATCTGTTGTAATTTATTATTATTTGTTATTCTTGCTCATTCATAGCCTGTCTAGGGTCAAAAATAGATGGCTTGACAACATTAACTTTTTTTCTGTCTACTTATTCTTACATTCATCCCAATACATATTTATATTCTAATAAAATTAGCTCCTTAAAAATAGATGAATAAAATAATTATGTTTTTAAAAAAGTTAAGCCAACTAGTACCTCCCACAGTCTCCAATATAAACTTTATAACAAACATATTAATGTCAAATGTTTTTATAGGCCATAGGAGACTGTGTATTTTCACAGTGAATTTCATTAAGAAACTTTATCAGTAGATGTAATGTTATTCCTTGAAACCTATTAGCCAGAATATACTGAAGTTATATAAAAGCATTAGTATTTCTTGGAACAGTGCTGGCCTCATAAAGGTGACTTGATTTCATGGCAAATAAAAAGTACCCAAACAACTTCTTCCATTTTCTTTTTATGCCTAGATTTTTTTTTCACAATGACATAATATTTTTATTGTAGAAATAAATATTAAGGTGAACACTGGTATTCGTAACAAAAACATGAAATTTGGCTGTAAAGATATGTTCTACTCACAGGCTATAATGGAAATTTAATGCAGAAACTACCAAAAAATGTAAGAACATCAGAGGTAAATAAGAATGGGAAATGGTGAGGTCAGGGGTGGAGAATTAACTTCTTGGTATTTGTTTCTTATTTCAGACTCTAAAGTCTGTGTTTTCTAGTTTAATTATGTGATCAATTACTATATTTATCCCTGTTATCTGAACTGAATAATTACCAGTTCTCTTAACCCCACCTCCTCTTCTTCTTTTTTGTTGTTTTGTTTTGAAACAGGGTCTTGCTGTGTTACCCACGCTGGTCCTTAACTTAGTTTCTCAAGTGACCCTCCTACCAGCTCGGAGTACAGGTATGTGACATTACAGCTACATGTGTTGATTTTCATTTGGGCTTTTGTCATTTGCAGTTAAGAGATTCCTGTGATTCATTAATGAAGAAGATGAATTGAAATTATATATTGATTCCAAAAATCCTGCAATCTTTCTCAAAGAAGACTGAGTTACAATATGCAGGAAGTGTGTGAAGGACTGTATTCTCGATTTATTCCAAAGATGATACACAATTAGTATCATTCTAAATGCATGGGACAGCAGTTAGTTCACTACATCAAGGAATGCCTTAGGGATTTAGGTTTTAATTGTCTGAAAGAATACCAATTCTAAATGAGAAATTCTGATGATCCCTTGGTAATTTTCCTAAGCTAACTGTCCAGATCCCATTTTCTTCATGAGGCAGTACCACATAGTGTTTGAGCTCTCAAATCCAGCTTCCTGAGGCAAATCAGGCCACACCATTTATTTTGTGACTTTGTATAGACTGCCTACTCTGTGTTTTGGTATCCTTATACAGGAAACATGGGTAATAATAATACTTATGCCAGAGGCCTCCTTGAGATGCCATACTGTGTGATTATAAGAATGATCTGCAGATGGTAAGAAAATAATTGTTGCTGTTGTTGTTGTTAGCATCCTTATTTTTTATTATCAAAGGAATCCATTTTTTTCTTTACAGATAATTTCAGTCAATAAACATCATTAGCTTTACACTAAATACTACATTTAAATAAAGAAATGGACTTTTATTTGGTTTAGTTGCTCACTGTATATTTTATACAAATTCTTCTCTTTCATCTAATTTGAAACTCACTTAAGTCTCAAGTCTTCAAATCTTCAAGCATGCTATTAGAATTGAGGAGTCTTAAAGATTTTACAGTAACTTCTGATTCAAAATATAGAAATTAGTATTATAGTTGGAGCTGAACTATATAATCATGCATTGGAGTAGAGGGAGAATAATCATATTTTTAGAGGGTTGTATTGCAGCAATTTAGGAATTCGATCTCATAGACATTTGGGAATCACAAACCTCTTAAAACCTAGCCTTCGAAGTAGTAACTAACTTCCATAAAGTGCAAGAAAATCTGTCCACTTCCAACATCTTTGAAGTTTTTGGACTCTAAATGGAAATAAAATTGTATTTGCTACTATCTTGTAACTAGTATTTAAATTGGTGGAGAAAAAATAGAGGTCAAACCTTTACCCAGTATTACCCTCCTTATACTTACATAAGTAGCAGTTTCAGATAATGTTGTTGTTGTTGTTATTATTATTTACTATGTGCTTTATAATATGACAAAGAAACAATGTAAAGGCTTAGTATAAGAAACAATTTTAAATGTATATCAGAAGAAAGTAACAATAAGGATAAAGATGGAATGAAAGAATGAAAACAGGGCCTAGGATTGTGACTCAGCGATTGAGTGCTTGCCTCACATGTGTGAGGCATTGAGTTCAATCCTCAGCACCACATAAAAATAAATAAACAAAATAAAGGTATTTGTTCATCTACAACTAAAAAAAAAATGCACACACAATCATCTAAAGCATTTTTCTTCTGTGTTGTAGATCAGAAATATCAGTTTTATTAGTTTTCAAAATCAAATTGAACTAACAATCCATGTGAAGTTTGTGGGGTGCTTTATCTATGATTTGCATTGTTTGAATCATGGCTTGGTTCCCCTATATAGGAATTGTTATGGTTTGGATGTGAGGTGTCCCCCAAAAGCTCACCTGTGAGACAATACAAAAAGTTTCAGAGGAAAAGTGGCTATATTCTGAAAGTCAATCACTGAATTCATCTCTGATAGGATTAACTGGTAACTAGAGTCAGGTGGGGTGTGTCTGGAGGAAGTGATTAATTGCGGATGTGGCTATAGGGTATATATTTTGTATCTGGAGGTAAAGTCTCTCTCTGCTTCCCACTGCCCCGCTCTCCTGCCATGATGTACAGCCTCACCTTGAGCCCAGAGGAATGGAGTGGCCTTCTTTTGACTAAGACCTCTGAAACCCAGAGGCCTCAAATAAACTTTTTCTCCCCTACAGTTTAGCTGGTCAGATCCTTTAGTCACAGCTGTGAGAAAACTGACTAAAACAGAAAGAAACATTTACCTAAGGAAATCCTTTGTATACATTACCCAGCAGCCTCAATAAGAGCTAAATGACACCTCTTTGAATATTTTACAATTCTTCTGGTCTTAATACACCAAATAAAGCTCAATGTTAAATCTCATTACTGGTGAATACCACAGCCTCATCAATACACTCCTGTAAAAGAAAAGAGACACAGACTTGGAAGGGATTTCTTTTATGGTTAACCTCAATTATCCTCTTATTAGTAAGATAGTCATTGATTCTATTTAGAGAGGGCACTTAAGTCAGATACTTCTAATTTGACTTATTTGGTTTATTTATTTATTTATTTCAGAACAAGTTTTCCTAATTTGTTTTAATAACTCCAACCTAGTCAGAAAGATAATTTATGTCTATCCTAGTCCTTGCTGATATAAAATACATTCCTGCTTTATATATAACTTTACTAGTACATTGAAATCGGATTGGTTAAGAGAAAATTAAGGTACTCAAGGGTCTTGTTCCAGTTACTCTTGCTGCATAATATTAGTAACTTAAATTTAGGAGCCTAAAGCAGTCATTTTTATTAGATTCACAGATTCCGAGACAAGAGTGACTCAGAGCAAACCAAGAATTGCTTATTTCAGTAACTGGGACCTCCATTGAAAGACTTCAATGTGGGAGTTAATTGGAAGCTGGGAGATGGGAACGGGTAAAGCCTTCTTCACATATCTGGCACCTGGGTGAAGATTACTTAAGGGCTTGTCTTGCTGACCAGAGCTCCTGCATGTGATCTCTATGTGGCATGACTTCCTCATAGGATGGTGGTTTCAGGGTAGCCTATGGGGATCAGAGTTCCAAGATGAATGTTCTGGCCAGAAAAGAGGAAACTTTCCTTATGACTAGACTCAGAAATCATGTGGTGTCCTTTCTACCTACTTGCAGCATTATAAGCCTGTTCAGATTCAAAGGGATGTCATCACACTATCCCTCCTAATGGATCCATGTTGAAGCCATATTGTACAGGAAAATGTGGAACAGAAGCCTTTTTGGAAAATTTTATCTGGCACATATTCTAAGAGTGTGAGAAAGATTAAATAAGATACACAAGCTAACAAACTTACATATTTATTCCTATACCTATTTGTATAGTAAGTGCTATGATAATACTATACTATATAATATGGTCTCCGAAAATGTATTAATATTTTATTCTTAAAATTTCAAAAAATCTGCAAAAAGAAAAGTGAAGAAAATTTTATGAAATCTACATATATAAGATGTAATTTACTAAGTTCAAATTGCTATGCAATTTTCTAAAATGGGCGAAATTAACATATACATATAGAATTATCTAAGAAATGCTGTATTCTTTTAGTTTAATGGTGGCACTCCTTGGTAAATATTCCTATCACTGCTTCATGCATAAAGATGCTGAGGGTCAGAGATGTTTGAGTGTTTACATCAGGAGACAGCACACATAGCTCAGCAATTTCTCCAATACTCATTTCAGTTTCTGGAAAAAAAATGCCCTTTGTTGAACTTCATCTATTTAATTTTTCTTCAAAGTTTTCTGGGCACTTATGATCATATGTATTTTTTCTTATAACCTTCAATAGTGTGATGTTTTCTATTAAGAATATGCTGACAGAAATCTGTATCCTATACTAATTAACCTAAGAATAGGAAAGTATCATTTATTTCCTGTAATAAGTCAGGCACTGTTCAGGATTTTTCACATATACTATCTTACTTAGGCCTCAAAAGGATGCCAGAGAAAATATTATTACATCCATTTTACACATGAGGAAACCGAACCTCTGTCTCAGGGACTTTAGGTTTGTATCCAGAGGTTTCAAATTCAACATCTTGGGCTTGAACTTTCTAGTATAGCAGGCTTGGTGAGTCTGAATTACTTAAAAGATGTAATATGTGTAGACTTTGAAAGAATTTTTACCTAAATATTTCAGAATCTGAAAATTAAACCAGATAATTCCTGTTCAGGTTCTAGTTTCTTTAAAGATGAAAAAAAATGCTTCAGTCTCTAAACAAATTTTAGATTTTGGGGTATAGTTTTAAATCTCTGTCAATATTTTTTT
This sequence comes from Marmota monax, assembly GCF_021218885.2. Classification (NCBI taxonomy): domain Eukaryota; kingdom Metazoa; phylum Chordata; class Mammalia; order Rodentia; family Sciuridae; genus Marmota; species Marmota monax. The sequence continues at coordinate 729,729 of NW_026694765.1, forward strand.
TCTTTTTCTGTAAACAGAGGATGTACAACATCTATGTATTATCTTATAAAATCTTGATAAGCCTTTTGTTTTTGTGATTAAAGTCACACACAGTCTTATTCTGAACCAACATTTAGTCTGAATATTTGATAGAAAATTTTCTACAATTATTTTTTTGTTTTGTTTTTGTGAATGTTATTCTCAAAATATCTCACCCAAGGTCATACAGTAGAGATCTGGAGAATAAAATTGCACCTATCAGAGGTTTATCCATAAAGAGGATTCTAAAATCCATATCTCTAGGAAACTTTTGAAATGTGAAATAGCTTGGCTTTGTTGAGATTAGGCTGTTGGCATGTATATTCCATGGTTGTCTTTCTGTTTCTTTTCTTTTCCTTTAATATCTCAGCTACTGGAATAGCACTTAGTGATCCCACTGAGAGAATAGGATAGAAGCTGGAATTTCATGAATCCCTGATACTGCAGTCTCCAGAGATGCAGATTATGAAAATAAGGAAGTGTTAACGGTTTATGTATGAGGGTCCCCTAAAAGCTCCTGTGTTAGTGCAGGAATATTCAGAGGTAAAATAATTGGATTGTGAGAGTTGTAATCTAATCAGTCCTTCCTAATTTGAATGCGCTGAGTGGTAACTCTAGGCAGGTGGTTGTGGTTGTAGGAAGTAAGTCACTGAGACCTTGCCATGTAAGGAGTCATCTACTGTGTGGCTGCTTATCCCCTACTTTCTGTTTCCTTCCTGCCATGAATGGAGCAGTGCTCCTCCACCATGATATTCTGCCTCACCTTGGGCCCAGAGCAATGGAATTGACTGACCATGTACCAAACTGGAACTTTAAGCCAAAATACACTTTCCCTGATCTCAGATGTTTATGTTAGATATTCTGGTCACAGCAACAGAAAATTGACTAACAAAAGAGGTAATAGAATCAATAATTTGGAAATAAGCACGCTTTGAAAGTAATCACAAAGCCAGCAGCATAGTAGATAATCTAGAAAAGGTGAATCAAAAACATTTCTTTATTTGGGAACAAAATTATATTTGCCCATAATTGTCTACTTTGTTTATGCTTTGTATTTAACATCAGTGCAATGGAATGTGTTATTCACTCAGAGTTCAATAAAAACATTTAAAAGGCTGGCATACATAAATTATTTCCTTTGCTTTCTTGAAAACAGGTTTGTTAAAAGATATACTATAGTGGCTATCACATCACTATTGAAAATTTACAAGTTCTGGGCAAAATTCTTTATTTTGCATGGCAATAAAATTATTTTTGGCCATAAATATTCACATTGTTTATATTTAACATCTAGCTGTAACTGTTCAAATATGATATTAAATTGAATTGTACTGAAATATAAGGTTTCCTATATCATAAGGGAAGAGTCATAAGATGTACACATGCCTCATTCAGGAAGTTTGGCATGTGTCTAAACTTTACCCATAAGCACTCTCTGGGCCCTTAGCTATGGAATTGTGTGATGACATGGCTGTAAAAATTATTCATTAAAGTTGCTCAAATACTGTAACACTCTAAGGGCTTGGTTTGGGTTAAAAATTTAAGGCAATAACTAAATTCTGTGTTTGACTCTGTGTTAACACATTGCAATATTGCTCTCAGGCTGAGAACATTGAATCCTTTTTTTTTTCTTTTTCAAATAGAATAATGTAAAACTGGATAAACCAGATTATAACGATTTTTTTTTTTTTTTTTGGTACCAGGGATTGAACCCAGGAGCACTTAACCACTCGGACATATCCCCAGCCCATTTGTGTATTTTATTTAGAGGCAAGATCTCACTGAGTTGTTTAGCAACTCTCCCAGTCTTTGAACTCAAAATCCTCCTGCCTCAGCCTCCTAAGCTGCTGGAATTATAGGCTTATGCTACCGTGCTGGGCTATTACAAAATTTTCAAGGGAAAAATTAAAGGAGTGTTTTTCCTATTGTGAAACCTATTCAAATAGAAACATGGTAAAAGAAAATAACTTCAGGATATAAATAAAATGTTTGGTAGTTGGTCAGATAATATAGAAGGAAACATCTTCAGTAACTGCTGTAGTGTTAAAATTTTTTCTGTTCTTTTGGTACAGGAGATTAAATCCAGGGGTACTTTACCAATGAGCTATGTCCCCAATCCTTTTTATTTTTTTAAAATTTTGAGACAGGTCCTCACTAAATTGGTGAGGCTGGTCTTATACTTGCAATCCTCTTGAACTGAGCCTCCCTCCATAGTAGCTGGGATTACATATGCCACCTCTCAGGCTAACTTTGCTTTTCTTTTGAGAAGGGGTTTCACTAGTTTGCCCTGGCAACTCTCTGGGCTCTAGTGATTCTCAAGCCTCAGCCTTCCTGAGTTCTAAGACTACCAGCCTGTGTTACCAAACCTAGCCACTTTGTTAAATTTTCAAACCTATTTTATCTATCTTGTCCCAAAAGGAACAGTGTCACAGATGAAAATATTTTAAATTTTTATTTTTATTTTTTCTCATTGTCACTGTTTAAATCCACTCCTACCCTCCAGGGGTCCAACTCAGAGTCTAGCACTTGTTAGGGCATAGGCAAGCACTCTACCGCTAAGCTACATTCCCAAACTTAAAATATTATTTTACTTAGTTTCTTTTATATATTTACTATTTACAAATGACTTGAATACATATTCTCATTTTAGTCTTAACAACCCAGTCAGGGAACTTATTACCTATTGTATATAATTGAAATCAGGATGGATGACTTTGACCTTGCAAAAAATAATGACAATGCAGTGGTGAGAAAGCATATTTTTTTTCTAGGTTCATTTATTTTCTTACCCTTCTGGCACTGTGATAATCATCTGAGCCTCAGAAAGAATGACAATTCTATGTGACTCCCATTCACTGTCTTACATTCTTTAGACCTCTTCAAGACTCCATGACTCAGCCTCAACTCTTAAAAGGAAACTACTGAGCAAATGATTATTAATGAAGAAAGTAACACAGTGGCTTGATTTTTAAATTTAGCTCATATAGGTGACACTAGGAATTACAGGTAAGTAAAGAGAAATGAATCTCTGAGTTTTATATCTATTTTTATTACTGTATCTGTATCTGCATCTGTTTTCTTGTGTGTTTTATTTATTTATTTTCTTTTTGCATACCCAGGAGTGGCTCAGTTAATTCAATAATACATGAGAAAATATTATTTACAGAATTTAGGATAGCATTTTGGATTAGTGGTGAACAGGCTCTTGTTAAATGCAGATCCCCAGGTCCTATCTTCAACTAGTTAAACCAGTTTCTTTATAAGTGAATATCTTAGCAAATTCTTAACAGAATTTTTATGCATTTTAAAGTATGAGAAACACTTATGCAAGGTCAAAAGAACTGGCCTTACACAGAATGTTTCTCTTAGAATTATAGTGAAATCATAAGTGCCATTTATATTTCTTTTCCTTCTGGAATTGGTGAAACATCAATAAGACTGGTAGTAATAAAGAACAGTGAAAGTTAAAATAAATGTGAAAGTTCCTGTCTCTTGTTGTGAAGTTAATTTTAAACCTGCACTCATGATTCTTTTAAAATCTACCATTTAGACCTATGTTATCAACACTTCCAAATAATTTTATTACCATCCCATGCCTAGTCTTACTCTTTTCCCCCCTATCTCAGTACTAGTAGCAAGGTAAGTTAAATTTAGAAATTTGAACAGAATTCTCTTAGATCACTTCCATATACATTTTTAACCATATGATTAATAAGTAGAATTGGTATTGTCATAGATTTAAATGAGCAACGGGAAGATGCTTACCCATTTATTAGATCTAAAATGCTTGTTATGTGGAAGTGTTAGGAGACAATCAAAGAAATAATGGAGACTAGTGCTGCCTTTAAGTCTCATTTGTGACATGGGATGCACATATGAAAATTGAATAAAAACAACTTAATAAATGTTCAATCAGAGGTTGAGGCAGTGTGCTTCAGCAGTTTGAAAAATAGGAACAATTACTGTAGGCTGGATTCAGAGGAAGATTTCAGAGAAGACATAATTGGGTCTGGACTTCCAGTAAATGGAAGGAATTTCAAATAGCGGAGAGACAGGAGAGACAGAAGCAAAATCCCAGAATCCTTATGAAGCCTTCCTACTTGAAGTAGGAATAAAATGAACTTTTAGAATGTCCCCTCGATGTATAATAATTCCCTTAATACAATATTTTGGGTGGAGTTTGACAAGACAGGCTATTCTGCTCATTAATATAGTGATGGTTATTCTTTCAGAAATTTCTTAGTATTTTCTAAAGTAATCTTTCCTTTATGAATCAGGTGAGCAAAAGCCAAGAGAATAAATAACATGTCAGTTAGCAGGTAGACCATCTGTGTGACTATGTTAATATGAAGCCCCACCAGAAGCAGAGGCTGCAACATGAATGGCCCTTACCTCTGTCAGGATTTGCTCTGGGTTCACTATGCAGTTGGTCCTGAGGGTTAACTGTGGACTGTAACTGGGCTTCAAATAACAGCCACTAGAGGCTAAAGAGATCATGTTTTATAACCACTCCCTGAAACTTTACCAGCTCAGTTATTTCTTCATTAAGATTTACAGGCAAGTGAACTATAAAAATGATCATTTTTCATTTCATAAGGATAATTTTAAATACAGGATATTCATGTTTCTCTATTCATAGTAAATCCCAAGTCATTGTGTTTATTGGGGTTCTGACATAAATACTCCTACCAGAACATCCCTTCTCAGCATGGATCTCACTCATTCCTGGAAATAAAAAACCTTGTTTAAACATAAATTTGTTAGAAAATCTATTACATACTTTAGTATGTTCTGATGAGAGCATTAAAGAAATAGACTACTGCTTCTGGGATTTGGTAGAGTCTCTGATATGGGTTCAAGAGTTATTTCAGAAAATCAGAAAAGGCAAAAGAGATAAACAAATCACTTTTGTACTTTACAGATTCTCGCTATACTTTTCCAGGTAAAATAATGTTATCTCTAATTTAGTGACAATTCTCTATCTCCTCCTCATTACAGAGGCTAAAAAGCTTTATGTCTGTATGCCTTCTAAAAACAAGAATCATGGATTATTAAATCGGAAGTGATAAACTTAGAAAAAAAGACTTGAAATATTAACTCTTGGCATTTGACCAATAGCTTATTTCTGTTTACATGCTTCCTCAATAGCTTTATAAAATTGGAGTTTTTGAAGTGGAATACATAGGTGGATAAAATTTATCTTGGGCATTAGTATTTGGATAAGTTTATGTTGTCAAATTATTGAAAATAGTGAACATGATAGATATTAGCTATATATTCATTTTTCAATATATTCCTTAAATTATTAAATTATTAATTATTTCAGTAAAGTCTATTAGGCATTCTGGATATGTTTTTCTAATTGCTTGGTTGTTTTAATCTCAATGCAAACAGGCTCTGATGGAATACACATCTAATATTTTTTAAAAACAAACATCCCATAAATAAAGAATGGCTTCTGAAAGGATAAAGCAATTTAAGCAATACTGTGATATTTTTTTCAGATAGTTTTAAATGATATTCATTTATTTTTATTGGTTATTTTTAGTTATGAATGACACTAGAGTCCATTTTGATATAATTATACTGTGATATTTTATAAAGAATTTTAAAGAAAAAGAATAAAATAGAATTTTAAAACTATAATCAGTATTAACACCATATGAATAGCCAACACTGGATCCTCACCCCTGGGCAGGCATCCCTTTCTTATTTTCATATTCTGAGATAACTTCATTTGTTAAACAAGCTCCTGGAAAAAAATTATGTTATCTAATGGTATGGAATGAAAACATTAAATGGGCCTGTTGATGTAAAACTTTTTAGCTATAAGAGTACATAACATAATTTTATTGGATTTCAGGTGAGTATAGCTAATTTCTTTGACACTGTTAATCACTTGGTTAAAACAAACTTCAAAAACATAGCCTCCATTGTATTATGTGTTATAAAGCTTATCTATTATAACATCAGTAATTCCTCATGACCTCAACTTTATATTCTCAAAATCTATTGTAGTATATAATTCACTAGAATGTAACTATTCTAATCCCCAAGTCCTCACTCCACCCCAACCAGGTATGTTGTTTAGAAAGGATGCCAAGCTCTAAGCCTGGACATATAATCAAGTCCTTCTAAAAAAATAATTAGAATAAGATGTATTTCATGCTGCATAATTATATCAAAATGCATATGAGAATAATATAAATTGTTACATGTCAAGAATTTTGAGAATTTAGATAAAATAATCAAATTTATAGTAAAATATAAATTCTCAAACTTGGTTTAAAAAGAAAAGGAAATCCTAGGAATTCATATTGGTACTTAATAAATTGAACAAGTAACCCCAAATTTCTTCTCTTCACATACTCATAATTCAAATCTAGATAGCTTCATCACTGACTTCAACTATAATCCAACAAAGAATCATCCTATTTTTACAAAAATACTTTAAAAAATACTTTCAGAGAATATATAAAAGGAAATCCCTAACTCGTATGAAATACATGGAGATATAAGATTATCAATCTTATGAACTAGACACAAAATTTGTAAGCACATTACTAGTATCCTTTTGAATAAGGAAAGTCAGGGCTGAATGGAGGAATATAACAAGAAAGAATGTTCTCCCTAGAAATTCAAATACAAGGACGTTCAACATTATACGTCTTTAAATATACTAATCATAGGCACCATTTTATTAATAAAATGAGGAAAAACATGATCATTACATAGTTATGTGGTGTAGAAAAATAATTTACTACCTACTCCTGATTTTAGAAAGTTAAGGATTATAAAAATGGAGAGGCTTCTAAATTAAATATGGGATGGTTAGAAAAAAATCAATAGCACACATTATAATTAGTGAGTGAAATTTTAATAGTAATACTTTTGGGATTAAAAACAGGTCATGTATGACTTACTTTGAACACTTCTATTTAACATTATATTGACTGCCTGTGTCAGTGGGAAGAAAAAGGAATAAAATGCATGAAGACTGGAAAGAGCAGAGTACCCAAATACTATAAGTATATATTTAGAACACCTCTGCAACATAAAGACTAATTACTAAAATTCATATTCAAGTGTAGAATAATAACTAATTCAGAATCAATACCCAAATACCCATTTATCCAAAAAGAAACCTATAAAAGGTATACTGATATAAATTGTAAAATATGTTTTGTATTTAGGCTTACATTTTATAAAAAGTCATGTAAGAAAGTTATAAAATTGTTCAGAGATTTTTTTAAGACCTAGAATATTTAAGTTTTATACTTAGTTCAAGAAATGAATTAAGCAAAAATATCCAAATCTTTATATTTTTATGTTCTTCATGATCCCAATAGCATGAAGCAATTAGGGGCACTAAATAGTTAATTAGAAAGCATACATGAAATTGCAAAGTGTCAAGAAGAGTTCTTATAGAAGAGGGGGAAGATATATCAGATCACAGGTCAAAGCTATTTTTAAGATGTCATAATTGCACTATGGGCTTTGAAATAGAAGTTAAATCTAAGAGAAGTAAAAATTCAGAAAATTAAAATGTGATTAGATAGACAATTGATTCAATGCAAATAAGTGTAGGGGAAAAATGGACTTTGAATAGTACAGATTGAATTATTATTATTATTTTTCCTAGTGTCCGGGGTGGGCCAGAGATTAAACCAGAGGCACTGAATCATTGAACCACATTCTCAGCCCATTTTTACATTTATTTTGAGACAGGGTCTGGCTAAGTTGTTCAGGGCTTCAGCAAGGCTGGCTTTGAACTTGCAATCCTCTTGCCTCAGCCTCTACGATTACAGGCATGCACCACTATGCCTGGTTTAGACTGAATTCTTTTCCTGTATGAGAGATTTGTAGTTCCTACCCCTTATCTAACACCCTATACAAAAATAAATTACAAGTAGACTAGGAAATAGCATGTGAAAGTCTTTCAGAAAATAATATAGAAAAATATTGAGTATGACTTTAGGTTAAGAAAGTATTTCTTAAATATGATATAGAGAACATTAGCTACCCAGGAAAAGATTAACAAATTTAACTATGTAAAAATTAAGAGTTATTGCTGGGCCAGGGTTATAGTATAATTTAATTTTAGATTGCCTGCCTATCATTTGCAAGGCTCTGAGTTTGATCCCCAGCACTTAAAAACATCCTTTCTCTCTCTCTCTCTCTCTCTCTCTCTCTCTCTCTCTCTCTCTCTCCATTTTATATGTAAAATCAGAGATAAAGCATTTGCTGCATATATATTTACAAATGACCTCACAGATTTGCTGTTTTGTTATTAAATTCAGATGAATATAGCTTCCAATAAGGAAAAAAAAAAAGAGGAACCTACAAAATCTTTGGTGGAACACAAGAAAATTTCCTATTGTCCAAAAATCCAATTTGTGGTCAAGGTGGAGGGTGGAGGAAGTTCTACTCCATAAAAATCTTTTAGGGACACAAACTTATGTTAGTTGGCTTTCAAGGTTTCCTTGGTAATTAAAATCCTATAGAAGGTCAGGAAAGAGAGACCATAGAGGAATATGTGGAACCTTGCACAGGTCAAATGTGGAAATGACACAACTAAAACCCCAGCAGCCAAAACTCACCCCACGGTAATAAAGTAGTCTAGGAGAACTGGTCCAGCACTATGGCCTAGAAGAAAATGGAAATTATTTTGTGATCAACTACCTCTGCTTTAACCCTGCCTTTTGATTATTTCATCTTCACCCAGACATAAAACTTTCTTTTTAAGAAATATCCTCTGGGGCTGGGATTATGGCTCAGTGACAAAGCACTTGCCTCACACATATGAGGTACTGGGTTCAATCCTCAGCACCAAGTAAAAATAAATAAATAAATAAAGGTACTGTGTCCATCGAAACTTAAAAAAAATTAAAAAACAAAAGAAAAAGAAAATATCCTCTGAAGTTCCATGCAGTTAGTAAATCAGATTGAGAACCAAAATCCTAATAAATGTGTACATCTCCCCCTCAGATCTGGAGGTACTTCTTTATGGTTTTGCACTGCACAAATTATATTTTAAAATACCTATCCACTCCTTGTGTCAACATTGAGTTTGATCTGTATTCAAGGTATCATTCCAATCTCTGATGGAGAAGAGGTCCTTCTAGCAGGATCTGAAACTTTTACAACCTATGTCTTCCTCATGCTAATTTGAAACATGCTTGCAGATGTGAAAGCTTTTTTAGGCTCCTATTATAAGCTTAAAAAAAAAAAACTTTTAGTACATGAACATAGTATCTCTAACAGTAAAATTCTCAAGCATTCATTCAACTTCTGATCCAATTCCTTCCAGATAATTCCCCCATCATTACCCATATTTGAAACACAATCCTATAGAGATTTCCTAATTTCCTTGATTTATTTCCTCTTCTCTGTCATGTATTTCTCTCTCACAATCTGTGATAAGCCATACTAACTCTTAGGTGGATAGTTTATAGCCTTAAGCTTTGTCACAAAACTGAGTCTTAATGAATTTTTATCACTCGTAACATTTCTCAGTCTTTATTGAGTATCTTCTGGAGTTTAATTCAGCTTTTCTATCTTTCAAGGGCTTCAGTTTATCAATGGGCATCAAGTAATTTATAAATAAATATTTTTCATTATTAAAAATCTTCAAGTTGCAAGTCTCCATATCTTTTTTAAAAGTTGAAGAATGAAATAAAACGTCTGTAAATATAACTCACATTGCCTTTTTTCTTTTGTGAACTTGAGCTTAATTGATATATTGACATTGCTGAGAATAGATGAAGTGCCCTTAGGTCAATCTGAAATAGCTTCCAGTTAAGGGCACATCATAAAGTCACTAATAGCTGAGATCCACTACATCACATGGTCTCCTGTGAAAGGTCTCCTATGCTGTTATTCAGCAAATTTGAAATCACATTTCTTTTTTTATGACATTCCTGTCATAACCTCAATTGAGAATGTGACTGAAAATTATTTTATCATTCAGATAACCCATTCACTAATGACAACCTAAGAATAGTTTAACAAAGGATACCTTTGAAGTTGTAATTCTAAATACTTTTTTAAATATATGGCATATGTATGAGATGAGGGTATTCACAGTCATTAGCACAGGGTATTTTTTTTTTATAAATTCCTTTACAAAAACAATTCCTATATCTGTAATTTTGGTTTTGTCACCATGATCTTTTTTGCAATTGATTCTTTAGTTATATATAACATTGCAATTTGTTTTGACATAATTACAAAAACATGGAATATGTCCCCAGCACTCCCCCACTCTGTTCCCCTCCCTCTACTTTACTGATCTTTCTGTAATTTATTTACACTTCTTTTGTTTGTTTGTTTGTATTTACTGTGTTGTGGATATTCTTGATGTTGAGATTCACTGTGGTTTATGTACCTACAAAAGTTCACTCAGATTCATTCCACTGTTCTTCCCTTATCCTGTCCCCCTGCAACCCTCTCATCTACTCTTGTGATTTTTCTTTTATTTTGATGGATCCCCCCCCCCTTTTTTTCCCTCTTTCTCTCAGCACCTACACATTATTTTGGACTAGTTTCTGCATATCAGAGAAAATATTGGACCTTTTACTTTTGGGAGCTGGCTTATTGTACTTAGCATGAGAATGTCTAGTTCCATTTTAATTCCATTAGAGATGGTTTGTTGGTTTAAGATCAGACTTTATTTGAAATGAATTGTGATTCACTTGGTATGGAGGAACTTCAGGAAAATTTAAATAACCTCTGAGAGACATTTAGACTTGAGAAGCTCTGAATTTGTCAGTTTGCTTTCCATTCATTAAAAATAAATTTGCATTTTTCTTTCTTAATTCAAAAACATTTAACTTTCAAATGGAATATATATTTTAACTTTCTATTTGTGAATTATCTCTTTCAAAAATATATAGAGATATATCTTTTTATTATACATATATACATATATAATATAACCTTCACTATTTTTAACATTTAAATATAGCCTCATTCCTTTAAATAAAATTTATTCATAATGCCATATTATGTTATTTAAAAGCATTATAATTTTACTATTATGCAAACATGGTGAAATAGACAATTAGTATTAACAGATAAAAATAACTAATGAGAAGTCAGGATCATTAGGAGGCATCTTAAAATGTATCTACCATATTTAATCATTTACTCATTTTCTTCTTTCATTCATCAAAAATCTGAGGGCCTTTATAACAATGTGTAATATGTCTTTTTTATTATAACTATTTGGTAACACATTTCTAGGATATTTAAATTATGGAGTAGATCAAAATCCTATTACTACAATTGAGGAGAACAAATGAGTTTTTAAAGTATTCCACAGGCTATAATTAACTTTTGAAAAAAATCCTAGTTAAAAGATTTCTTCAGCAATTTAACTACTATTCAAATTCACTTTATTATATATGAGAACATTTAAAAACCATTGGCCAGAAATTAAAGTACAATAGCAACCCTGTTAACTTTTGAAAAATTGTAGTCATTTATAATTAAGTGCCTTGACAAAACCATTTTGTAAATTTTCTAAGGAACAGATAATGTGTTTGGCATTTGTTTTTGCATCTTTTCTATAATTTTTGTGTAACATACATGACTTCAATTGACTCATAAAGTTGATATTGAGTTCTTTATCTAAATGAGAGAATGAGCATTCCAGTTTTAGCTGAAGGTCACTCTGAAAAAGTCAAATATAGAGAGGTAAAAAAGGAATGAAAATTGGGGCTGGAGTTGTGGCTCAGGGGTAGAGTTCAATCCTCAGCACCACGTAAAAATAAATTAAGCTATTGTGTCCAACTACAACTAAAAAAAAATTTTAAAAAGGAATGAAAATGAAAGGGAATGCACGTTTTAAAGAAAATATTTCTTTGCCAACAGAAGTACGTTTTCTTTTGTTTCCTCCTCATCATCACAATTAATGTTTTACATAGTATTTACACAGTGACATTTTCATACACCTTCTCATTATTACCTTTAAGATAGCCACATCATACTTTGTAGAAGAGGCCAATAAGCCGTAAAGAAGATAACTTTTCCATGATTGTAAAATTAGTAAGAGGCAGAGGCTTCATATTTAATGGGAGTTTCTTTCATACAAAGTGATGTGAGGAAAATAAATAGATTTTTCTCAAAGACAACTATAACAAGCAAACAAGCAACATCACTAAAATATCAAAGGAGAAGGACATTATTCTCAATCAATCTTGCCTCAACCCCAAATTCAGTCAGGTAGAAAGTGCTGGACTCCGCAAACAGGCAAATTCTCCTTTTCTTTGATTACAACTGCAACCCAGATTCATCAAGTGACAGGAAGCATCTTCAACAGGGTATATTATGGTCTGAGCTTAATCAATATAGAAGATAGATTATAAATTATAGAATATAGGTTATGAAATATGAATAAGCTGGATAATAAGATTATATGATAAGTGTTATAAAATACATAATATTAAACTGCTCTTGTTTAAGAAGTGATAATAGGACAACATAATTGTGTAACTAACTGTAAGACATAAAATTTACGTTGTTAGAAATAAGATATAAAACAGTGTAAGGTGATAAGAATAAGCCCATAAGTTAATGTAGTTACAGATAAGTATATTTAATGAACAGTAGTTAAGTATAAGGTATAACTATAGGCAAGTATAAGTAAATATAGCCATCATAGCTCCATTTTTATGACTCCCATGTGAAAATGTTATATAAGCTGTTTCTAAGATATTAAAAAATTGTTTATTCTTCATGTGTCCACAATTGTGCTCAAACTCTGGATATGGTTGTCTGTTTTTGCTCTGCTAACTGCTTTCTCAACTCTTGTATCATGCTTCCTTGCCTGCACCTACATTTTCGAGGATGTGGTTTTTCCTCTTAAAAACCCCATAGAACTCAGACCTGGTTCTGTTTCTGGCAGAAACAATTTGGGTTCTGCAGGGGAGCAGGCTAAATAAAAAAACTCTCTAATTTGAACAAAATTCAGACTGAGTATTTTCTGAGTGATCAGTCCACAACAGGTGAATGTGGTGGTTCTTGCAGGATAATTTTAGGACTAGAAGATTCACTTCAATAAATAGATGCTTACCGGGGGCAAGCCCACCAAATGTTTTCAGCCACTGAACTGACAGCAATGAAGTGAACCTGGAAGAAATAAACACAGGTATGAAGATATAAATTGGTGTGAATATACTGTGTATACAACCAGATATATGAAAAATTGTGCTCTATATGTGTAATAAGAATTGCAATGCATTCCGTTGTCATATATAAATAAAAAATAAATAAATAATTTTTAAAAATACAAGAATTAAAAAGAATGAGTTTGTGTACTTGCCAGATGGCATTTGTCACTTAACCTTCTTCAGCCTTTTATTTTATTCACTCATAAAATTAGATTTGATTATTGGCATATTTGAACTATCTTCTTAAACAGTTTCTATGTAAATTTTTAAACAATAAAATTTTAAATTACCTCTATGAATATAAGGCCCTGTTCCAGGGATGCAGCTCAGTGGTCGAATGCTTGCCTATTGGGTATGAAGTCCTGAATTCCATAAAGACTCCATAAAAATGTTAGACGTTATTTCATGTTGTTCTATGGAAAATTTAGGAATCTGAATGTTAGAAAACCTGAGTTTTAGTTACAGTTTTATCATTAACTGTATTACTTTGTACAATCCACTAATTTTTCTGTACCCTACTCTTCTTTTTATACTAAAAATGCTGTAACATTTGAGTCTAGCTAGAAGACAGAGACTTAAAAATAAATACTCCTTAATATAGTGCATTTTCTCAATTTCTTGGTGTCCTTTAAACTTTAGTCTTGGTAAGTATGCCCCCAAAGTCTCCAGTTTTCCTGATTTTCTTAAGAGAAAATATGATTAAAAGGGCAAAGCTGGGCATGGAGGTAAGGGCCTGTAGTCCCAGCTACTTGGGAGTTCAGGCAGGGTTTGGAGACCAGCCTGAGTGACAGAGGGAGACCTGCCTCAAAAACAAACACACAAACAAACAAAAGCTGTAGAATTGTGTAGTTGTTAAATATGCAAAGGTAGACTCAACCAGGAATGTTTCAGAGCTTTATGTCTTTAGGAAAGAAATTTATTGAAAATATTTTTTCCAGATATTTTAAAATGAAGTTGTTAAGGAAATCAAGCTTCTTTGAGATTACTGCTAGTATGATAGGACTTTAGCACTGATCACAGACAATGTGCAGTTTCATCATTTCTGAGACTCTATAGTTCTTTCCCAACAATGAATCCTTACAACATTATCTATGCAATATGAAAGAAGAGAGAGAGAGGTGGTGGGGGGAGAGAAGGAGAGAGGGAGGGAGGGAATTTTTTTCAAATAACTGTCGAAGTGTTTTCAGTGCAGGTATTACCAATTCACTTAAATAAATAACCATTACTCAGAACTTTCTTTTTCCTATGGATTTACTCAGTGCCTGTCATTATAAAGTTAAGTTTATAGGCAGAGGCTTTTATCCGAACTGCATAATTTCCCCCAGTGAATCAGAGAGCAAACATATATGTATTTATATTAAAATTGGTATATATTTTTAATGTCTATGACCATATTGATATTTCCAAACTTATTTATAAAGTTTAGTACTTAGATTCTGAGTGTCCAGAAAAATGAATTTGGAATAACTGATTAAATACAGTGCTTTGAAGTTAATATGGAATCAGAGTGGGAGAATTTAAATGTTTTCTTGAGCCTTCTACCTTGCTGACACCCATCCCATGGTTAAGTACATAGAACTTTTGTCTCAAATATTTCAAAAGATCATAAATAGTAAAAGAAGAAATGATGGATTGATTATTTGGTCTGCTAACATCAAAGGCTAGGCCCAGAATAATGTAATTACTAGATGTAGGATATTGAACAAATCAATAAATCCTTTTTCATTTTAGTTTCACAGTTCTGTGATCTGAAGTACTTTGGGGGCAGTAAATCCCTTTGAGTTCTGGATCACACTCTGTTTGCTTTCAGAAATGATCTGAGTTCTTTGAGATAATGCATGACTATACCTCCTGAGGTTTTAATAAATAGTCCTCCAAGCCCCATGGACCTCTGATCAAATCTGTATGCCTAAGGCTAAACTTTGGCTTGAGAGATAAAGTTTCTTTCATGCCAGTTTTTTCCTCTTGGGTGGGGAAGTAACTACAATTTGTTGCATTCTGGATTCATCTCTTGCATAACACAATAGAAAAGTTTGCTGTTGTTTGGAGAGATGTGATATTTCAAGATGTAGCAATGATGCTCAGCTTACCTATTCAGAAAAGTAGAATGTACAGCTCAAGCATGTTTATCTCCTTTAGAGGAATAAGAAATATTTCAAAAAGCTGATTAAAATAACAGTTACTGGAATAACTTTACATCTCATTTATCCTTGAACATAAGTCTTGGTTCAGAATTTCTATAAATGAAGAGAAATTTTTGGTAAGCAAGAAAGAACATAAACATGCCCATGCTAAACAAAACAGGAAAAATGGGTTCTTACATTGTATCTACCAGTTCACAGAATGGACCATATAGATTGTATTCATATAATTAAAAAAAATCTTTACTAAGTATCTCTTATAAATAATAAGAACTAATATAGTATGTATATGAACAGGAAAGCTTCTTAGGTGACTTCGATATGCAAACATCTGAATAATATACATTAATTTGATAAGAGGAAAAAAATAAACTCAACAAGCCTGCATTTTCTTTAGTATATTTATCTCAATCTTTTGACTCTTTTTTGAATCATTTAATCTTTTTATTCCCTTCACCTTTTCTTCATAAATGAATATTGGTACTGAAAGATTCTTTACTAATCGTAGTCATTCTGGGTAGAAAAAGAAAGACTAAGCTTTAATTCTGCTTTCAACTAATTATATTTTAACTCTAACAATGAGTATTCAAATAATAACATTTGAATAGCAGAATATAGACCTCACTGGATAATTTTTCTATTACAGAGATTTAACTCTCAGTCTTTGATCATCTTTCAGAATAATCAGTTACTCATCAATAAGTCCATTCTGAATTCTTTTATTCAAGTGTCTTATAATTACAAGTAGCTCAATACCAGAAGATAATAGATGGCTTCATCTAAATAAATGGAATTAATATTTTAAAAAATTAAGCTGAAAGCTCTCAGCATTTAACCTTGTCTCATGTGTAGTAGTTTGTATTATGTAAGGAATTCAGAGTTCATTTTTGTAATGAAATAACCATGTCAGTAATTGAAGGAGAATATTTAACATCTGAAATAACAAGATAGTTTTCCTTCTTGTCAAGAATATCAAGCTGTATAAAAGTTATCCTAAGGTAACATAGCATAGAAAAATTATTTATGTTTGCATATCTTAAATTTATGTGTTCTTTCTTCAAACTTTTCACAAATATTAAGTAGCAAAAACAGGTGGTAGGCATTTCAGCATGCAGTGCCTCTTTTGTGGAGTTTATTGTTTAACAGACAAGATAGAATATGAAACAAACACAACCTTTTTAATAAGGCATATTGTTTGTTATATTAGAGAAGAGTACACTATGAGAATGTGTATCAATCCACATTCACCAAACAAATGTAGAACCTCATAAATGCAAAGGGCACACTGACATATAAGATATTTGTCATTAGGCTACTTTTACAACCTAATGAATGAGTTTTTATAAAGGTCCAATAGCAGTGATTTATATATAGTTTTCAAATTACGTTATTGACCAGTAAACACACTCATTGTATAATGCTAAAAATATGTATATAATGGTCAATTTATTGATAATTTTACCTTATCCTACTTGTTTCTTCTAGGTTTGGGGCACACGAAATAAAATGTTTTGAATTTTTACACTAAAAGAACTATCAATACAAAGTGGAATGAAAACATATGCGTAACAAAAGAATAGTATTAAGATTAAGCTTTACATATTTCCACAAAGATTTATTGAATAGTTTTTATGTGTCAGGTTTTATTTTATGCACTGAGGAAGTAATTTGCTGACATGAAAGGCCCTGGGATGTTATTTATTTTATGTTTTATTGTTATAAGACAGAAAAAATAAATAAAGGTATAAATAAAATAGTTGTACTATTTATAAGTATTAGAAAGAATAAATGAAGTGAGTAGTCAGGAAAATTCTCTTAGAAACATGGTGATGAGACTTGAATGACAAGGAGGCTTCTCCAAATGTCACTCTGTAAGCCCAGTATTATGGGAAGAGGAAAAAGCAAGGCTATAGGTTTGATACAATAAGTTAGTTGGGTTGGAGAAATAGATGTTCACTGTAGATGTCATGAAATAAGTAAGGACAAAAGTTGAATCAGAGATATAGATAAAATCAGATCAGAAAAGCAGGTAGAGTTAGGGTCTAGGACCTATTTAACTTATGGTAAGAAGTTTTAATTTTATATTATGTATATTGGTAAAATTTGGGAAAGTTATAAGCTAGTAATTGTCATGATATAATTTAAACTGACTGTTGTGTGGAAAACAGATGAGAGAACAGCAAGAGTTGAATCAATAAAGTCTATTAGGGCACTTTTGCAGGAATCAGTTGAGAGAGATTTTGGTTTAGTCTAGGATGGTGCTAGTGAAAAATGAAAAAAAAAATACAAAATTTAGGATTTAATAATTTGTTGTAAGAGAGTAATATACAAGTAGACAAAATATTTAAAGTGTTCACTCAAAAATGATTTTATGCTGATTAAGCCCCTTTTCTCTTTTAATCACTTTATTCATTTTGACAAATACCCTATTAGAAGCTTCCACTTCAATAGTAACCATGCTCATACAATATCCCTTTTTAAGATTTCCTGACCTTTAATATGCATAATTTTTTTTTACTAAAGGTAGTCTCTCTTTTTAATGTCTCATTTCATAATTTATTTTCTTTGGAAGCTTTTATTAAATCTATCTTCTTTTGAAAGGGTGCCTATGTTCATGGGGACTGTTCATAAACCTCGTGTCTGCAAAGGTTTTATCTTTTCCAACTCTTGTTCAATCAATTGCTTTTTATATCTCTGTGGCAGTAGTTCTTAGGCCTCAGCAGGCATCAGAATCATCAAGCTCAGCTCCATTCCCAGAATTCTGATTTGGTGAAGTGGTGGGGCCTAAGGATTTGCACTTCTAAAAAGCTCCCAGCTGACACACCTTAAGCTGAACTGGTTTAGGTAATCCTTCGTATTTTAAAGGACCTGATCTTAATTATCTTGATATTTTCATATGTTTAGTGACTTATTCAAATGTATTGTATTATAAAAAAAATCATCCCTTTTTGTTTCTTTCAACTCATGGGAAATCCACCTTAAGGCTTATTTGCATGGAAAAACTCCTAGTAAAACAGAAGGATTAAGTACAAATGACTGTCATTACTGAAGCTATGCAATTGCTGAGAAAGCAAATGCTGCCAGAACTCAAAGGCATGAGCTAACACAATGTTAGTCTCTACTCAATCCCCCTTCTGAGTTTAACTACTTGCTAGACTCTGGTGACCTTTCCTGTGAAGTCATTACAAATTCTCACAATTAGCAGCTCGAACAAGTAACTTCTAGGGAGAGGAGAAGAGCTGGGCCTAGCAGGTGCAGAAGAAAGGTCTTAATAAAGCTGGTGATGCATGTACTCTGTTTTACATTGTGGCTGAGAGGTGGCATCCATGTTAAAAGTTTCCACAAGCAGAATGAGTTTACATGGTGTTGTAACTTCCTCTGGCATCTATAGAAAGAGGGTTTTGTTTTCTCTCCTAGATGCATGGCAAAAGTGGAGAGGGGTCATAGAGGTAGAGAATAGTTAATGGTCAAAAATCAAACAATTAATAGACATCTTGGGTCCAAATCCTAGCTGGTTAGCTTCTAATTGTTCATTTGATACTATAACACAAATTAATTAACTTTGAGGTAAAATTCCACATCTTATAAAAATAAAGACTCTGATAAAATTCATGATAGTGATTTTGGAAAATATTTTTTAAATTTAGTTTTTAACTGATATATAAAATTTTATGTATTTATGGGGTAACATATGATGTTTTAGCACATGTACACATTGTATAACGATTAAATCAGGGTAAGCATATCTATCTTCTCAAACATTATGTCTTTACGGTGAAAACATTAAAAAAAATCTTTATTTTGGGTTTTGAAAATATACAGTACAATGTAAAGAAAATAAAAGGAGACAGGAGGAAAGTGCAGAGGCAAAAGCAGAATGTTGCTAGCCCAAGCTGCTAGCTTTATTTATCCATATGTTACCTTAGGTCATTGGCATCCTTAGTATATACTGTTCATTGTATTATTAAGCTGGTTACAGAATTAGGAACATTACGCAGTTATGTACTAAGCTGCAATTTGCAACGATAGGAGCTTTGTATAGCTTTCAAGAAAATCCATTGCATAAAATTACTGTTATGTGGGCAGGTTTAGGCTCAGCAAAACATTGTGGTTGTCTAATAAGAGAGTTTCTTTATTCCCAGGAGCTGTGTGCCTGATATCAAGATCAAGACTGATAAGACTCTAACACAGAGCCTCCTCATGAAGGACATTGCTATAGCAGCCAGGTCTCCTGTGTCTCTGCACAGAAGTTTTCCCAGTAACCAGGCATTCTGTGTCTTTCCACAGAAACTTCCTAGCCACCAAGCATGCCACAGTAATGAAGCTATCAGAGACCTCAATCCCAAACACAGAACCCTTACAGTATATTAACAATATCTAGAGTTCCCCTATTCAATAACAGCACACCAGAAATCTTTACTCTTGTATAACTATAATGTAGTGCCCATTAATCAACCTTTCCCTATTCCTTTGTTCCTATTATCCTAGGCCTCTGTAAACCACCCTTCTGCTCTCAACTTCTATGTGATCAACTTTTTTAGACTTGGAAATCCAAATAAGAGAGATCATGCAGAACTTTCCTTTCTGTGTCTGGATGATTTCACTTGACATAATGATCTCCAGTTCCACCCATGTTTTTGTGAATGACAGGATTTCATTCTCTTTTTATGACTAGATAGTCTTCGTTGGCTCATATGTACCATATATTCATTATTCTGGGCAGTTGGTGGACAGTTAGTTTTTTGGAGAACTGTAACCATAGAAAAAGACATTGATAAATGAGAATCTTACAGAGCTAAGTGATTAACAGTTGAAAAAAATAACAAAAAATATCAAATAAAATGTGAGAAAGAACAGCTAACTACTTTAATACAACTACTTTACAAAGCATTTTGACAACTATTAAAGATTAAACACCTACCTGAATATGGTCCGGAAATTTTATCCCTAGACATTTAGCAAAGAAAATGAGACCATGCATAACTACAAAAGGAGCTCCACCAATGTTTGTATCAGTGTTATTCATAGTAGCAAAAAAACCCAACAAAACAAATTAGAAAGTGGAAATAACACAAAAGCCCATTGCCTGGTGAATTAATAAGTAAATATTAGTGCATAGTCATATAACTAATCTTAGTAATAAAAGGAAGAAAATGCTGGCCTATGCCACAATGTGATGAATCTCAAGGGCATTATGCTAAGAAGCTATACACACACGAAAAAAAAAAATCCATGCTATATGATTCCATTTATATGATAATCTAGAAGAGATAAAAATAAGCTACAGACCTAAAGAAATTCAGTGGTTGCATGTGACAGGGGAATGGGGTAGGGAAATGAATGCAGATTAGTAGAATATTTTTGGTGGTGATAGACATGTTATATATATATATATATATATATATATATATATATATATATATATATATATATATTCTCATCATGGTGGTGATTATATGAGTATATTCATTTGTCAAATCTCAATGATCCCTACACTTAAAACAGATGTGTTTATGTAAATTATACCTTAATAAAGTTGATTAAAACAGACAATGATTGAAAAAAATCAAAGATTGAAAGAGACTCAAGGGGAAAATGATGTCAACATTAGGTATTGAAGAGGAAAAGCTGCTGGGGACAGAAAACAAATGGATATAGAGATAGAGGGAGGGGTAGCCTTTTAGGATGATTACAAGATTTAGGGTTTTTATAGCTGGAGGAATGATGGTATTATTGACTGGGAGAGGGGAAAATGAAAAGGATCATATTTTAAGCCTGATCTTAGGCCATGCATGTCAGAATTTCCTTTGATATATTGAAGTGAGTATCTAAATAAGCTACTGTTGTACATATTCGATAGCTAAATGATTTTGATTTTGACATGCACCATTATTTTACATACCTTTTAAAAGGAAAATTGACTTTGATTTGCACATTTATCCATCTATTAGAGGTATTAGAATGTGAAGAAAAAGTATTATAATTGATGATATAGGGTATTTATCAAGGACGGGTACAAAAAATGGTATTTAGATTAATCAGTGTGTTTGGCTAATGGTTAAAAACAGAATAGAGCCCATGGTGGAGATTTGAAAAGATTTCTTCCTCCATTTAATGGATAAGGAGATCAAGAAACCCAGAGAAGCCTGGAGTAGTTGTGAAGGTGAAATGTACAGCTTCCTTGGGATTTTCTTACCTACTTACCACCTCCCATAAGGCACTGGAAATGGCGTATTTTCTCTGAATCCTACATTGCAGGAAAGAGGACCTCCTTGTCTCCTAGAATCAAGGAATTTGTTACAGGAGACCAGGAAAGAAACAAAAATTGAGAGAGGAGATGATGGTATTCCTCAGCTCATTCTGTAGGAAAGGAGTGTCATCAATGAACCGATATGATCATATCCTCTTATTTATTCAACCAGATGATCACCTGACTCACTCTTAGAACTTTTCTTTCAGAGTTCTTACAGTACCTATTAACTAAATATCTATATGTGAAGCATCTTTATGGCTCTGCTTACTAAGAATATCCTGCTTCCAGTGACTCTCTTGGGTTAATATGGATTTTCTCTAAAACTTCTATTTTTGCACAAAGTTGCAGCTTATTCAGTTCTATAGTTATTTCCTCACAAGATCTTGGTTGAGGGAGGTGGAGAAGATAAGAGATCAAGTTTTGTTCCCAGTTATTTTTCAAAAGTTTTGCTAGTGAGCAGGAGGGTGGTATCTCATTTCATTGCAGACAGAAGTAACTTGGCAATCCCCAAGGGGTGGAAAAGCTACATGAGCAAAGCAGAAAGAAATCAGGCACTAAAACTAAGTCTGGTGAGCAACACACATTTTCAAAAACTTAAAAATAGACAAATCCGAGCTTGAGCTACAGGAAGATTGCTCAGTAGTAATTAAAAGGTCAGGCTTGCTCACGAGCACTGTGTTTACTGACTGATATCTACTTAACAGACAAGGTCTGTTCATGAAGCTCCACATACCAGCAACTCCAATGGCTCTGTACATTAATAGTATGCTTGGAAACTATGTGGATACAACTAACCTATGTTGCTTAGGTGCCATCAAGGTGTCTTACAGTTATGTCTAGCTAACTTCCTACAAATATGGTGCTGGAATGAATATAAGACGTATTCAAAAGTGGTGGGGATACATCAAAAGAACCTAACAAGGAAGATTGCTATATAAGTAGCAAAGCAATGATATTATGGTATTATATTTCACAGAATAAATTAAATATCCATGAATCAAAACTGATTAAATAAGTAATGGAGTTAATAAATGGAGAAGAAAAGAGAGCTTCTCTGTATAGGAGAGTTTCAATTAATACATATAACAGAAAAGAGGAAAATAAATCAATCACCGTTAAGCAAATACCACAATAGTAATTGTTGCAGACAAGATCAACCCATGACTGTTAAATTAATTGCTAAAAGCTGAAAGGAACCAACACAGTCTTAAAGTATATCCCCAAGATGTTTACTATTTAAAAAGGCAAAAATACTAACTTGCATTGGAGAGGCCACTTTGATAAAGTGATAGAGGTTAACATCAGCAATAATAAAATATAGATGTTTTGTATTTCAGATACAATCTATGGAGAAGAGTATATCATATCTGTACTATTATTGCAATAAAAATAGCAACAAATCACCTCAATTTTTACCATGAGAAAATTTTACCATAGGAGAACAATTTACAAAGTAACTGAGTAATGATCTTCAAATGTGTCAAGGTAATGAAAGATGTGGAAAAGCTAATAAGTTGTCACAGCATAAAATGGACTGGAAAACATGACAACCAAATGCCATGTATGATCCTGATTTGGTTCTAAATCAGAAAAAGAACATTGTGTAAAGTTCAAGCAAAGTCTGCAAATTACTTAATAGTGTTGTTCTACATGATAATTTCCTCATTCTGATAATTGTGGTATCACTATATAAGATAACATGAACATAGACTAAAAGTATGTGACAATTATCTGCATTATATTTTGCAAATATTTTCTTATACCTAAAAAATAAACTAACAGTTTTAGGAAAAAATAAATTCATATCCATGCAGAATGTGGTGTGTGGTCCTAACTGGTAGTACCCAAGATACTGATTGCAAAATAGAGGAAAAAGTTCTAAACTCTCTATTAGAGAAGAGAGAAAGCAATTATTTAAGAGTCAGAACTCACTGAACACAGAATAGATAACTTCTGTCATAGCTGGAGCTCAATAAGCATTAAATAAATGAATCAATGAATGGTAAAAAGAACTATTAAAATAACTTATTAGAAGATAAATCATCCAAGAATAATATTACGTAGAAACATTCAAATAAGATCAAGGGACAAGACCTAGCAACATAGTACTGAATCAAAAGCAATACTTGTTTGATGAAGGTAATTTTTGGAGAACTCCTTTTATATAAAACACATAAACATAGGAAATGTTCATGCTTAATGTAGGTGTTAAGTAGGAGCAAAAAAGGGAAGACAAGCTGTTGCTTTTATTGATTTATTTAACCGTTTTTTCACCTTATAAACAGAACAGCTTTGACTAAGAGAACTTAAATGGCAGGTTTTGGGTCATAATAAATAAAGCCCTAGGAACATTTATCAAATGTAATGTTTACATTATATATAATTTCTCTGCATCTATGTTATTGACTTAAAAATCAATTTCTGCTTAGTTCTAAAATAAAACCTCATGGTTCAGTTGGCCATGGTGGCACACATCTGTAATCTCAGCTACTTGGGAGACTGAGGCAGGAGGATCACAAGTTCCAGGCCAGCCTGGGCAATTTAGACTATCTCAAAACAAAATAGAAAGTGGGCTAGGCATATGGTGCAGCACAAGAGTATTTGCCTAGAATTCCTAAGGCCCGGGGTTCAATCTTCAGTACAGGAAAAAAAGAAAGAAAGGAAGGAAGGAAGGAAGGAAGGAAGGAAGGAAGGAAGGAAGGAAGGAAGGAGAGAAGGTTCTTTTTAAATAAAGTGGGAGAGGACAGCCATTTTACACTAAATTCTTTCACTGAGTAAAATCAAAGCCATCCACCTTCAAATATACTATTTATCTGGCTTAAAATCTAATTATAATTAAAACAAAATTACCAATCATCACAGAATCAAGCAACTATTATTTACATTAGCATAAACGACATAAAATAAAATGAAAGTGAAGATACATAAAAATGTCTATAAGAACCTCTTATTCAGACTATAGTTCAAAAAATTGAAATCTTTCATATTATCAGAAACAGTCTAACACAAGTCTAATCTTAACCATTTCAAATACAAAGGAACTCTGAGAGTTACTGGATCCCAGTCTCCAATGCCATGATCTTCATTTAGTCCATGTTCTTTTATCATTATTAATTGTGGTAAGAATTTTAAACATGGGATTTATGCTCTTAACAAATTTTATGTATCAATTTAAGGTGTTCAATACTGTGTTATTAGCTATAAGCACGACATTGTGCAGCTGATTTCTAGAAACAATTCATTGTGCATAACTGGAAGTTTATAATCATTGGCCAGTACTGTTTTGCCATACCTTTAGTGGAGGGACCTATGAGCTACTTTTAATGAATTTATTAAGAGTTCTTCATATAAGAGGGGAAAATGGTTATTTTACAGAATGTGCATAAAGTATTTATATTTCTTCTGCCTACATATGATTCTATAATTGTGCAACAAAATATAACTATAGGGTAACAAGCCATTGCTAAAATGTGCTCACCAGATGAGCTAGGAGACACACAAGCTTAACCTGTCAACTTTCCTTTATTATATATGACTTACTAGATTGGAACAATATTAATCACCTTTTACTATAGGGGTTTAAAATAGTTGTTCATCTTTCTTCATCATCAATGTTGCAGTCATGGTTTCCATTAAAAAATAACTTTTAAAACTATATATCTTTTAAATCCTGTTACACAAGCTGAGGAGTCATTGTCTATATACTATTTAGATTCCACCCAACTTTATCATGTGTTTCATTTCAGTTCATTTTGTCTTCAAGACACTTACATATTTATGCCCTTAATTTTCATAATGCCAACTACATGAAGATAGTGTTCGGATTAGGAACAGCTTGATTGCAGACTTAATTTGTATGCATTTTGTATGACGCATCCTTTTTCAGCTAGATAATATATATTTTTCAAGTTGTCCTTTTTTATAGTCTCTGATTTTTTCCCTCTTCCAATCAGGTTCACAACAACCATGTAACAACACCTCTTCAGCTTTTCTTTCTTTTTTTTTTTTTTAATGAAGATTATGGGAATTCTGAGGATGGAAGGAAATAAATTATCAGTCATATACATGGAACTTATCTTTTTATTTAATAAAATCATTAGTCCAAAAGTATGGGTTTTGAGTAAGTATTCTTGAAACAAAGCATTAATTTTCATAATATTGAGAATTTACTCATATGTATTCTTGCTAACTTGCCAATAATTATTAAGCATCTAAATGTGTCAATCTAAATTTATGCCTTATCAATGGCTAGTTAACCCTTGATGTTTCCTAATTTACAATACAAAATCTAGGATGGAATATTAGTGCCCTTCAAAGTTGAAAAATTCAGACCAAAATTTTCAACTGTATTTATCTGTAATTAGTGCAAGTGGGTTTATTAGTTAGCATAATGGATACAGAAATCATTTCATTGGCTCAAATATTGCACACATATATTTAATTTTGTGTAAATAAGGTGACAGAATCTAGAGGTCCTTGTAGCCAGTACAGTTTGGAATGGTTTGCTGTGGGGATGACTGGCCAGAGCGACTTACTTGGCTTACATAGAATTCTGTCCCTTGACTGAATTCTGGCACATAGCTATGTGCATTTACTCCACCATTTGTGAAGAATTATTCTCTTAGTGCTTAGAAAGATAGATTATTGGTAGTTTACTAAATGTGAAGAACAGGTTATAGGAAGATATTTTGCCCCAATTTACATGAAAATCTTTTTTACACTATTGACTTTGTGACTTGCTTTCCTAGTCACTGTTAAATGTCCAGTTAGAACATCTATATACCTCTTATTTCTGAATGTTATAAATATACTGAAAAGAAATTATGAATGTATCAAATCATTGACCTTTGTCAGTTTGTAACACCCCTAAAGGCTTTCACCAAAAATAAAAATAAAGCAAATTTATGCATGAATTTATAGGAATATCATAGTGAATTCCATTAATTTGTACAATTAATGTGCTTTAATAATTACAATAAAAAGTAAATTGCATAAAGCACACGATTTAATGTAAAATGCTGTCAAAAGTAAAAACCAATATTTTTTAACTTATGAGACTCCGTACCATTATATGCAGAGCCCTTTATTTGTGCCTTCATTCCTCTTAAATGCAATTGAAGATATGCCAAGCTCATGCTGCTACTTAAGAGTGTAACCTCTGGTTAGAAAGGAGACAACATCTACAATAGTTCTCTGCTCAGAGTTCTGTGTATTAAGTTGCTATTTTCCTGAACAAGAAGGAATGTTTCTTTTTTAGAAAGGGATATTTTTAAAAATTCCTTCAAAGTTCTTTATTCCTCTGAACTTGTGCTAATATACCAGAAAAAGAGGTAATGTCCAGCCCAGACATCTGAAATCATCAAGGAAAACATTATAACTGTATTGCTAATATCTGGCTACTATTACTTTTCTTTCAGAAAATTACTTGGTTAAAAGAATTGAAGTGGTTATTCATAGCTACTCTTCTATTTCTGCCTCTACCCTGTCCATTCTAATCATAATTTAACTTTTGTTAAATTAAACACCTAGCAGTTTTCTTTAAAGTATTAGTTTTGAGAAATGGAGAAGATACTTTGACAATTTTCCCCTACAAGTTAATAGGAGATGTGTGTTCTCGAAAAAAATAAACATGTTAAAATCTTCTAAAAATACTCAATTTATCCCCTACTAATAGGAGCAGCTTCATATTTGTGTTGCACAACTGGAAGACTAACTGAACAAGAATTTAAATGACTGATGGATTCTCCAATTCATTCAGAACATTTTGAGGGGAGTTATGAACTCTGCCAGTAAACTTTTTTCCTCAGATGTGGTATTTCATATTTCCTGTTACCATATTCTTAAATCATAGTGGATGATAATTATTAACAACAATTTGACAATTGACTCAGTGTTGATTTTGTTAGCAATTTCCAGATAAATTTATGTGCATGAATCAAAATAACAAAGCTTAACATATTTTATGGCACGTGTTTGCATATGAGAAATGAGGGACTTGTACCAGGACTTTGGCAGGGAACATTTAATATCTACGATTTTCTAATTCATATATAAAGTTTTTTTTTAAGCTGTGAATAGAAGTAGAAGCTTTATTTAATTGTATAGCATTTTAACAGAAATTTGCTTTCCATCTGAACCCTGCAGTTATCGTAAGAATATGTGGTTGCTTCATAAAGGGTCTTAACAATAGACTTAGCTCATGTTGCCTTTAAAACATGCAATGCTGGGATAGTCTCCTGAGTGGGAAAAGCATTACCAGATGTTTTCCTTATTCCAAAAATTGCTGCAGTTAATAATTTCTTTAGACTAAATGCATTTATCTCCCTTGATTTTTTTTTTTTAGTTTCTTTTCTTCATTTACAGATCATTAAGTTCAATGAAACTATAATGATGGCAGATCAAGCTGATGCTCAGACTTGAGCACTCTGTATTCATTCTCCCTTCTGCTGATTACCACTGGGAAGATAGAATCTTTTCTTGTCCTGAGCCATCCATGGGCTGTGTGTGAGATCTATGCACATTTGAGCATATGAAGGGACTGATCTGGTGTTGTGCGATGATTGGGCTGTGCGATGTAATTGTGCTTTTCCTCTTGCTTTGCCTATGGTCCTACACAGCACCTGAGATGGGTGTAACTTGCCAAGATGTCAATCAATCTGCTGACCACAACACATCACCAAGAAAGACTCTACCCTTTGAGAAACCCTACTCCTTGCCTTATTTGGTGAAATATTCTATCAAATGTCCTTTTCCCAATAAATAGGCGGATTTGGGGTGTGCTCTTTCGCTTTTTCAGCGCTGCCCAGTGTGGAGCTGATCCTTGGGGAAACATAGAAGTCCCACCCTTGAAACTCATGTTCTGTGTTGCCTGGTTTCTTCACCATTTTCTTATTTATTGCTGCAGCCAGCTCCTTTAAATAGAGCTCATCTCCTCAGCCCAGCCAGCTGATGTCAATTTCTCACACAAACTATCGCAGAACAGCTTAATAGTCTAGTTTAATAGCATAGTTTGGATGTATGGAGGCACCATTTTGTCTGGATCTTCTAGGTATAATATCATGTCATCAGCAAATAATGGTAGTTTGAATTCCTCTTACCTATTTACCTATTTGTATCCCTTTAATTTGTATCCCTTTAATTTGTCTCCCTTTAATTTCTTTCTTTTGCCTAATTGCTCTGGCTAAAGTTTCAAGAATGATGTTGAATAGAAGTGGTGAAAGAGGATATCCTTGTCTCATTACAGTTTTTAGAGGGAATGCTTTCAATTTTTCACCATTTAGAATGATGCTGGCCTTGTGTTTAGCATATATAGCTTTTACAAAATTGAGGTATGTTCCAACTATCCGTAATTTTTTCTAGCGTTTTGAACATGAAGGTATGGTGTATTTTGTCAAATGCTTTTTCTGCATTTATTGAGATTATCATGATTTTTGTTTTTAAGTTTATTTTAATATGATGAATTATGTTTATTGATTTCTATATGTGGAACCAACCCTGCATCCCTGGGATGAACCCCACTTGATCGTGGTGCGCTATCTTTTCAATATGTTTTTGTATACAATTTGCCAGAATTTCATTGAGAATTTTTTCATCTATGTTTATCAGGGATATTGGTCTGAAGTTTTCTTTCCTTGATGTTTCTTTGTCTGAATATTTTAATTCATTTCTTCAAACAGAAATGCCATGGATATAGGTTAAACCTATGTCATGTAACATTATGAAATGTTATTTGATTTTCTACAATCCTGGAATAATATTGATTCTAGCTCCTGAAAATGCAAATTTTATAAAAAAATAAAATCTTCTACCAATACTAAAATACTCTCAAAAATAAGACATTTATCAACTCTATATTATTAAATTATAAATCTGTTCAAATTATACTCATTGGGAAAATAGCTTCATGAGTTATATAATGTTGGCCCTGTGCCTGGTAACTATTATTATCTACCATGTAAGTATGAAAAGTTCTGATAGGGCCAGAGCTAATGTTGAGATCAAAGCATCCACATGCTCATGATGGCTGAAGGGTCATTGTTAAAAGACTAATTAGACAACACTGAAATATTCCTAGAGTCTTCTTGGAATCAGAGATTTTAAAATGAATGTCATATTTAATTTAAATCAATGGATGTGTAACTGATATGATTCTGCAACCTGTATACGGGGTAAAAATGGGAGTTCATAACCCACTTGAATCAAAGTGTGAAATATGATATATCAAGAACTATGTAATGTTTTGAACAACCAACAAAAAAATTAAAAAAAATAAAAAATAAAATGAATGTCATATTTAATTTAGTATGATTCAATTGTGTAATTAGAGAATGTATATATTAAATTAGGGCAGCAATCCAAAGTCTACATCTTAAACTGCAAAAATTTGAAAACCTTGCTCTAGTTACAACATGATAAGATAGATGTAAAAATATTCATCTATCTCTTTAGCATGGGTTTACTGAATTGGGTCCTTTAATCAGTTTTTCATTTTTCCTTGTGGAGAGAAAACCTGAATTAAGAAAAAAAATTAGGGTAACATGGTGGCACACACTTGTAATTCTAGCAATTTGAGAGACTGAGGGAGGAGGATTGCAAGTGTGAGTCCAGTCTCAGTAACTTAGCAAGATCTTCTCAAAATTAAAAGGACAAAGGACTGGGGATGTAGCTTAGTGCTAGAAAAGCCCTGCATCCAATTCCCAGTACCCTACTCACCACCACAAAACAGAAAGAGGGTTAGATTGTCAAATTAGACAGAGATTTTTAGACTACATTGGTCTTATACTAAGAAATTGAATGATTCAAATAACCCTGAAATACAGGTGATACAGAAAGTGGTCCAATATTTCCAATGTAGTGACCCAGGTCATTTCTTCCCACATTGTTTATGTTCTTTGCCCCAGAAATAGATGAGTTCTTTGGGTGACCAGAAACATTCACATTGCTTACACAAGGGGAACCATTTAGAAAAAAGGACAGGCTAACTGTGGTTCATGGGCCAAACCTGTTAATTTCTTTCTTTTTTTTTTTAATTTCTTTTTGTTATATGTCAAAAGCTTTGTAATATTTTGAACAACTAATAATAAATAAATAAATAAATAAATAAATAAATATATTAATAAATTTCTTTTTGTTGTTATTGTTTTGTAAATTGATTTTATTGGATACAGCCATAGTAGTTTGCTTCTCTGTGTTCTGTGATATATTTGACACTACAATGGTGGAATTGGTAATAGTGACAGAACGTAATGACCTGTAAAACTGAAGATATTTACTACCTGGTACTTTACAGAATATTTTTTTTGTCCACTCATGATCTATATTACAAAGCATATCCATTTTATATTAAGACAGTTTCACGACTTCATGAAATTTTGTTAAGGAACATGTACCATAAATTCATAGTTTCCTGCTTTAATTATTTTAAGCACTTTTAGATCAGGGCCATCTTGCTAGAATCATTCTCATGCCTGAAAATATCATTAATTTTCTTCAGGAGATCTGCTTTAAGTATGTTTAAAAGGAGATTAACTCTAGTAACTTGTCTGTCTTTCCTCTAAGTTTGCCTTTGGAAAGATGAAATAAATGAATTGTAGAACAGCTGTTTCATCCTTATTTTGGAACAACTCAATTCTGGGTCAAAAACAGATCCACAAAAAATTATAATTAAATTTCATAAGTATTTTAACAATAGTAGATATTTTCAGATTCCTTTTACATATATACTTAATTGTGTTTCAATCACATCACCTTTTGATTACTCTCAACTATAGATAGGTCAAAGATGATATTAAATAATATTTTAAAATATATTCTAATGCATTAGGATCCAAATTTAGGGTTATTAAATCATTGTACAAAATATGTTTCAGACTGTGTGGAATTTTATTCTTAACCCTGTATGATTTTTGTCACACAACATTAAATATATATTTTATTCCAAAAAGTCTGGAAGACCCAATTCACAGGTGAAATTGAATAGGAAACTCAGGGTTTAGAGGACATGAATAAAGTAAGATTGCACACCTCACAGGTTAAGAGTAAAAACTCCAGAAGTGGGATACCCAAGACCTACCATTTACAAAATGTTTCACCGTGACAAGTTCTTTGTACTTTTCCCTCTACAAATGTCAATTAGGGGTAGCATTAAATAAACATTAGTTATGATAACCAGAATGTAAAATTCTCAAAATTAGTAAGATAAATTATAGGAGTAAAGCATTGACTCAGTTGACTCAATGCTTTACTCCTATAATTTATTTCACTAATTTTGTGGTAATATTTCAGCTTCATGAAATATTATCTTACTACAGTTCAATTTGAGTTTATTTCAGTGAATAGTTGTGCTGTATTACAATGGCATAGAAAAGGAAATGTGGATTGTAAGGAACTTACCAACAAGGCCTTTCAAATTCCTAGAGTAGCATCTGATGAAGAAATTGAACCCCCCTAAATAGGTGTAAGTTTCATTGAAACACATGGAGATTAATAAATATAATTATACAGAGGGGCAGAGTTATCCTGTCAATTGCCTTCTCACTCTAAATACTTCCTGGATACTTCAATGGCTCTTTAGTGGTTGTTTGTTTCCCGACCTAGATCTGTCATGGGAGACCCAGAGTCACACATCCCACTGTTGTCTCAACATCTCTATTGGCAGATTTCACAGGTTCTTCCAAACGGACATCTCTAAATTGATGTCATCTCATCACTATCATCTATCAAACTTTTCAAAAGATAAACCTAGAACTTATTCTCTGCTCCCCTTTTTTTTCAATTGTTCTTCATTTGATTTTTCTTTACCAGGTTCAGTGGATTTCATTTTATTTTTTTGTATTGTTCCATATCTATTGCTACCAACCTAATCCAGTTCTCTATCATCCCCACCAAAGTCTCCTAATTGGTACTTATACTTAAATTCTTCCATCAGTAAATGATTTTTTATATTTCAACCAGATGGACTTTTTCAAAATGAACATATATTAATCCAAGCATCAGCAAAATTCTCTGAGGATTCAGCTTGTGAATATGTTTGGCTTTGCTGACCATATGGTCTCTGTCACAATTACTCAACACTACTCTGGTAAAACAAATGCAGTCATAGACAACACATAAGTGAACGAGTGTGGGTGTGTTCCAATAAGACGTTATTTATACAAATGGGTTTTTGGTAGGCTAGATTTAGTCAGTGCGTTGTAGTATTCTGAATCCTATATTAAAACATTACTTAAATACATCCATGGCTTTCCAATTCTCTTTGGATAAAATTAACAATCCTTGGCCTTTCAATATCTAAGTGTAATATTCTATCTATGTTTTCTGAGCTACTTATTTTCTCTTAGTTCTTGGACGCACCAAAAATTCCAGCTCCTTAGGACTTAATATATACTTATTTTAGAGTGGTTTTCACCTCTTTTCAACTAAATGCTATGCAATTTCCCTTTTACTTCATATAAAAGGTCTTCCTTCTTGCTCAATTTATATTTCTCTTACTTAAATATTTTCTACTGAATTATGGTG
Organism: Marmota monax; assembly: GCF_021218885.2. Taxonomy (NCBI): domain Eukaryota; kingdom Metazoa; phylum Chordata; class Mammalia; order Rodentia; family Sciuridae; genus Marmota; species Marmota monax. The sequence continues at coordinate 762,830 of NW_026694765.1, forward strand.
AGGTCCAGATAGTGGTCTTCTAAGTTTAAATGTGTGGGTGTGTGTATGTTCATACACACACACACACACACACACACACACATACACTTTCCTTAAAAGCCACTGTTACATAGTGAACGCATTCATTCCCTCTCAGTGAAGATAAGGTCCAAAAACTCATTTTAATGCATACAGTGCACACTCCACATTGTTAATTGATGGCCAGGTTCCTCCACATACTCAAAATCAAACTATTTGTACCCTGTAGACCTAAAAACAAGGAATAGGGAAATAGTAAAATGAGAAAAAGGGATTAATAGAAAATTGGAAAGTTACTGATTTATATAAATTATTAATTTTATCTTAGACATACATAAGATTTTCCATTTAGTTACTCTGTAGATAAACTCTTGGTCACTATTCTCTGTAATACTTTGATTTTCCCAGTATCATCTTTCTGCACTTTTTTTTTCTTTTATCTTGTCATCTTACAAGGCTGCAACTGAAGTGGTCTATGGAAATGTATCTTTCCTAGGGACCTTATGTGTATTTTATCTCCTTTGTTTTGCATAAAAAAGTCAACAGTTCATTTTTGAGACTGACTGCTCTATTTTTCCACTAAAAAAATCACCTTTCACATGTTGATTCCAGCAAAGGAGATGTTAATTATGAAAATAAAAGAATGTTGAAATTAGTTAATCTGACTCAACAAGAAAAGTCAAGCAAACTTTAACAAGTCCAGAGATAGTCTTTTACAGCCTTCTACTATTGGAAGAGATGGTCCAGTGTAATTCAAAAAGTAATTGAGTTAGAAAAATTAATCATAGTGCAGCTACAGTTTTATAATTGAACTGTAGATGAATTGGGGTTGTTATTTTTTCTTCACTGAAGTTTAATGGAATACAAAATAAAATACATTTTATAATCTTAAGATACTCATTCATATGAAAGCTGATTTTTCTGGTCCAAGAAAAAAATTATTTTATGTGGATAACTATATATATATACAGTGTTTAAATTACACCTTGTTATATCTAGTATTGTATACTTGATCTTATAGCAAGATAACCACAGCATTTCATCAATGCTGTGACCTCCGAGCCTACCCACTTAGTAGAAACTTTGGACAATGGCTTCCTAGGTGCCACAGGAAGCCCCTAGCATTGCAATAGTGGAATAACTACAAAGGTGTTTCTAGTCCTGTAACTTTCTAGTGCACAAAGAACAATGCTTCTATAGTCTTTAATTTCCTGATTGTGAGACCATATATAATAAACATGCAGAGCCATGTTTTCTCTATCAGAGATCAGTGTCCTACCTGATCCCACTTTTCTTTTTAAATGTGTGTCTGTCTTCCTTAATCTCCCATGGCTTCCCGCCAGTTTCTAGGGTTTGGCCGTGGAGATCACAACACTGGGTGGCTAAAAGTCAGATTAAAGACTTGACATCTCTGCTTCCATATCCATTATCTTTGTTTCAGAGTCACCTTGTATTCCAGGAATAAAGTTTAATCTAATAAATATCTCCTGGTGAGTCTAAGCTACCCCCAGGCAAAATCAACGTTCTCATCAGGGACAAGGCCTGCCTGACCAATCCTGAGATAGTAATGTACAGATGGTAGCAAAGACTAACCCTCTTTGTTATTGTTTGAAAATATACAGTGGGTGGATAATACAGGATCAAACACTTGCCATATCTCCCTTAATTTTACATCTGTTTCCTTTGCTCCAAGTTACTTTGGATTCCAGGAATTAGGTTTGATCTGATAAACATTTTATAATGAGTTGAAGCTGCCTCCATCAACAAACTTGTTATCATTGCAGATCAAGACCATTTATAGAGGCAAATTAATCAGAGTGGTTCTTGGTTATTTTGTTTGTTTTTATGAATATTCCAGAAGTATTTCAAAGAAGTAGCTCAAAACAGTAGGCAGAAATTTATTAGAAAGAAAGAGGGTACAGATATTTAAGATAGGCTGAATGGACCACCTTAAAGAGATTGACATATATGTCCTTCATGAAATTAAAGCATTTTTTTTTAATATTTGAGATTAAACCCAGAGTCACTAAAACACTGAGCCACATTCCTAATCTTTTTTTAATTTTGAGACAGGGTCTTGCTAAATTACCTAGGACATCTCCTGAGGCTGGGTTTGACTTTGTGATCCTCCTGCCTCAGCCTTTGAAGACGTTGGGATTATAGGCATGGACAAATGCATCTGGCAACATTGGAGATTTTAAGGATTTTTGTGTCCTCTTGTCCTTACCTCAATTTCTCACACTATTCAATTGGTTTGTTGCCTTTTGGATTACTCTCAGCAAACTTTCTTTATAAGGGCCCTGCATTACTGGTTACAAGGAGTAGTTGGGTTATTTTAACATAATTTTGGTAATAGGGAGGGTAATAAGGGAGGGTACTGATAACCTGATGACAAGACATAAGTTGGAAATGGCAATTTCCCTAAGGCATTATAATTAACTATATTTTGGAGATTCCTGCATACCAGGTCCAACTTTCCTGAAGCTTAACTGCTTCTATAAGCTTCTCCATAGTCTTAAGTAATAACTTCCTCAAAGGATTAGACTTATTTACATTTTGGGGAAGGTTGGACATTCCAACTCTCATTTTCCAAAAACTTGCCTCTTCCAGTAAGGTCCCCAGTGGTTTCAGTTTTAAGACTCATGGATTTTTCCTAATGTATATGCCTAATGTCTGCCTTTTATCATCCTTTCTCCTACCCACTTATTCATGCCTAATCAATCTGCCTAATATTATCAGGGACAAGACCCGACTGACTAATCCTGAAATGATGATGGACAGACCACACCAGATGGAGATCATCTGCTTTGGCAATTGTGAAAACCTTCTGGCTATGTAAGCCCTCTAATCCTTGCACTCACTTCCCTTTCTGTAAAACCTCGAAGTCATTGTTAGTTTGTCAAAGATGGGGCTAAGAACATGGGTCTCCTTAACTTTCCAGTGAAGCTACACTAACTGAAGTTCCTTTAATGCTTTTGGGGAAAGTGGCTAAACATGATTTGTTGGATTTCAGAGCCAGGCCTCTTGCCTAGGACTCTGGTAACAAAAGAAAGGAAAAAAACTTTAAGAAGATGACAGCTACATGGTCTAGTGTATACCTGCAATCCCAACAATGTAGAAGGCTGGGGCAGTAGAACTAGAGGTTTGAGGTCAGTCTGAGCAACTTAGTGAATGAGACCTTGTCTCAAAATAAAAACTAAAATGGCTGGGGATGTATCTCAGTGGTAAAGAACCCTTGGTTTAATCCCCAGTATCGCCACCAAAAAAGAGAAGAAGGAAGAGGAAGAAGAGAGGAGGAAGAGGAGGAGGAGGAGGAGGAGGAGGAGGAGGAGGAGGAGGAGGAGGAGGAGAAGGCGGCAAAAGACCAGTGGACTCCTTTACAGTTCAAAGACTCTACCAGATCCCCAGGACTCTGTCAACCATCACCATTTGTATCCACACAGTTCAGGTTGTTCCCTAGCATCCAAGAGGGGAGTTGTGGCAAATTGTGTGAAATAAGCTTAAGCCTGTTATTTTTTCAATTTGTATGAGGTGGAAGAGAGAAAGATGTTAGAGAGGAAAGAAAGTAGAAGGAAGAAAATGGGGAAAAGAGAGGGATCTTTGACTAAAGGGCAAGAAAGGAGAAAAAAAAAAAAACATTAGTGAGCTGGGGATATGGGAAGGTTATCCAACACAGAAATGCTGGAGGAAAATGGATCCAGGCAGCTACGTAGTCACTGGTGAGGATCATATCTGAGACTCCACCCATAAGGTTTCACCTGAGTTTGTCGCACATGTCCTAGTAGAGTCACCAAACAATACCAGAGAGTACTTTTGATTTGGTGATGACAAAAATGAATTCCAGGTTAAGTGAGAACAAATATACAGGAAAATATTTAATCTGGAAAATAAAAGGGGCAACTTCACTTCCCGTGAGGGAGTCAGCCCTAATTACCCCAATATTAAATAAAACTCATGAGAGACCATTGTTTTGAAGTAACCTTCTATATTGGATCCCAACACATCAAAGAAAATCAGATTGGAGTCACACATGCTAAGTGCCACTTGGCCAGTTTTCTAAAAACAAGAGAATCAAAACACCAAATTAGAAGGGATTCAGTCAACCAGTACTGACCTTATAAGTCTCCCCTTCCTAACCCCTGTTGGCAAAGTAACTTAGAAATGACTAATTCATTTCCTTTACCTTGTTTCTCCTTTCTTCAGTGCTTTTCTCTATAAACCCACCTCCTTTGCCTGATTCATTGGAATGCCTTTTTATTTGATAGATGGGATGCTGCCCCATTCATGAATTGTTAATAAAACCTAATTAGATCATTAAACTAACTGCTGAAATTTCATTCTTTGTTGGAGAAACATTAATATAATGAAAAGAGAAAATAATTATGAGATTCTATTAGTTGATTTCACAATATTCACTCTCCTTATTTTTGTTTATGAAAATATCTACTTTCACTCAGTTTGTGACCAATAACCTAGTTATCCATTACAAACAAGATAAAATTTTAAGCACTGGTATTCCTTGCCTGATAAAGGACTATCAGAACCTTCTTGACATGTTCTTCTGCTTTCAATGAAACACACAGGATCTAGTGGTTGAGCAGTCATCTTGTGGCCATGAGAATCATGGGTGTAAGTTTTGTGCAAAAGATGGTGGATCAGTAAAATGGAAGGGACTTATGATATTGAGAGTATTGTGGAGCTGCTGACCAGCACTGCTCTATTTTTGGATTTCATCTTATCAGAAAAAAAAATCCTTCTTTGGACAAGTTTTGTAATTAGATTTTAATTAAAGCAGCAGATCACCAGTACCATCTGATAAAATCATAAAGTACAAAAATTTTATATCATTGTAAGTTTTTTTGATGGTGGGCAATGGCTCATTTCTTCTTACTTTCTCCTGACTTCATTCTTGTAGAGTGGCTGGTTATAAATAAATGACTATTTTATTTGTATTGAAACACAGAGCCATTCTATGCATTATTTTACAGAAATAAATATAAATATACAATAAGATGCTAAAAGTTCTCTCTCTCTCTCTCTCTCTCTATATATATATATATATATATGTGCATATTTAAACTAATTAAAATGATAAATGTTGATATTAACTAAAATATTAGTTTTTGAAAAATGCATTAGAAGTACGACAGTATTTGCCTAAATATTTTGTTTTTACAGAAATAATAGATCCATCCAGCATAGTACCAACTCCCATTACAGAAAGTCTGATTTCTTATAAAATAGTTGACAAAACCTTCTCAATCTGCCTAGTATCAGCCTAGAAAATGAAATTGCCTACTATTTCCATTTATGTAGGCAGGGAGTGACATAATTTTTTATTAAGTGAATAATTTGTTGTATAGTGCTACCTGCAGAAAGATGGTTGATGTATGTTTATGACAGAAACCAAGAAATGAGGGTCATCTTGATGAGGTCTCTTAGTGATTCAAGGCTGAATTATTTTCCATCCTTTTTCCCACTTGAAACAGCATCTTCAGCTAATTCTTTGGTCTACCTTAATGCACACCTGGCCACCATCTGGATCTCAGTGCTCTGAGTATCTGTTGTGTCATTAGGAATGTAAGACTTGACTAGTCATGTTCAACAAATATTGGCCAAAGGCAATGGCAGGTAAGGGCAAGATGCCAGATAGACCAGGTACTCCAGTGGGTTTTCTTAGGTTTCATATATCGGACAGGTGAAGATGAGTTGTAGAACTTCTTTATTTTTCCTTGATGTTACTTGAATATGCTTGTCTAAATGGTGGTGAGTTTGCCAATAAAATCTATGTTCCAACAACTAAACTAAAAACTAAACATTTAGACAAAGGAATTTTAATTTGAACCATTGATGAAAACTTACCAAAATTGTGAGATCTGAATAGGGTCATATAAAATTTTCTATATACTGGGTAATAATATAAACAATTATGCAATTTCAGATTATACTGCTCTGAAGTAAGCAGTGCCTGAAAACAATGAATGCTTTCAGGAATATTTGAGAGACAGTCAATCTCTGGGGTCTTTGCAGTGATACTTGTTGTATTCTTTACTTTTCTTTTGTCATTTTTTTTTCTCTCTCTCTCTTTTTTTTTTTTTTTTGGTACCAGGGATTTTACTCAGAGATGTTTAACTACTGAGCCACATGCCAGCCTTTTTATTTCTTATATTGAGACAGGGTCTCATTAAGTCACTTAGGGATTTGCTAAGTTGCTGAGGCTGGCCTTGAACATGAGTTCCTCCTGCCTCAGCCTCCTGAATCACTGGGATTACAGGAGTGTACACCACACCTGGCATAAACTTACTTTTTAATTTTAACATGCATTGCCAGTTGCCTCTTCTATCTCCTATCCACATGCTTCATTCCAAGGAATTTCCTAAATTTCTTATTTTATAATAATGTATTCAGCTAGAGAATTCTTTCCTTCTGATGGCCTTATATCTAGAGAAGCATGCCATCCACAAATGAGATATAGGTTGATATTTACTCAGAAAGTTTTCCAATTTGGGTCCTACTCCTTCCTATTGCCTTCTAACCATGTTTTGCCTTTTGTGTATTTTTTTTTCTAGTTGGAAGATACAGAAGTCATTCTGCAACAGAAGGTCAGGAGCCCGAAGAGACCATGCTAAGTATTCCCAAGTGTAGAAGGGAGCATGGGTCCTTGACAACTACACTGAGTTATTCTCCTGATTATTTACTTCTAGACTGGTGGGAAAAACAAAACTTATCTCATTTTTTAAGCCCTGGAAATCCATTTTGTTAACAACATGAAATAGACAATTTCATGATTTTGTTATTGTGAACATTTTCGATAATTTAACCTCAACACTTCTTGGGTTAAATAAAATTAAAATCTTGGTCAATACTTGGAGTCACTATAACGTTTCATCAGTACAACTCTCTCTATATACTTTTCTGTAATATTGAATAGTAAGACACACTTTTTAACTTCCTTTTAAATGGGCTTCAATTGGTAAATATTTGGGATCAATCTAACTAAATCTTGTTTATATAATATAATGATTATCAATTAAATCTAAGTTAAATATTTTGGATGGGGTTAACATAGGGATTTAAATGTGTTAAATTTGAATGGTAAAATGTTAAGTTCAAACAAAATAAGAAATAGAACTCTAAAGAAAGGAAAATATATCTACAAATATATGGGTTGCATTCTTTATCTGTACTTTCTTGGTGTTTCATAATGGTTTTGAGTTTTTAACTTGAAGCCTTAGACTTCAGGCTTAGACTTTAGACCTTCCTAAGACTCAGTCCTGGGTTTCTTGGTTTATTTCTACACTCAATTACTTTGAAAGTATTTCTTAAATTTTAAAGGGTGATGAAGCTTTTCTATAATATACAGTTAGTAATTAATCATTCATTCTATCAGCACACATTTATTGACTGCTTAGAAAATGTCAGACATTCACAGAATATGGGTATATAATAAGGTCTCTGAGCATCTCATAGTCATTTTGAAAATTTTCCAATCTATTATACTTAACATTTTTAATTCTGGCTTCCAAGCTTATTGAAATATCAAATATTTTCATTATTCTTTTTGACATTCTCTCCTACATTAAAAACTGGTACGCTTCTTTGTATTAGAGCATGTTGGCAAACCTTGCTGCCAGTCTACTTATCTCGATGTTTCCAGCAACTATTAGACAGATTAGTGGATGAATATTAAATAAAACCCCAAATAAGGTTACCTGACTTTGTAAGAAAGGAAAATAAGACCTTGAGACTATAGAAAGGTGGGTGTGTCCTTGACAGGGATGCCTGCACACACTAAGGGCAAGTAGCACACTGTAGCATACTGAGGAAAAGTAAATAGTATCTGCAACAAATTCTGGTGGTTGGTACTACTCTTTTTTTTTTCCTTTGAGAAATGAAATCTGCAATTACATTACCAGAAAATAAAATCCATTAGAATAGATTGGCAGCTTTTATTTTCCACGTTGTACTTGTAAAGTTCCATGTTAATATATACTTGCAGATATAGAGACATTCCAATCTACTTTAAATTAAAAAATGCTATGTAATAGATTTCAGATTTTTTATTCAATATGGAATGCTTCACAGACTTGTGTATCTTTGTGCAGGGGCCTTGCTAATCTTTTCTGTATTATTCCAATTTTACTGTATGCTGCCGAAGTGAGCACTATTAAAATATGACTTACATAACAGAAAATGCCCAGTAAAAGTTAAGAAATTATCACTTTTATGAAATGTAAAATGATAGTTTTTTTTCTTGAGCTTGTAATTCAGTGCTAGCCCCTGAACTGAAGCAATATTTTGAGATCAATGCTGTTTATCCCTATTGCAGTATCAGGAGAATTTGTAACTGCAAGCAGTAGTGCTAAAGATATTAGCCTTTGGGCTCCAGATATCTCATTACAGGAGTTAAGATTGAGATGACCGCAGGACAAAAGAACTCCCCTATTCCCTGTCAGTGTCCCTGGAAAGAAACCTGAGTTGCTGAGCAAAATGACCCTGAATTTACTGACTCTAAATTTCCAGTCTGTTAAATTTGCTGTAAGGAAAATGCTTCTGAGTTGAATTGATGGAAAATTTTATATCAAGAATTTGGAACAGATGGCCATGCTGTGAAACTTCTTACACTGGGCCCCACAGACACAGGTTATACTTGTTGAAACAACCAAGTTTATAAAAGCAAAAGGAAAGTTACATAATTCAACTGTTTAAGGTCCAAAGAGCTGCAATCCCAAGACAAGCTGTCATTTCCCAGCTAGTGATATGTTATGTAAAATGTGTTTTTGAGTAATACATCACATTACATAATATGTTATGGTACATAAAATGGGGTCATAAGAACAAATACTTTTAGGAAACAGTGGTTTAAACAAAGTCAAATAGACTGCTCTTACTGCAGGTCTTCTCAGAACATTTGCATTAACAATCAGTTCTGTGCCTCTTCCATAAGAGGAAACATACCAGTAATCCTCAGTAATGAGTAATCTCAGTAAACTTTCATTCCCTTAACTGATCTCCCACAAATAGTCATTTGGAAAAATTAATTTGGATTAATAAAGAGACTTTAGGCTTAGACTTTAGACCTTCCTAAGACTCAGTCCTGGGTTTCTTGGTTTATTTCTATGCTCAATTACTTTGAAAGTATTTCATAAATTTTAAAGGGTGATGAAGCTTTTCTATAATATACAGTTAGTAATTAATCATTCATTATTATTAGTTAATTATTAGTTAATTATTATTTTTAGTTAATTAGTATTAGTAATTAATCATTATTATTATTATTATTATTATTATTATTATTATTTTGCTCCATGTCAGATCAATCCTACATAACAATAATTATGAAATTAAGTGCAGGAGCTAGACTGATCATACAAAATCACCATATTTCTTACTTTGTAAATTAAAAAATGGAGAGATGGAAAATTGATTTATCATATGTCACAGTTGACATAATTGGCACAAGTATCTTCATAGAATGGGTATTAGGAAACAGATTAAAAATGCTGCAACATTAATAATAAGAAAAAATAATGTTTTGCAACTTTAAATCAAACATGCACATTAGAATTAGTTATTACAGTATGTTAATTTAACAGCATGTATAGACAGCATTTTTGTTGTATGGTGTATTGAACTACATTATATCTTGTAATTTTATTAATGTGCGCATAAATTATTTATTAGTGAGGGTAAAAAGAAGGGAAATATTTATCAGATGTAATGGTGATTTCTAGGTTTCTAGAAATATTGTACAAGTATAACCCAAAACAAATGAGAAGTATCTTAAAGTATATATTCAGTATGTTTTGTTTTCTATTGAGTAATTATGCATTGTCCTTTGTTAACTATGTATAAAATGAATATATTGCCAGGTATGGTGGCACAAGCTTCTAATCCCAATGGCAGGGTAGGCTCAGGTAGAAAATTGCAGATTTGAGCCCAACCTGAGCAATGTATTAAGACTTCATCTTAAAACAAAACAAAACAAAAAAATGCAAAGGGCTGGGGTTGTGGCTCAGTGGTAGAGCACTTGCTGGCATACATGAGCTCTGGGTTCAGTTCCCAGTACTGCAAAACAAACAAACAAAAAAGCAGTACAAATAGTTATTATAAACTACAATTAAGGTGTATCATAAAGTTAATATATCTTTTTAAAATACTTTTTTAAGTTGTAGATGGATGCAATATATTTATTTTATTTTATTTTTATGTGGTGCTGAGGATCAAACCCACTGTCTCACATATGCTAGGCAAGTGCTCCACCACTGAGCCACAACCCCAGCCCCATAAAGTTAATATATCTTGAAATCAAAATTTTGTGAAATAAAAGATAGTGTATCACGACAATTAAATGTTAATAGTGGCTCATGGCTTTATTTATTCATCCAACAAATATTTATTGAGCACATATTGTGGGTCAAGAAATTTTTAGGCTTATTTCTTCTTATTCTATATAATCCCACTAATGTAAAACAAATTCCATCAAACAACTATACAAATTAATTATTATAATAAGGCTGAAAGAGGTCATGTTGCTCTGTAAGAAATATAATAATGGAGTTTAACATAGAGATAGAGATGTCAGAGAAGGTTCCCGGAGGTGTTATATTAGCTGAGATATTTTGGAGGAGTGGAAATTAATCAGGTAATGATGGAGAGGAAAGAGCATTTCAGGCCAATAGAACAGCATGTGCAAAAGCACCAGTGTGGGGACTTACATAAAGACTGTGAGGGGGGCTAGGATATAGCTCCATTGGTAGAGAGCTTGCTTTGCATGTACAAGGCCCTGGGTTCAATTCCCCAGCATTGCACACCCCCAACCCCCCCCCCCCCGAAAAAAAAAAAGGCTGTGAGTGTTAACAGCTGTAGCTGCTAAGGAGGGGGCAGTCTTGAAAGAGCTAGAGATGAGAGGAACTCATGCAAAAAAAAATTGTTGTATAAGATGATGGGAAAAAAAGTATTGTTGGAGGTCTGCAACTCATTCCTCCCTTCCCAGGGTTATTTCAATGATTTGGATAAAAGATTATGGTTGGTTGGTATTTGAAATTAATGATGGAGATAAAGAGGAGTGAACACATTCAGTGACATTTAAAATGAGTTACAAGACAGTTTTGATGAGTTTCAAATGCAAGAAAAAGCAGAATAAAATCACTTGACTATTCTATTTTTGAGGCTTGTGAAACTAGATGAAGGGTATTCCCTTTACTGAGATAATGAAAGAGAGAATGGTGAACTTGTAAAAAACCAATTATGGATCCTATTTGAGTGGGTGGTAGAATTACTTTCAAGGTCTACGGGGGAAAGCATCAATATAGATCTTGAGTGAAATGGGAGCTCAAAGTTAGTGATTCATATTTTGGAAGTCATATATATATACACACACACACACATACATACACACATACACATACACACACATACAGAAAGCATTTGGAATTATGGGTATTGATGAGAATACCCAGGGAGAATATTTTGGAAAGAGAGGAGGACCTAGGGATTCAACCTTGAAAAACTTACAATAAATGAGAAAAATAAGAATGTGAAAAGTGAGAAAAATAAAACAGTGAAGTGAAAGGTGAACTGTCAGAACACAAGCTAAGGAAAAAGAATCTTTAAAAATTAGTGTTGAATGCTGTGGTTTTAGTCAGGTTTGTACCACTGTGACCAGCAGGCCTGACAAGAACAACAGCGAGAAGCAAAAGTTTATTTTTGGCTTACAGTTTCAGAGGTTCAGTCCATGGCTGGCTGACACAGTAGCTCTGGGCGCAAGGTGAGGCAAAAGGACAAGGCAAAAGAAAGAACCCCCTCTACATGGCAACTAGGGAGCAGAGAGAACCCCAAATACCAGGGATAAAATATATTGGAATATAACCTCCAGTGACCTACCTCCTCCAGCCACACCCAGCCTGCCTTCAGTGACCACTCAGTTAATCCATATCAGTGAATTAATCCACTATTTAGGTTAAAGCTCTCATAATCTAATCATATTGCCTCTAAATCTTCTTGCATTGCCTTGCACATAGCTTTTCTGGGATTCCTCGTATACAAACCATAACACGTTAATAAAATAATTTAGTATAAGGATTGACAAAGGGCTTTATAAGATTGTATGTGTCAAGTAAACTAGAAACTAAAAGGAAAGGTACTTGAAGATGCTTTAATACAAATTTGGTATAAACTTTTACAACCCCTCTTTATATGAGAGAAATCTGGCTTTAAATAACATTTAACTGCAAAAAAAAAGTTTTTTTTTTTTTTTAATTCTGATGGTGAGATTTTAGTGAAACTAAAAATGTAGTATTTTTCAAAATTTATAAAATTATATCTAAATTTAAAATTATTTTTTTAAATTTAACATTTTTTCCAAAAATATTCAATAATTTTGTAATTTGCTGTTCAGTATTTTCTACCTTAAAATCCTTTTTTAAAATAAAAGAATAAAAGTATTTTCACTTCTAAGGACTTTCTTTAAACCTAATGCTCAAATCACTGTGTGACTTATATAGAGAGCGTATGCTAATTAAGGGCATTGTTTTTGAGTGTTGAATGTTATATCACCAAATTGGAGAATCTGAAGTAAAGATATTTCTTTTTTTAACAGGAAAAGACATTAATCCTGGACTAGATTCACTCTGTAGCCCATTATAGAGGCAGTGACTCTGGCAAAGTGTCGTAAGTGTTGTAAAAGTTGATTTAACTTTAGAGTCTCAGGATTCAAAACAGAAGTCAAACAAAACAAAACAACAAAACTTTCTTGAAATTTATCTTTGTAGAAATTCCTGACTCCAATTTTTTCTCAGAATTTTACTGATGTGGACTATTTCCTTAAGTTGTCAGTTTGGGTCAATAAGTCAGCCTATCAACATATTTTTCCATCATTAAAGGACATAACAAATATGGCAAGTGGCCATATCACATATCAAGACTCAAAAACACTTCATAATGCAAAGACCGAGAACCTGGAAAAAGCCTTCATAAGCCAGATGATTGCAAATAGGAAGAGAATTCTAAAACTCGTAATTTTTGTGGTAGAAGGAGGATCATTCATTATGCATCACCAGTAGCATCACTTAAAAAATAAATTGCATTTGTCAATACAAATAATAAAACGAGACTATGATTGTGGTAAAAAATATTTTATAGGCAGCTTTATGATATCATATAGAAATAAAAAGAACTTAAAAGGAACCAGAAAAATATGATGTCTTTAATATAATTTTTATAGGTCAGTACTTATGATTTAATATTAGTGAGACTCTTGACTAAGTTATACCAACCTAGCCAGTTTCTCTCTAAAAATAATCAAATAAAATTGTCCCTTAGCATTCACAGAGGATTGTCTTCAGATTCCTGTAGATACCAGCCTGCTGATGCTCAAGTTCAGTCACTATTAAAATGGTGTTGTGTTTGCATATAACCTATGCACATGCTCCTGTATACTTAAATAATCTTTAGATTATTTTTAATATCTAGTATAATGTAAATGATATGTAAATAGTTGTTTTATTGTTTAGGGAATAAAAATGAGGAAAAAAGTCTGTAACTGCTTATTACAGTTGCAATTAACAAATATTTTTGTTCTGTAGTTGGTTGATTTCATAGATACAGAAATTTTGAATACAGAAGGTCAATTGTACATGACATGCAAAATGACTAACTAAATCAAACCCAGAAGACAAGATGCTAAGAAGGTGCTGATCCTTGATTGATTATTGGAAATAACAGCCAGGATGATGGAGAAGTGACAACTCTGGCAAAAGAGGTGAGGTTCCCATTGGTTTATTTTCATTGGGACTTTAGTAGAAAGAACTAATCAGAACCAACTATAAATCTGTGAGATTCTCTAGCCCAAGGTTTTTCATCCTCAGCACTATTGACATTTTGGGGTGGACTAACTATCCCTCCCTTCCTTCCTTTCTTCCTTCCTTCCTTCCTTCCTTCCTTCCTTCTTTCCCTATTTGTAGTGCTGAGACTTGAATCAAAAACCTCACCTATGCTAGGCAATCATGCTACCACTGAACTACTTTCCAGCCCAGGATTATTCTTCATTATTGGGTGTTCTCTAGTGCATAGCAGAATGTTAGCCATATCCATAGCATCCACCCACTAGATGCCAGTAGAAACCTCTCAGACAGCTACTAGCAAATTGTCTCTAGATATTAACAGATATGCCCTGGGAAGTAAAATTGTCTTTAAGATGCATGCATTTACATGGGAAGCAATATTGCATCTGAGATATCTGGGACAAGAGACATAGGAAATTTTTACTCTGCAAGGACCCTGAAAATTTAGACAATAACACATTTCATGAACCCCTTCTTTATAAGAACCTAGTGAAAGAAAATGTATATAGAGAGTCATGGTGAAGTTTGTTCTTCATTCTTCCTCTTCCTTGATTTCTTAACTTCCCTGGATTTGTTTCTGACTTAGTTTGTGTGTGATCTACTCAAGAAATAAAGGGTATTTCGTGTGCTTTTTTGTTGTTGAGAAAAATATTTATTAGGAAGAAATGCTAGAGAAATACATATAACTATAAAAATGAATTTATCATTATTGATTCTGATAGATAAAGATCTAAGCAAATATAGTTTATTTAGTTTGCATGTGTAGAATAACTGGAACCAATCAAAAATATTAGGAAGAGCTTCCACTTTAAAGCTACACACATTTTAAAGAACTACTAAGTGTGCTGTAGTTTGTGACTATCGCATTCAAGTTAAAACTATTTTTTTTTAAATGAAGAAGTTAAGGCTCAAATAAGTCAAATAATTTGTCCCAGGATGCGTGTGGTTGTATGTGTTATTTGCAGTAATAAAAGAAGAGGAATTTGAACACAGATGCTCAGACTTGGGTTTATATTAAGAAGTGCTGTCAGGTAGAAAGTACTGAGTTACCTGATTTCATAAAAATACATGAGTAAACATAATAAAATATAAATTTTGACATAAATGCCATCTCTTAACTGCCTAAAACTATTTAATTAAACTGACATAGTCATGTTTCATTGATAACTTGCTATGAAACTTCTCCTTTTTTTTCATAGACTTTAAGAGCTAAAAAAACGATTCAGGCAAAAGCTGATATGAATTATTTCAGATAGGATGGCAAAAAATTAATAGAATATTTCTTTGGCAAGAGAGATAATATACTCTTTGTCATTGATATTGCCTGTTTAGGTGCTGTAGGACAATAGGGAAAAATAAGAAAGTAAAACAGCTTTGCCCTTCATTTTACGCTTCTGGCAGGGACACAGCAGCAGAACAGATGTCAAGAGCCATATTCAGCATTTTGGGAAGAATATTTGTTAGTCAGCTGCTAACCGTGGGGAGTAATGGCAAAGCTTAAAGTTTGATAAAATCAAGGTTTAGAAATCTGCAGTGAATTCTTCCAAACAGTCTGGAAGCAGAAAATAGGATTGTTGCAGGACAATTATGTAGTGGATCCATCCCAAATGGAACCAGTTTGTTATCTTGTGAATTACAAAGAAAATGAATTTAACATAACTCTGATATTAACTAGGAAAGTAGTTAAAAGACTGTTAATAAGTGTGAAAAGCAGATCATAGAACACAATGTTTGCTATGAGAGTTCATTTTATTTATTCATATGTGTGAACTTTGGGGCATATTTATTCTCAAAGAGAAAGAAATTTATTACCAAAAAATAGATAAAGATGAAAAAGTTAATCATAGTATATGTGGCATGAATTGGAACTATAATAATTATAATTTCTATTTTCTTTCTTTTAAGTTTTTTCCTAAGCACCATCTATGATATATATGAGATATTTTACATTATTAAGTTTCTAAAGAGTCAGATGATATAAAGGACATATGCCCTGATCTAAGAGATCTATCTGCAGAGTCTCAGAGGATTGGGACTGAAACAAGATTGAGACTGAAAATATGTTCAAAGAAATAATAGTTAAAAACTTACTAAGTTTAACCACATACATAAAAGAGATTTAATAAAAAAAGTGATACAATATTTTTCAATTTTTGATAAAAAAAGGATTTTTCACCCTAAACTACTATACTCAGTTAAAAATATCCTTCCAGAATAAAGGAAAAAGCAAGACTTTCTAAAAGAAGGAAAGCTTCTTCTGAGTATTTGACACCAATAGACTATCTTAAAAAGAATGACTTAGGGAAAGTTTTTTAAAATTAAATGATATGCTAAAAATAAATTTCTTGGAATATGAAGGGTGAAGACAAAGCAATGGAAGGAACAAAAATACAGGTAAATATATTTTGCTTTGCCTCTTGAGATTTCTAAAATAAGCTTGATACCTGAAGCAAAAATTTGTACACTGCTTTGTGTGATTGGAAATCTAAGTATATATTTAAGATAGAGAGGGCAAAGGTGCATAAATGGCCATAAAATTTCTATATTTAAGCTAATATCTGCAATCAGATTATTTGCCTTCTTTATTTATGATTTGGATGACGTTTACTTTTTCTCTTGACTCATTGCCCTGGCTAGGACTTTCTATAATATGTTTAATGGAAGTGCTGAGAAAGGTACCTTTTTTTTTTTTCCCCTCACCTTAGAGGAAAATATTTCAGCTTTTTCTTGTTCTTTTTTCAGTAGTAGGAATTGAACTCAGGGCTTCACACATGTTCTTCCAGTGACCTACATTTCCAGTCTAACTTTCAGCTTTCAGCCATGGAGTATAAGGTTAGCTGTGGGTTTATCACAGAAGGTGGTTTTTATAAGGGACCTTTATTCTATGCCCAGTCTGCTGAGGGCCATCATTATGAAATTATGCTGGACTTTGCCAAATTTTTTTTTGTGTCTACCGAGATAGTCATATGGTTTCCATTCTTTATTATTTTGATGTGGTGTATCACATTGATTGATATGTGTATACTGAACCACATTTATAGCCAGGAACTAACCCCACTCTATCATGATTTGGATCTTTTTAATGTTATATTAAATTAAGTTTGCTGTTATTTTTCCATGTATGTTTATCAAGGATATTGCCATATAGGTTTTTCCCCCTTTTTCTTAATCCTTAGATAGCTTTGATATAAAGGTAATGTTAGACTCACAAAATAAATTTGGAAGCATTCCCTTCTCTTCAATTTGTTTGGAAAAGTTTGAGAATGATCAGAAATCTTCTATAAAGATTTGATAGAATTAATCAATGAAGTCACCTAATCCTGGGCCTTTATGCTGGATTTTTCATCACTATTTCAATTTCTGTGATCATTATTGGTCTCTTCAGATTTTTATTTCTTCATAATTCAGTCTTGAAAGATTATATGTTTCTAGAAATTTATCTGTTTCTTCTAGATGATCCAATTTGTTAGCATAAAATTGCTGAGAGTAGTTTTTATGGTCATTTGTATTTCTGTGATATCATATGAAATTTGAGTCCTCTTGTTTTCTTGGTTAGTGTAGCTAAACATTTGTTAATATTACTTTTTCAAGAAAATAGCTTTGTAGTATAGTTTAAAGTCATTGGCACCAAAATAGACTTGGAATGTTTTGTATATATGAATTTCTGTCTGGAGGATCTATGCATTGTTTAAATTAGGTTATTAAAGTCCTGGGTTATTATTGTTTTGTTGCATATTACTCATTCAATTTGGTTGATATTTGTTTATATGTTCATGAGCTCCAATATAGGATGCATATGTCTTTATAATTATTATAGCCTCTTGATGGATTCACTCTTTAATTATTACATAATGACATTGCTTGTGTCCTGTCACAGAAAGTCTTTTTTTTTATTTCTGATGTAAGGATAGGTAACTCTCTTTGATTAACTTTTTCATGAATATTTTTTCCTTCCTTTTATTTCAGTTTATCCATGTCTTTAAGATTAAAGTAAATCTTGGGTAGGCAGTACATTGCTATATATTTTATTTATTCTGCTACTTTGAGAATTTTGATTGTAGAATTTAATCCATGTGCATCTAAGTAATTGCTGATAGGATTTAACTATGGCCATTTTGTTAACTGTTTCTATTTGTTTTTATAGTTTCTCAGTTCATTTCTTTCCTCCTTGCTATCTTTTTTTATTATGATTTGATTTTTAAAATAGCAGTATGTTTTCATTTATGTTTTATGTATCTCCTAGAAGTGTTTTACTTTTTGTTTTTTTGGGGGGAAGAAGGACTTATTTACAATATTGAATAGCCATAACAATGTTTTAGAAGTCGATAACAACTTAATTTTAATTCCATAGAAAATATACTTTTAAGTGGATGCAGTGATACACACCTGCAAACCTAGCTACCTAAGGCAGAGGCAGAAGAACCACTATTTCAAGATGAGGCAGGGAAGCATAGGGAGACAACATCTCTCACACACACACAGACGCACACCCCCCAGAATTTTTTTCTTTCAAAAGTACATTTTTGCTGTCTTCACTCCTGGAATTTTGTGTTGTTGGTGTCACACTTTAAACTTTTTGTACTGTCTATACATTTATAAATTAGTGTAGATATAGATAGTTTAATACTTTGCCTTTAACCTTTACATGAGACCCACCATCATTGAGAGAGAGCACTCTGAATTACCAGTGAGTTTTATAGTTTAATATATTTTCATGTTGGTACTTAGCACACTTTTATATTAAAGAACTTCCTGTAGCTTTTGTCTAGTGGCGATGAACTCCTTCAACTTCTTTTCGACTGGAAATGTTTTTATTTCTTCTTCATTTTTGAAGGAAAGTTTTTCCAGGTATAATAATTCTTCATTGGGAGTTCACCCCATGCCCCACAGCCCCAGCACTTGGAAAATACCATCTCACTCTCTTCTGACCTGTAGAGATTCTACTTAGAAAAATAGTCTGCTGAGTTTTGATAGATCACTTACATGTTGAAAAGACAGAGACTCCTTTCTGTTGCTACTTTTGAGAGTCTCTTTATCCTTGACTTTTACCAATTTGGTCATGTGTCTCAGGGTTTTCTTCTTTGGGCAGTTACTGCTACAAGTTCATTTACCTTCATGTATCTGCATATCGCTTTCTCTCCTAAGATTTGGAAAGTTTTCAGCCATTATTTATTTGAGTAAACTTTCTGTTTCTTTTTCTATTCTTTCTCCTTCTTAGGTTCCCATAATGTATATGTGTTCACCAGGTGAATCTTTGTTGTTGTTGTTATAATTCCTCTCATTGGCTAAATCAAAATAACCTGTTTTCCAGTTTGCTACTTCTTTCTTCTGTTTGTGTCTGCAGTTAAGTTCTATGTCCTATTTTTGATTTATATTCTTGTATTCTGCACTAGGATTTCTGTTTGGTTCTTTTTTTTTTCCTCTTAACTTCTCACTCTTGCTCATTGTTTTTCTGAATCCATTTAGTTATCTATTTTCTCTTGCCTATCATTGGGATTCTTTTGAATGACTATTTTGCATTCTTTGTCAGGTAATTTGTAGAACTCCATACCTTGAGCCAGTTACTAGGTCCTGGTTGGTTTTCATTGGTGGTGTCTGTCATGTTTGCTTGTTTTTATGCTATTTACATAGACTTATGTTGATGTCTGTGCATTAGAAGGAGTAAACAGCTCTTGTATTCTTTATGGATTTTTTTTTTTTTTTTTTTTTTACTGCTGCATCCCAGACTGATTATATTGCCTCTGGGAACTCAGTTGATTGAGATCAAAACTAGGTCACATTCTGCTGTTGTTTCAATAGTAGAGTCCACGGTTGGCAGATCCTTTATAAGGTTCTTGAGCAGGCATGGATTCTGTTCAGTGACTAGGTTAATTGAGCTACCTCTAGGGACTTGATCAATAGGCTCAGTGATGAGACAAGGGTCCACTATTAGGTCTACAGACTGTAGGTCTGTGATCAAGTGTATGAACAAATGCGGTTCTCTCCAGCTCCATGGTAGGGACCCAACTATGTCACTCAATGGGCCCTGAGCAATGAGGATTGTCTTTAGACCACAGCTAAGAAGGGCTGGAACTGAATTAAAGGTTGCTACAAGGTTCACAACTGAGATTGAGGTCACCAGGTCTACCTACAGGGCATGAATAAGTGTAACTTCTGCTGGATTGATCAATAGGCAGGACTAACCCTTGATCATCCTGGACCAGGGCTGAGGCCATTTCAGGATCTGCTGTATGACCAAGGTCAGCAAACTTGTTTTATAAGCATGGATAGATTTGGTACCCATTGGGTCTCTGAACAGACAAATCTCTTCTCAGGTGATAGCCGAGATGGACCAGAGCCTAGTTTAGTAAACATTTCAGAATCCACATGCAGTTAAGTTCAACAAAACTACATCCTGGGGAAGATGGACATGGCCTTTGGTGATCCCTGGGAAAGCAGGACTACTGTCATACCACAGCTGAGAAAGTGTACAGCTGAGTTTTATGACTGCTTCGTGGTCTACTGTTGGGAACTATGTGAGTAAGCCTGTTATCCAAGGCACAAGAGGGTGCGACTCAAGTGTCTCAGTGGAGGATTCTGGTGGTAGTTCCAAAGCCAAATGGGGATAAAAGGGCAAACATATTTCAGGGTCTGTAGCCTGCACCATGGTCAGCAAGCCTGCCACTTAGGTTCATATCTGCCCTTTTAGAACAGTTCTTTTTGTCAAACTCTCACAAGAGCATGTTTGTCTGTAAATGGCTGCCAAACTCTTACTGCTATGGAGGGATATAAGCAAGGGAATTCCTGTAGTAACATCTTGCTTAGGTCACCTATTAAGTCAGTATTTTTTTAACAAAGCACTTATTGAAATGCCATTCACAGGTCACACCATTCATTTAATTGTGCATATTCTTTCATGGACATTTCTCTGGGGATATACCTAGCAGTGGGTTTGTTGTGTCAACTCAATTGATGAGCTCACTAAAGGCACACATCTGTCAACTTTTAAAAATATCTGGCATTGCCAATATATCTTTTCTTCTAGTTTTTATCTCTTTAATAAAACGGGTGTATTTTAATAGTCATTGTTATTGCTGGTTATTTATTATCTCATTGTCTCTCAATTATTTTAAATTCTGTCTTATAATTATAATATCTAAGTCATATCTGAATCTGGTTTTCTTGATTTCTTTCCATATGGCATGATTTTTTTTTCTTATTGTTTTTTTGGATGCCTCTAATTTCTTTTTTTGTTGTTGTTGAAATTTAGATATTTTGTAAAAGACAGTAAATTGAGTTAAATATATCTCATATCATTTCTGGATATGAAAACAACTTTTTTTCCCCTTTCTAAAACTAGTTTAGTGTGTGAATAAATTTGGGTAGGAACTGGGCTGAGTTTAAGCACTGTGAATACTCACTATGTATCATCAATATGTTGTGTTTAGAATAGGAGCTAGTTTGTTAATGGCTTTCTTTTGTTGTTTTTTCGACATCTGCTTTACATTCAGCTTTAGGTCTTCTCTTTGCATTTTGCCTGAGAGATAGTCTGGTTATATACTATTGCAACTCTCCAAGCAGAATTGCCTTATTAGGAATTGATACATGTTTGCTGTATAGTGAGCACAGGAGAGGAGAATAGGCTCTAGTCTTAATGGTCCTAAATCTTAGGCATCATGCCTCAAGGCCTGAAGATGTGGCCTTCTCTGTGTTCCTTCCTCTCTTCTAGCTGTAGTTCTGGACTCACAGTATTACTGCTCTAGAAGCTTAAGGAGAAGATACTGTTCTGTTCCCTCCCTTCAAGAGTTCTCCAGCCTAGCACAGCACTGACTTCTGTGCTACTGAGAATAAAGAAGGCAATCTAAATAAGATTCAAAGGCAGGCTGCAGGTACATTTTTAGACAAGAGTTCAAAGGAGAGAGTCTAAAACATAGGATAAAACTGATTGTGTCATTGAGCACCAATAAATTAAGTTGTTCTATTAATATGAATGAAGTATCAAAGTGTTAGAGTAAAAACAGGCAAAATACCTTGCCTTAATTTTTTTACAGTTTATTTTTTTTACATTTTTTATTCGTCCTTTTTAGATATACATGACAGCAGAGTATATTTTGACACATTGTATAAACATGGAGTATAACTTCCCATTCTTGTGGTTGTACATAATTTGGAATTATGCTGGTTATGTATTCATATATGAACATAGGAATGATTCATTTACTGACTTTCCTATTCCCACCATCCCCTTTCCCTTCGTTTCCCTTTGTCTAATCAAATGAACTTTTATCTGCATGGCATCCCCACCCGCCACCATGGTGTGTTAGCATCCACATATAGAGAAAACATTTGGTTTTTGGTGTTTTGGGATTGACTTATTTGACTCAGCATGGTAGTTTCTAGTTCCATCCATTTACCAGCAGATGCCATAATTTCATTCTTCTTTACGGATGAGTAATATTCCATTGTGTGTATGTATACCACATTTTCTTTATCCACTTATCTGTTGAATTGCACGTAGGTGTGTTCCATAGCTTAGCTATAGTAAATTGGGCTGGTATAAACATTGATGTGGCTGTATCACTGTAGTATTCTGATGCACTTATTTTTACTAATGCAGTTGCAGGGTGGTGAAAATTAAGTAGGAAATTGCCACAAGGACATTAACTTTGCCCTAACCTCTTGGGATATAAACTGTCAATATTTGATAAATATATTCTAAGAACCTAAATTTAAACATTTAGTTAGCAACAATGGATTAGGAAATCTAACTCTCTGAAGATTATGTAAGCTTGAGATCTGATTTCAGACTGAGAAAATATTAGTGGAAGATAGATCCCTATGTCATAATTTTTAAGGAATTCTGCTAATAGCCTATGTAACTTTATTCTTAAACTATTCTCCAAATTTATTCTAAACCATGGCGAGGTTCTCCTGCCTAGACAGAATTACCAGATAAAATATAAGTTTCCTGGTTAAATATGAATTTTAGATAAAAAGTGATTAATATTTTTGATTAGTATTTTTAACATAATTGTTCTCCAAATATTGCATGGCATATTCTCATACTTCAAAAATTCCTTGTGTTTCAGAAATTCAAACTTAACTATATGTCCTCTAATTTTATTTGTTAAATCTCATAATTTTCTACCTAGTACTTTTGATATAATTTGTTTTATATCTTTAAAATCCATATCCCCAGGTTGGCAATAACAGCCTTTTAAAATTGTACTGATATTTCGATAAAATGTACTTTTTTCATCAGTCAGATATGCCTTTCAAAGAAGGTCAGAATATGTATAAAGAACCGATTGTAGGAGGAGTGATGGTTAAAAAGTGTACCTTGAATTGTGTGAATTCTGAGATGAAATCTTAAAAGGCTGAATCCAGAAATATGCATTTGAATAAGTACCATGAGTTATTTTTATGTACTAATAAAATTGAGAACTGTATTCAAGAGATACAGTGTATTCTTTGACCTTTTTTTTTTATAGTACTGAGGATTGAACCATGCACCGCCTTGCACACGCTAGGCAAGTAAGTGCTCTACCACTGAGCTACATTCTAAGCCTACATAGCCTTTGGAATACAATAATATTTCAAGTAGATCTTGAGTAACTACATCTGTAAGCCTAAGTGATGATACCTTTGAATTAGGGAGAGGTAAGATGAGGAGAAGAAATCAACATGGCAAGTGCTTTGGCTGTCTGCAATTCCACTTGTCACTTCAAATGGTGCTCTCCAAAGAAACTTTCTCTGCCTTGACAACTAGAACTTGGCTTCCAGCAGCTCCCGCTGTAACTGCAAATAGAGCCTTGGTCAGCAACTGTGGACAACTGTTATGCTTCTCATCAATTTGACAAATCACAAAACCTTTTCATGCACTGCTTTCCAGCCAGTAATGCATCCAATACCCTCCAATCTTTTCAGAAGAAAATTCATTAGTTATTCAAGAAATATTGTTTCTTCTTGCTGAGAGCTAAATTGTAGGCTATAATAGAACTGGAGAGTAATACTTCCACACTCTTGATTGCTCACCTGGTAAAGTTTATTTTTTGCAGTTATATTATGATCAAAGCCAGAAAAACAATTTCTGAAATGCTAATGTTGAACTGATTTAGGTGACTCAGATTATAGTAATAGAATTGAGATTATCTAAGGATTCATCTCCTAGAAAATATTACCTCCATGTTAGAACATTTCTGGTCAATATTTGTGAATTGAATTCACTATGGGCAAGAATTTCCTTACATTTGTTAAGTGTTGACTTTTCAAGTAGGAAAAAAAAAAGATGTCAGGGTGTGACAAACAGGATTAGAGAAAATCTTAGTAGTAACTATGATCAAGGGAGTAGAGAACTGTTAGATATAAAGCTAGGAAACTTTATTTTCCAGTCTGCCCAATAAACATTGTAAAATTATGCTCTAGAGTTAGCATGTCAGAATTTTCCTTTGTTGCTTAAAACCTGTCTTCTTTCTATTTTAATCTTGTTTATTTCAGGCTTCAGGCCTGTGGAATTTAGTTATGCATATTGTCATACACCCTGGATAATGTTTCTTCAGTGCCCTGAGATTTTCTTGTTCTGACTCAAAAACTGAATAAGAATATTGTCTACCTTACCAGGAAACACACATATAGCACAAAGCATCATATGATTTTAAAACAACCTGCAGAAATGTTCAACATCTTTTCTGTGGCAAGTGAAGCAAATAGTAGAATATTTGTTAGAATGCATTTGCCAGCAAATAACAAGATACTGCTTAAATGATAAAGGAATTCATTTTTCCTTTGAGATTTGAAAGCAAGTTAGTTTTAAAATTGATAGAGTGGATTAATCGAATCATAAAGGATTTTTGTGTATATGTGTTTAGAAGATTTAACATCTATTCTCTTGGCAATTTTCTAGTATGGAGTACATTATTATTAACATAAGAACCACACATTCACAGTAGAATACTACTCAACCTTAAAAAAAGAAGGAAATTCTGTCATTTCAGGCAATATGGCTAAATGAAATAAGCCAGACACAGAGAGAGACAAATGTTGCATGATCTTACTTAGATGTGGGATCTACTCAAACCAAGGGCTGGGTGTAGAAACAGTGGGAATTTATTGAAATGTTAGTTAAATGACTAATTGAAGAATGAGGACTATAGTTAATTAAAACTCCATGAAACACAATGCCTTTTAATAAATTCAGGAAGTAAAACAGGAGTTAAAGAAAATGACACACTTTTTTTTTCTGAAGCTTCAAAGAAGAAAATACCTGAGAACTTTATTAATTTGCGCTATACGTAAATGAGCTTTTTAAGGTGAAATTGCATTGTTATTTCACTATAAAATAAATTAAATATTATGACAATCTTCGGGTCATTGTAAAGTCTTAATTCTGAAAAAGATATGTCAATGTCCCCTTTCAATTTATCCACTTGAATGTATTTTCACAAACATTAGAAAAATATAATGCCTTGGACATTTATGCAAATTCCCTTTCAACAAAGTCTGCTGAATACCTCTTAGACAGCCTCTCAGGCGTGTGTTTGCACGTGCCTGGATACACTGATTGTACAGTTGCTTTATGGTATAAAACAGGTAAAGCCTTGTATAGCTTAAAATTTATAAATAAATGGTATTTTATGAACTTTTGCCTTAACATTTGGGAGATTCTTTTCACCTCAGTCTTTATGTTTTACCTAGTTTTTAAAATATGAGGCAGAAATGAAAGCTTTGAAATTTTAAAGACACATATTAGTCATTTTTCTGTTGCATATTTTTAATTTTTAAACAGAGAGTTCCTTTTATTTTCAACTTAAGTAATGTTAAGTAATGAATATATAGCATGTTCTGTGATTTCCCAGTTAGCCCTCCACTGGGCGTTCTATTCCGTGTTTCTGCTATCTGAGCAGTAGAGATATTTTTCTTAAGAAAATTTGAGTAAAGAGCTGTCCAGCTTTTTGGTCAGGAGTAAAGGATCAAACAACTTTCTCCTGTGTAATAATATGAAGGGACCAAATGGCATCCCACATAGCTGTTCACTTCCCTCCTGGGTCGTGGACAGATAAGCTTTTAAATCTCCAAAAGGGATTATAAGAAGAAACAAATGGGTATGATTTCCAGATAGAAAATGCTACACAATATATTTTGTTCCAATCCATTCCTTTACATAAACAGCACTTATTTGTTGGCTATTCTTCATCCCATGCCACCCATCTTCCAGGGACACTATTGGTGTCAATCTCTAGTGTCTAATTTCTTCTAAATGAAGTCAGAACTAGACCAAAGCCAATAGCTATATTTCTTATTCTCAGGGGTAGGATTTTCTAAGGGAATCCTGGGAATTTAAGCAATTTAACTTTCATCCTCCTATCTGTGAGTAGATTATTATCATAGTAAAGATTAAACAAACCTGGAGCTACCAGTCCCTGGACTGAAAAAAAAGTATTATGTATGACACAAAATGCTATTATAATGAATTAATAAGTAAAAGTTTCACACATGCAAAATCCCAATTAAATGTTAAATATAATTATCTTTTTATTGCTATTATAAGTCATTAATTTTCTGACATTGAACTTAACATTTAA
This sequence comes from Marmota monax, assembly GCF_021218885.2. Taxonomy (NCBI): domain Eukaryota; kingdom Metazoa; phylum Chordata; class Mammalia; order Rodentia; family Sciuridae; genus Marmota; species Marmota monax. The sequence goes on from NW_026694765.1 coordinate 789,252, forward strand.
TTTCATGCACTATAGTGGTCGATAAATCTGAGAAACGTGAAGAAAATGTAGAAAAATGTGTTAAATGAGGAAGTTAATTATTAACCTCCCTCACTCATGTCACAATATATTTTTAGCCACAATTTCTGCTTTGATGATTGCTTTCAAGTTGGCTTATGATTCTCCTTATAACGAGCTATTTCCCAGCCCAACAAGTTTTCAAATTTAGTTTGGATGGTATTTATTTGTTATTTCTGGTGTTCTAAATGGATATATACATTTTTAGCAGTAACCCATACTTTATTTTCAAAGAAACCTTAAATGAATATATATTTATTCATAAAAATTATACTGCTTTGGTTGGATATGGAGGCCAGACTATCTGGCCTTCAGTGTTTTGTTCAGGGCAGTCCCAAAGTAATTCAGTGGGGCCTGGATATCTTTGAAGTTGTATATTATAAATAATACTCCCATTAATGCTCCTGGAATGATGTAAACTATTGGGATTCACACGACATTGAAAACTTGCCCAACACCATCCTAACAGTGGCAGTCAGTATTGGAATCACACTGTCTAGATCAGTGCTGAGAAAACCTCTTTTGTAAAGAATCAGAGGGAAAAATGGCTTTTCAGACCATGCAGTCTCAGTTGTAAGTACTTAACTTCACCATTTTAGCACAAAAGCATCCATGAACAATTTCTAAGTTAATGGATATGGATGTGTACAAATAAAACTTTACTTGTAAGAAAAGGCATTATACCATATCTGGATTGGAAGTTGTAATTTGCTGATCGCAGCTCCAGAAGTACCGTTCTGAAGGTGTTTTATGAGGAGGAAAATGATGCAGACCATTGAGTGAGCATTCAATGATTTAATACAGAAATAGAACCGACAAGGGAATGTCTTAGAGACAACTCAGATCATGTATGTGTGTGGGTTAACTCAGCTATAACTTACCTACCACTCACAGATGAACATACATAAGTTTAACAGTGAGTTGAAAGCTTCAGAAGTATAGGAAGAATGTGTAGTTCTGACTTGAACTAACAATAAAAAGATACTACCTGTTTATAGTGACAAATTCTTCTACCTTTGAATACCACAAAGACAATGTTCTTAAGTTTGTGCTAAAAGGCATTCAAGTTGTATAACTTCACTTCACAAATTAAAAAGAAATTCCACTCATTGTTTTACACATTCCACTAATTATGAAATGTGTACATTTTCAAAGCACTTTCTGCATCACTATCTTACGATCTGATAATACAAGATGATTTCGTGAGGAATTTACTCGTATTCCTGTAACTTGGCTGGAACTTGAAAGCAGGCTTTCTGGTACCTGCTTTCATTTACATTCTGCCTTGTCAATATGTGCTCATGAATAATCTTTTCATGTATAATGACATCATAATTGCTTTTTCTAGGACTGTAAACAAGAGTTATTTAAATTAGGAAAAAATTAGCTTGATTGCTAAAGGGCTAAGAAAAATATTAAAGATCTTCTCTGTCCATGTGCCTGCTGTGACCTTCACACACCTTTGATGGAACATCTAAAGAATGCTGACTTCTCATGGGTTTGGGTTACTCATGAGAACTCAGCCATTCAATTATCTCATGGATTATCATTTCCTCCCTTCAGGGATTTGGCCAGTCTTTAGGGGGTGAACTGTCCTTGATGAGATTACTAGGTTACCCAGTTGTTATAATGGAGTTTTGTTGTTGTTGTTGTTGTTCTAACTTGTATTTAAGGAACCCCAATGGGAATAACTGGGAATAATACTTTTGAGTCTCACATGTGGAGAGTATGCTCTGCCCCAGATTTCCCAGTAGGGACCCCCAAAAGCTGCCCTGAGACCCCTCAGCTACATTACTTTAGGTGTTGGTGTTTCCCCCAGTCTGGTGATGTATTTTCTTCTCTTGCTCTCTCACCTATCACTTTTGCTTTTACTCTTGCTTCTGTATGTTTACTAAAATAAATGCTATATCATATAATAGGAGTGTCTTTGTTGTCTATTTAATCTGACCTGCCAAATTCAGCAGATGTGCACATACATAGCACTTTAACATTGCAACTGCTCAACAGCAACTGCTCAACACTTCCCTAAGATAAATTTTATAAAATTGCAATTAAATAATTTATATTGCCAACACTATACATAATCAAAATTTATCACTCCTCAATTATTTTTCTCCATTTTCTTGTTATATATTCTTTCAGAGTTTTATGACTTTTGTATAAATATAATGTATTTGTTATGTAATGATATGCCATTACACATTTCTTCTCAGTTTGTATTCAGTGATATTATATTGATAGCTTGAAATTTGCTGTAGTTTCTTGTCAATAGGCAGCTTCAAATCTTCTTTAGACTGCCAAATAAGAGAATGAATAGTGAACACATTCTTCTTCTGGGTGGAAAATCACAAGGAATATAGCTATTATTCTGAAAATAACAGTGATAACAATAAAATTAGGAACTGATAAAGAGTACTGTGAGCTATGTGTTGAACTAAAACAACAACAACAAAAAAAACTGGAGTCAGAGATTAAAAATTCATCCCACAATTAATGGAAACATTATGCAAACACATTGAGTCTGTTTAGTTACATGTAAGTCTGGAGGTCACACCTGAGTTTCTAGTGTAGTTGTAAAGCACAGTGGAAGAACCCCACTAACTTCTGATCTTTCCTTCCACCTCTCTGACCCTCATATCTTTACCTCTTATCCAAGATATTGGGTCATTCCATTTTCTCTATTTTCACATAGAATTCCCATTGTTTATGGCAATTTATGTCATTATGAGTCAGATATACTCACCCTAACATAAAGACTCAGGTCACTTTGCCCACCATTTGAAGACTATGAAAAATTTTCATGCAATGAGATTTTAGGCATGAACAAAGATTAGAGGTGTTTTTATCTAGGTTTCCTATCATTGCCTGACCCTCAAGCATTTAGATAGAATGTGGATCTGTGGCCTGTATTTCTCATTAAAAAATGATGAGCAGATGGTGTTTTCAAAGTATATTTCAAAAATATTTCTTCTAGTGTCATCTCTTGTCAAATGATATTTCCTTGCAGAGAAAGTTTAAAATTGCTTCTGAGTTGTATGGAGATGATTGAGAATAAAATTTTCCTAGGTCTAGGAAAATGTAAAGGATTTTAGGAAACAAGCTCAGATGTGCCACACCCACTGCCAGTCACACTGCATTAAAGGGAGACTGTATAACAGGTCCCACATTATTCAAAACAGTTTGGGAGAGGAAATTGGGACATTTACTCAATAACAAGAGCAAATAAAGTTGTTTTTTTTTTAATTTACCATAATGGTTCTACTATAAGCATGTGAAATTATTTGTCAAAATGAAAATCAGTGTTTAACATTTAAGTTCAACATTTTATTTAGAGAAGGTCAGGGCTGTGCCTTGGTCATGTCACTGCCAACAACACCAGGTGAAGTCCTTTGCTCATTATGAACACTTGTATTTGTTGAATAAACTCAGGATACCCAAGAAAACCTACAAAAATGTTTTTGTTATTACAATTTAGATAGTCCTCATTTGCTTAAAATTTTGAATCTTTCAATACAAGGATGAAAGGTTTATATTTTTGCCAAGTGTTTATTTTTTTCCTGTTAAATAAAGTCAAAGGGACACTTGCTTTGTTTGGGAGTAGCAACTTTTAAGGCATCCTCAAGTCCGCCTGTGCCTGGCAGACCAGCGAAGAAAGGGCAAGGAACAAGATTGCCCAAAATTGTGCTGTAGATCTGGTAGAAGTGATGAGTTACACTGCTCTGCAGAGATCATCAGCTCAGCAGGCTGTTTTTATCAGAAGGTTATTGTTAAGGTCTGTAAACAAGTCGGGATGGCACCTGGCATTTTGCCAGAGGGAGTGGTTTATGAGGTGGCGCCAGCGAGCCATTAAGTGTGGAGATTCCTTATTGGTTGACTGCTGTATCTAGTTTATGTTATTAAGATACCCTGTGTGGAATGTATATATACCCCTCCTGTCCTACAATAAGCGGCTCCCACTCCTGCTGTATCAATCTACACAAGTTGCTCGTCACCCCCCACCCCAGTTATTTTGCTGCAGCCGGACTGCGGCAGGTTATCCCTATGCAAATTGCTTATTTGGAGATTTCCAAGGAAATTGTTAATAGAAAAATAGGTACTGCTAGAAACTTTCTGCATGCAATATATGTATAAATTTGATCTATGTAAAACAAGACATATCATATGTTGCAGGAGATTGCTTTTTAAAAACAGAATGAACTTCAGAAGAAAATTGAGGAAGTAATAAATATTACAAGTATCTTTGTATATTGAATGTAGATATTGACTGCAACTAGTTATGCACACTCTCAGTCATGTTGCCATTAACTCTGCATTAATGAATGCTTCATCTTGTGCATAAAAAAATGACAGTTTTGTAGTTCTCAATTAACTAGCCCTTTTATGTACTAATTTGTTTCTCACTTCTAACTTTTTCTTGCTAGGATGACAAAAAAATAGTGATCTTTGAGTAACATCAAGAAAAGAAAAATGGTTTGTTTATTAACTGACAAAATAGCCTTACTAAACTTGAATTTCCTCATTCAAAAAATAATTGCTTTGAAAGATTGCTGTTATAATTAGAAACACTATAAGTAGAACTTGGCACAGTGCAAAGCTAATAAAAGATACCAGATAAGTGGTCATTGTTAACTGTTAAATAATCAATAAATGAAGTTTTCCTGAGTTTTAATAAGACCACTAAAACCTATGAATATTCAAATACCCAGAGATGATATTAAAATCATACCCAATAACAAATAATTATTGATCAGGCAGTTAAGTATAGTGAAGAAGGTTTTTTTTTTAATATAAGTTGTAAGAATTTTTAGATGCCTCTTTTAATCTTACAATTCTGACATACAGAGGGAGCAGCAGCTAGATCAACCTTAGTTGGTAAAAGTTCATATATACTGCTGGGTTCATATATACCTCTCATCTCTTCCACCATGGACACCTCATTAACATGCACATTGTACCAAGTCCAGAGTGGCTGATAATAAAGACTGGCTAGTTTCAACTGGTGGAGTTGTTTTACATACATGACTGGTCATTACCCCTTTTGGGGTACATACTTCTGGTGAGAAGATTCTAAAATTACAATTTAAATTAAAGTACAATTCCAAAATTTTCACAGTTTATGTTCATACTCCCACACATACAGTCATATGCACTCCACCAGACTTTCTAATATCTGATCTTATAGTCTTTTTCCTTTAAGGCATCTAACCAGAAGTCCAGTTCATAGGCTGCTATCTATCCATCCATTCCTCTCTCTCTTTCTTTCTCTCTCTCTCCACTCCTTCCCTCCCTCCCTCCCGTGTGTGTGTGTGTGTGTGTGTGTGTGTGTATTTATATTTTATTCATCTACCTTCTCCCTTTAGGCTATATTTTCCACAAAAGGTAAATAGTCAGGTGTACTATAATGCTTACAGCTTTTCCCATGGGAGGATTTTCTTTTATACTTTTGACAGACAACATTTAAATGTGATCATAACATAGCCATTATTGACTTTATCTTATATCTCACATGTTAGCAAACCCATTCTTAAACCAAACTGATCATTTCTTTCTAAATTCAGTGGTTTTGCAGGATCTTCTCCCTCCTAATATGGCAATAGGAGCAAGCTGGAAAAAGTTTTTTGGTACCTTTATGAGGAATAACATGGGGTTTTCAACTACCTGCTTATGCAGATTATTTGTGCCCTTTGTTCTTGGTACAATTTAATGCTGGATGCTTTGTATAAGTTATGTTGAATTACTCTTACACCAGTCATCTTCATGACTTCTTAGGGTTTATGTCTCATCCTCTGAAATGTATTTCCTTTAGCACACAAACCATCTCTTGCCCATCTATCCTACATAATCAACATGATAAAATTAATGTAACTGATTGGTGTTTATTGTTTCGGAATCTCCACCCAGTCCAGTTTAGGTCTCTGCAGGCTATATTATGACTGCATAAATGAGTAGTAATGTAGCTCTCAGGAAAAATTTAAATTGATATTTGTCCATTATACATTATATTATTCACACTGTTTCTTATTGATCTTATTTTCTAATGGAAGTAGAATAGAACACATTGAGCTGATCAGTGGTCTCCTCCATGTGCCTGAGACCTTATTAATCTACTCTAACAACAGCAACTTTGCCAACACAACTGCTATGGCCAGGGCTACTACTTGGTTTTGTTTATAGTAATCTAAAGGCAATATCTATTATCTATCTAGTTTCTGATGGGCAAAACGGACAAATTTAAAGGAAATACATTAAATGTCACTGGACCAATGGACTCTTGGAGATTTTGTTTTAGCCAGGACTCTTTTTACTACATTACTCTCAAGCTGCCTCCAACAGGGAAGCCATAATGATAGTAGCAGTTAGTCTCTGGATATCAGCATCAACTCAGATCTTGTGTCTTATGGCCCTCAGTATCTGAATATTTTCCTTTCCCGACTATATAGTCACCTGTGCAAGTAGCTATATGTTTCCTTAATGGAAGGACTAGGGATAATTCCTGCCACAATGTTTTGTACTCATGCTCTCAGTTAACCGTCACCTACTTATATGACATTATATGACAAGTTCTGAATCTAAAAATTGGATCAGGCATGGAATCTGAACAAAGGATCATGAATTATTGTGGGGGTGATAAGCCTCATACTGTCTTGTCTTTTCTATTCTTGTCTTTATATGTTTGTGCACATAAAGCTATATTCGCTCTGCCTTTTTGTCTACTTTCCCCCTAGGGGTGCTGATGCTATGCATTATTAACCAGCTCCATCTCACCCTGTGGGCCGAGACTTCTTGGCTGCCCTTCTGACCTTGATGGTCATTATAATAATTGTGTCCTCCTGGTTTATGGCATTGTAAAACCACAATCTGGCCTCTATTACTTCAGACCTGCATTATCTCCACGAATATTAATGAATCACGGATGGAACCATCTTCCTACCATCAACTCTGACCTGCAGAGTGGTGAGCCACCACTGAATTTAGTAAAACTGGTGTTCCTCTTAGCAGTGTACTCTTTATACCTCGATAAATGATATTTCTCTCTATCTCTCTCTCTCTCTCTCTCACACACACACACACACACACACGCTATGCATGGATTATATTTTTAGAGGTTCTTACAGTGTCATATTTATATTCATTTCAGCATCCCTACTTCCTTCATCTTTCTCATTCTTGATCTCTTACTTTTCAGGGAAATTCAGATATTTACCCTTAACTCAGAATAACCCATTGATTTCTTCCTGCTTCTAAGGCCCTGCTATCACTGTTTGCCTCCCCCTCTGGGGTCCTGCTAGGGTGTTTGATCGTGTATAATAATCTTGGCAAATACCAGAACAATGAATTCTTTATTATTCTGCATTTTGTTATGACCCTCTTGATCAGTCAGTTCAATTACAGAGATACTCTGCTCTTTTGATTTCTACTGATACATGCTAGCAAATTCTTGTAGCTGCTTTAAGATATGATCCCCCACCCCACCCTCCTGTTTCATATACTCAGCTAGGTTATGCTGGATTTAATTTAGATATCGACTGATAGCAAGAAGTGTGGCAGCTCCTAATTCTGTATCTTCTGGAGCTGGGGGTTAGTGGGGGGTGTGTACCAAGTCTAACTAGAGAGAGATGAGTTTTCTCTGCAGCTCTGAAAGTTCAGAGGTCCTGTAAAGTCAATATCCTCAGAGCAGCCATCCAAAAGTTGTCATCCCTTATTTCAGGATCCCAGGACTTAGAAAAACTTTTACTTCAGTATAATAGTTTTAAATGATTATTTAAACATGTCTGGAGCTTTGCAACTCCAAATTTTAAGTTCCGAGTGTGTTCCACACCTATGTCTGTTGTCCTGCAGGAGATAAGGGCCTTTTTTAAATTATCTAATTGTCTACTCTCTTTCACTTTGATCTTTTGATTGCTTGTTAACACCTCAGATTTTCATTATTCCTTTGCAGGTTGTCATTATTCTTTTGCAATAGCTAGTGAATACCAATAGCCTAGGAGGATTTCTCTCCTGTGACTTACACATGATTATATTCTCTTAATCAAGGCAACAGAATGAGTGCTAGTACTACATCATGTTCAATCATAGGTAAAGAGTAGCCCAAGGAAACTGTACTCTCTGTGTGAACATAATAGTAGATTCTAAGAGGTAGCACCTATAGAGTAAGTCAGCTAAGCTTCTGCAGCAGGAGAGCTGAGTGTGGAAGCCACAAAAGGTCACCAAGTGTAGATAAAAACACTTAGACCAGAGGTTAAAGAACTTGTCAGTCGTCAAAAAATTTAAATAGTCTCAAACTGATATTTCGTCCTGTAAACATCTTACTTATTTGTGGAACTGCATTTCAAATGTCTAATGGGTATTTCCATTTAGAAATCAAAAAGATAAAATGTTCAAGTATTAACTCAGCATTGCAGCCTCACAAACTGTTGCTGCTCCTGAAATCGTTTCTCAGGATTTTAACTCTAGACAGTCACCCAAGGAAGAACTTTAATTTTATGTGGTGCTGAGGATCAAACCCAGTGCCTCATATATGTGTGGCAAGCGCGCTGCCACTGAGCCACAATCACAGCCCCTATCTCTAGTTTTTTAAAAAATTAATTAATTAATTAATACATGGTGTTGAGAATCGAACCCAATGTCTTGCACATGCTAGGCAAGTGCTCTACCAATGAGCCATGACCCCCCACCCTCGACTCTAGTTCTTAAGGAGAAATAGGAATTCTTGGGGCACAGAAAGTTGAAATTTTTTTTTCAGACAGAAGAAACTTGAGCAAAATCATAGTGACATAAAAGTACATGAAAATTTAGAAGAATGTCCTAGAATGCTTCTTTTCCTTAGAATAGAGAAAAGGTAGGAAAATGATAGGATTTTTAAAATGAACAATATGTATTTGATACAACATTGGATGATGAATAGCCAACAGTCTAAACTGATAGCAATTTCATTGCTAGAATATATTACATACATTTGAGCATAAAATATATAAATAAATGAAAATGTTAAAACTGAAACAAAATACCCAGTTGATTAAATGTTTACATTTCTATTAGTGTTGTATAAATGCTGGACTAAAACTGTGTGTACAAATGCTGGACTAACTATATATCAACCGATAAATGAACAAATATGTAAACGAAATGAATCATGGACTTAAATGTAAAACATATAACTACAAAACTATTTTTTAAAAGAAAAAATGTATTTAATACAAAGCAAAGTTTTTAAAATTGACATCAAAAGGAAAAAAATTACAAAAAAAGAACATTTAACATCTTCAAAATTAATATAGCTAAACTTTTACTTTGATAAAGATGGTACAGGGAGGATGAAAAGATTAGCTACAGATTAGTAGAGAATATTTGCAAATAAAATAAAAATATGTGACAGAGAACTAATGCTTGCTGTCTATATGATTTGTTTTATGTATATCAAAATTAAAAAAAAAACAAATAAATGTCTAATTTAAAAATGGCCCAAAGGCAGTCAGCAATCATTCCTGCAAAGGATAGATAAGTGATACATATCATATTGAAAGATGTTCAACAATGTTTGATTTTTAGGAAAATGCATATTAACCTCAGAATGAAATATTACTATGTACATAACAGATTGGATAAAATAATAAAGAAATCACCAACTATTGGCAAGGATATGGAGAAACTAAATCACTTATACATTGCTAGTGGGAATGTAAAATTATTTACTCTGAAAAGTCATTTGATGATTTCTTATAAAATTAAAAATTACACTAGAAATTACAGTCTTTGGCATTTATCCTAGAGAAATAAAATTTATGTTCATACAGCAACTTGTACCCAAATGGTTATAGCAGCTTTATACATACTAGAGAAAATCTTTGGAAAGTCCAGATGTCCTTCAAAGAGTGAATGGTTAAGCAAATTATGAAATGTACACACACACACACACACACACACACACCATGGCAGTAAAAAAGAACAAATTATTATTGCATGCAATTGCCCAGATTGGTTTCTAGGGAATTTTTGTAGTGAATCAAACCATTCCCAAAAGATTACATACATACTTTAAGATTCCACTTCTGTAACATTTTTGTAATTATCTTTTGGTAATGAAGACCAGATCAGTGACTGTCAGTGTCTTAGAAAAGGCCAACATGGTAGATAACTCTGTATCTTAACTGTTGTGGTGGATATACAAACTTATATATATATATAATAAAATTATATAGGCCTAAACACACACATGCACAAGATCAATGGAGTTGACCAATATCAGTCTTGGTTGTGATAATGTACAATAGTTTTGCAAGGTGTAATGATTAGAGAAAACAAGGATAAAAGACATATGGAATTTCTATATGCTATATCTCACAACTTCACATGAAATTACAGTTATATTCAAATAAGAAGTTTACTTAAAATTGAATAGAGGAAAAGATAAAATGTCAGTTTGAAGGAGGAAGATATGTTTAAACAGGTCATAAAGCAAGACAGTAAATCTTGGTATTAGAAAATGCAGACAATTCACATTTCTAGAAATCTTTCATATAAGTGAGTAAAGTCCTGAGCCAGGAAAATAGGGCAATAGTGTCCTTTCAAGTAAGTTTCTGAAAAAAGAAAAATGTTTTAGAGAAGAAAACAGGTTTTATAACAAGAAGAAGAAGAACAACAACAACAACAATTAAAAAAAAAAACAGTTGAAAATTGATACCATGAACATCATCAAATAGATCAGAGCAGGCAGATATAACATTGGGTACAAAATTTGTATCTCTATGGTAACTCTCCCAGTCCAATCATACCAGATGCTTTGCAAACCTAAAACTATCTCTCTGACTAACATCATGACCATCAGAAATATCTCAGAACCTAACAAACACATTAACAAGGATAGATCCATACAAAAAAAAGAGAGAAAAACTACAAAGAAAAATATTGTAAGGAGTTCCAAAGAGCAAATAGAGAAGTCTTAAGCAAGAGAAAATGGGTGCTTCCTTAATGGCTAGAGAGGTGAATGAGAATTTCTCAATTGTGAAATTAAGGTCACCCTATCCAAAATGTACCAGTAGGTATATTTTCTATGTCATCAGAACTTGCTGAAAGTTAATGATCTTAACAAAAATACAGGCCCTATGTTTATTAAATTCCTTATTAAATTCTAGGTTTTTTCTCATTCCTTTCAAATAGCTGACAAATTTGAAAATAAGAAATGTGATCAGTTAAAAGTTTTCTAAAGAGTTCATTTAAGTACTGTATCATAAAATAGGAAGGCACAGAAGTTACTTAACAGACACTTTTATTTGTCCTCCGTTCTTAAAAATCTAAAGTACACTCTTTGAGAAAATTGCCTCTCATCAAATAGTGTTTTCAGTTATTTGTATTTAACTGAGCAACAAAAGGCTTATTTGTGTTCCTATTTATTTGAGAGGCAGTTTTCTTCCTGGCAGAAATTGGATAGCTTTGCAGATTCATAGCCAATGCAGAAACTAATGTTCACCTGAGAGGGTTCTTCAAACTGCCTGATCTTGGGATGAGTGCCAGACTTAATCATTCCAGCACTTAAAGGAGCATTTGCTATCAAGTAAGGAGTGGCAGATTGGAACCCATGCAAGCTTACAGGACATGTGATCCGTGTGGGCGCACAGGGACCCATGCTCAGAAGAGCGTAACACTTGATCTAAAGTTCTGCTCTTATTGTCTTGAAACTTCTAAGTAGTTTTTAAGCACGGTACTCACAACTTCACTTTATACTGGGTCCTAAAACATATGCATCTGGTCCTGGAAATACTTGGAGTTAGGGGATGAGAGCAGTTATCTCTTCTTGAAATGGGAAAGGATTCTGGGGGCGCTCAGCTGCTAGTGGATTTGGCAGGAGGACTTGGTGTTCACTTTGCTTGCTTCCTTTTCTCTCACAGATGCGGGTTTGGCTTATCAGTTTTGTACAAGTCTTTTTCTTAACATATCTGAAATGTTCTGCTTCTTCAATAAATATTTTACACATATGGGGAAGCAAAATCAAACTAAATAAAACAGGAGAGGAACAAGAGAAACCAAACCTGAGTCCACTTCTGTTAATTATTGTAAAAACTAGAGGAGACTTCCTTTTTCCCAATTCCTTAGGGGGGAAAATAGTTTTCTGGTTCATTCTCTCATTTATAAAGTAATACTTTAGAAACTTGAAGGTCTTGCTCACTTTTAAAGTGTTCTGCCATTGTTATAATGCTTTTTTAGAAAATGCCTTAAGCAACAAAGACTTACTGTATGTAATTCACTTCTAAATCTTAGGAAGATAAACATAAAATGCAATAGATATGCATCCATAGAAAAGAAAAAATAAAAAAATATTCTTTAAAATATGTATTATAATAGTAACATGAGTTTATAAAATTGTTCACATATTTTATATATGCTTATTTTTACTGTGATGTCTATGAATAAATATTTTTCAGTGTTGAAAATTTAGATACCCTTCTCAGCTCTTCTTAAAATAGTGAGCTTACCTTTTTTATTTTTTGTTTTCCTTTTAGGAGCTTTGCAAATGTTTAACTTACATATCATAATAGTCTATCATTTTTAGTATGTCATTCAATAGCATTTAGTGAATTTTACATTTTTGGAAAAATATTCCCACAATCTAGTTTTAGGTCTTTTCCATTCTCCTAAAATATTCCCCATGTATTCAACCTCTGCTCTAATCAGATCCCAGGCAATTTTTACTCTGCTTTCTGTATAGACATGCCTCTCCTGGATATCCTATATAAATTAATCACATAATACATGGGTTCTTTTGTTCTTTTTGTTGTTGTTGTTTGCATTTGTTCTCTTAGAACATGTTTTTGAAACTCACCCATTTCAATAGCAGTCATTGGTCTTTTTATTTGTCATTCTAATGTCTAAGAAATAGTATATCATGTGATTGTATTCCAAATTTCTTTAAAGATTAATAACATTGAGCCACTTTTCACATGTATGTTATCCATACATACACACCCAAGCATATCCATCTTTGGAGAGTATAATGACAAACATATTTCATGTTTTAATTGATTTTTCTTTCCATTTTGAGGTTTAAGAAAGCATTTAGGTTTTTATAATTAATATGATACTTGCCATCCACTTTTTATTTTATTTTTTTTATTAGTTGTTCAAAACATTACAAAGCTCTTGACATATCATATTTCATACATTTGATTCAAGTGGATTATGGCCATCCACTTTTAAATACTATTATCAAGTTAAATTCCTTTCTATTCCCAGTTTGTTGAAATTTTATTTTTTGTTGTAATGATGAGTAGGCTTGGATTTGTCAATTTTTTCTTTGTTTTTATTGGGATGATCATATGGTTTTGATCCCTTAAATTTTAATTTTTCATGATGCTTTGATGTTGCTGAGATTGGTTTTACTAATATTTTGTTGAAGACTTCATGTCTATAATCGTGAGAAATATTGGCCTTTTCTGTTAATAACTTCATCTGATGTTTTGGTGTTAGGATAATGCTGGCTTCATAAAATGAGTTGGAAATTGTCTTCTTTTATAAAATTTGAAAGAGATTTTATAGTATTGGTTTTATTTGTTATGTAAGTGACTCTGATTTTGACAATTAACCCATCTAAACCTGGGCTTTTTAACTTTTAATTTAATACTAATTCAACTTCTCCCGTTGTTTTGAGTTTTACCCATATTTTCCATTTCCTCTTCAGTCAATTTCAATAGTCACTGTCTTTCTAGGAATGTGAGCCTCACCTCTTTCTTTCTTGGCAGTCTAGCTAAAGTTTCATCAACTTTTTTGTCTATTTAAAGATAAAGTTTTTGGTGTCCATTGGTTTTCTCTATTCTTTTTATGTTTTTTTATTCACTGATTTCCCTTAATCTTTATTCCTTTCTCTCTCTCTTTGCTTTGAACTTGGTTTTCTCTTTTTTTCTAGGGTCCTAATAGGCATGATAAGTTGCTGATTGTTTATCTTTATTCCTTTGAAGCATAGACATTTACAACTCTGTCCCTATAATAAGGCTTTAGAAATATATTAAAAATTTAGATATGTTTTATTTTCTTTTCCACTCAATTAAAAATGTTTTCAAAATTCATTGTGATTTATTTTTTGACCAAAGAACTATTTAAAAATTAGTGATGAGGTTACCAAACATTTGTGTATTTTAAAATTTTATTTTGATTTTTGTGTCTCAACACATTCCATTTAAAATTTCAAGAATACACTTTATATAATTCCAGATGTTATGAATTTATTGAAACTGTTCTTTGGACTAACCTACACTGTTTCATGTGCACTTGTAATGAATTTGTTTCTGGTGTTAGGGTGTTAGACCCTGTTGGTTGATAGTGTTGCTCAGGACTTTCTTATCCTTACTGATTTTCTGTGTTGCAGTTAAATCAATTATTGAGTGTGGAATATTAAAGTTTCCAACTAGCTTTACTGTACTGTCTCCTTCTACCCTAAATTTTGTCAATTTCTGTTTCATATAGTTGTTGTGTTCTCTGTCTTTAGTTATGTATATGCTTACAATTGATTTATACTCCCAATGAATTGACTATTGTTTTCATTATTAAAAAATTATCTTTTTTCCATTAACTTTCCTTTATTCAATTACATTCTGACTTATATTAATAAGATCACTATGGTCTAACCTGATTACTGTTTGTATGTGCATCTTTTCCCATCTTTTTGTGTTCAAATAAATTTTGAAGCATAAGTAGTTCTGTTCATTACTGCTCAGGGTATAGTCTGAATTCTCTAGGGAAATATTCTAATATTCTTGAACTCTCTCTCTCTCTCTCTCTCTATATATATATATATATATATATATATATATATATATACAAAAAACTCTATATATACAAACAATATATACAAACTCTTTGTACGTGTATGTATATATGTATGTTATGTATGCATAAAATTTAGACAAGATCAAAATTTTCAGTGTAGGCTGTCAGACTGGAGATCCAGGACAGCTGATCAAGTGAAGGTCTATGTTCAGTTCAAAGGCAGTCTATTGGCCTCTTCTTATTTGAGGAAGCTGGTCATTTTGTTCTGTTCAGGACTTCAACTGACTGAATGAGGCCACCTGCATTATTAAGGGCAATCTGTTTACTCAGTGCTCACCTATTTAAATGGCAATTGCATTCACAATCACCCTCCAAGTTGACAGATCAAATTAACCATCACACCCAGTGACCCCAAATGTTGACATGTTCAGAATTTAAGTCCCTATCATCTCTTCTCACTAGCTTTGACATTAGTATAAAAACTGTTCTGAGTCTTCTTAGTTGAGCTGCTGAGCAGTTGCTGCAGATTAATCATTACCAAGTTCTTTAAGAAATATCTCAGGAAGGAAGTTCAAAATAACATAGTTAAATTTCAGAGTATTTTGAATAAATATTAATCTGAATTAACTGCATACACTTTTAAACATGTCATTATATAGTTTATAATATTTCAAAATTTCTTTTTAAGTTAAGAAAGAAACTAAAAATTTGATTATGGGAAGACTATATAGAAAACATCAACTGGTTCAAGTTTCACATTGAAAACTTTTTAGCCTGAATTAATTGAAATTTTGTACATGTTCAAGTATATTTTAAATATGTTTTAAATTTAAATATATTTTATTAAATTTAAATATATTTTATTTTAAATATATTTTACATTTATGTATACATAATAGATGAAGGATTCAAAAGAAGGTAAGTCTTTAAATTTTAGAAATACAATAAGTAGGCATGAGGTTCTTTTTTGTATAAAAACACAAATAACAAATGTGTGAATAAATAATTATTTTGAATAAAAAATCATTTAAAAATGTCTCTTTAGACTCCAGCACATTTACCCAATTCATATCATATTTTCAAAGTGGGCTTAGCAATTATTGTCAATTAAAATTAATAAAAATTTTAAGGATGTTCAAAGAAACATCTTGCTCAATTTTTGTATCCACTTAACCTTCATAACATTAATTTCATAGTAAATTCACTTAAATAAACCTTCAAAAAATGTATTACTCCTCAATTTAACCTGATGATTAACACAATTAAATACCAATAGCACAAAACAAAGTAAGATTAATCCTCAGTACTCCAGAAGTTTCTTCTGATAGCTTTTAAGTTTTAAATATCATTTCATCTTTGCATTTTTTAAAATTTTATGCATAGCACATATATACTATAACTATTTGGTACATAGAAAATAATGAAAGCACACATAAGACCAGCCCTTCTAGAACCTACAGGGTAAAGGGGGATGTAGACATTAAGTTGATGACACAAAGTTTTTACACAGTTTTAAACACATTATGTTAAAAAAGTATAAGGTCTTATGAAATCCCATCAAAGAATTAAAAGTGTGAAGTATCATGTCTATTTTAAGTAAACGTCATGTGCATTGGGAACTGACAGCTGAATAGTAATTTAATAGGTAAACGGTTGAACAAAATATTTCAGGAAGATGGAAGAAAGTACAAGTGCAAAGACCTTCTTTTGTGAGGGAGTATAGTATTCTAAAAGGTGAAAAGAAATTCAGAGTCCAAGCAGAAAGTGAACTGGGGAGAGGGAGTGTCAGGAGGTGAGGACAGAATGAGAAGAAGCAGGGCCTGTTAAACTGAGTAAGGACTTTGGCCTCTTAATGAGATCTTCATTTTTAAGATCATGGTGTTTGTATGTTGAGAATCGATTTATAGATTAGATCAATGGCAGGCAGAAATCAGAGGTGAAAGCCATTAACTATTATAATGGTTCAAGTAAAGATTAGTAAAACTGTGGGTGGATTAAATGAACCAGGTTTTACAGGTATTTATTTAGAAACAGCATTCATAATGAATGAAAAAAGTTTTGAGTATGAGAGTGAGGAATTAGGAGGGAATGGGAATCCATGCTAGATTTCTTCTGGCTGCACAATTATGAACTAATCACTTCAGTCATTAAGGGAAAGATAATGAATTTAATTTCAGACATGCTGAGTTGAGGAGTATTTAAGATACCTGTACTATATATGTTAAGAAAGCAGTTGGATTTGAGTGTTCATACTGAAAAAAAGAAATATAAATTTGAGGAAAGAAAAAAATCATACATTTTATCCTTGAAGAAAATGTGTTTTAAGAGCAAAGTGAAGAAAACATATAGAAGATTCTAAACCAGAAGAAAAAGAGATTTAGAGAAATGTTTGAGGGGCTTAAAATCTAAAGGTCAGTTACAGGATAATGAACTTGAAAGGAAGACTATGGAAAATGCCACAAGAACACAGAAATCTTATTTATTCAAAATTAGACATATTAACACTTTTAATGAATTGATGAGTCTTTGGATACTCCCCTTTTTCCTTTTTTAAAAAGATTTAAATATATTTTTATTTTTAATCAACATAATAATTTCACATATTTAGGAGATATTGTGTGATCTTTTTGTTTTTTAAAATTTGTATTGGTTCTTTTTAGTTATACATGACAGTAGAATCCATTTTGATATAGAAGCATGGAATATTTCTTATACTAATTACAACTCCATTCTTTTATATATACACAATGGTGAGATTCACTGTGATGTATTCATATATGTACGTAGGAAAATTATGTCAGATTCATTCCATTGTCTTTCCTTTTCTATCCCTCCTCCCTTCTTTTTATTCCGCTTTGTTGAATCCATTGAACCTCTATTCTCCCCTTCTCCTTATTGTGGGTTAATTTCCACATATCAGAAAGAATACTCAGCCTTTGGTTTTTTGGGTTGGCTTATTTCACTTAGCATGTTGGTCACCAGATTCATCCATTTACTGACAAATGTCATAAAGTAATACTACATGGTGTATATATACCACATGGAACCACCATTTGATCCAGCTATCCTATTCCTCAGTATATATCCAAAGGATTAAAATCAGCATACTACATTGATGCATCCACATTGAAGTTTATAACTGCTCAATTCACAATAGCTAAGCTATGAAGCCAACCTGGGTGACCTTCAATAGTTGAATGCCATTTTTGGGATCTTCTTGTATGGGGTCCATCCATCTTCAACCCAGAAGCCCAATAACCTTGTTTTATCCACTGATAGCTTAGTTATCCAGCCTTTTATGAAACATTACTGGGTCTTTGGGAATGCATCTCCATATGTAAAAAAAAAAGAGTGCTGTTGATCTGGATTTTAAATTACACAACAGTTTCTTAGATACTTAGACACTTTACAGGTTCACTTTAATATGGCTGCAACCACCTTAACACATGACTTCCCCAATTGTTCCTAATTGATCCAATTTGTTTTTCTTGACATAGTTTCCCAACATATCACAAAGAGACAAAACTATTAAAGTAATATGTGGAGCTTAATGACCAGGTTTTGGTGCCAGGCACATACTTGACTCCAACGTCAGCTAGAGATAAACCAAGTACATTGTGACTTCGATGAAGTCACTTTTGATCTGATCACTTTATAAGACACAATCTTCTGATCCAAATTGCAGGACCCACTTGGCCTTGTTGCTGCTGAGGATCACACTTGTTTTTACCAAATTGCACACTATGAGTTCCTGGATCTGTCTTCCCCTTTTTGGTCTCAGTGCACCATATGGCTGGTTCTCTTATGCTGGAGATAGGTCATTCCAGAATAGACACCATCTGTAAACATAATATTCATAGGAAATACCTACTTTATCCAGAAACTACTTATTTTCAAATTAGGTTCACTGTATTTATCAGATGCTTTCCAAAGATTTGGTTATAACCAAGGTGAAAGGGAATAAAAATTACTTATGGAAGAAACTAAGGCAGACTCAAATAATTAATCCAAGGCCAGTGGTGGAAAGGGGCTTTGAAAGACACACTGTGCTTGCTCAATTATAATTGCATCAAATTCTATTTTTAGAAAAGGATCTGGTACAATTTCAGGAGGGAATACCAATATATCATTAAGAGCTCATGAGCAGATCTCTCTCAATAATTATTTATTTAAGCATGATCTAGTAAGAAAAACTTGTCAATAACCCAACCATAATAATCTTGCATATTGAAATGTGTAGTAACAGAGACCTCACAAGGTGCTATCTGTCATGGTTGGATTACTCTATTTTTTTTAATGTTCTTTATTCCAGAAAGCCCAAGTTACTTCTCTTCTTCTCTTACACACTGTCTCTGAAAATGCAATTGTATTTATATTGAATAGTTGAAACCTCCTAGCTATGTCAAAATGCATTGGATACAGAGTTTTTGCTTTTTTTCTCTTTAAAGATGAACATCAACCACATCTTTAATTCTTCATATGATGTGAATTCCAGACACAAAATTATTCTATTAATGGTTTTCTCTCAAATAAAAATTCTTTCATAATATAATTAAATGTTCCATGTGTGTATAACTGGGGCAAATGCTATCCATTGTCCTTACTAGAACACCTTCCTTAGAGAAAACTAAGCGTTCACTTTAGATGGCAAAATCTTTTTCTAACACTAAATTTCTAGATCTTTTCACTCTGAGCAGCCACCTCAATCCTCAGGACAATTTTAAAAATAATTTCAACTCTTTTTTAGTACAGTATTCATGCAATAATTCTGAATAATTTCATTCCTAAGATACACAAAAATTTTATCCAAGAAATTACAATATTATTAAAGAGGGGGAATAAAAGCAAATTAAATAGTAATTTATTAAACACATTCATCATTACTTTTTGCATTTTATGCATTTTCTAAAAATAGGAATTTATATTTTAAAACAATGCATTAGAGTAAATTCTAATGTGAAATTTTCTATTTATAGACAATTTGCAATATCTTTTCTGGGGAAAGAAGGTTCTTTTTGATACTGTGAAATTTAACATATCAACTAATATACCTCATTTATTAAGTCTCTATTAACAACATACAATTTGGCAGAAAGTGATTCAAAAATGTATTTTTCACCTAATTCTGAATAAATATGTGACTTATTTTTTTCTTCATTGTCAGGATTCAAGACTGTTAGAACAAAATGCTATATAAGTCAAGGACATTTGTAAAAAGCCTACATCACATCATATGTCTCTAGACCAAGAAAAAAGATAAATACTATTTCCAATGAGTTTTGGTACCACCTTCTAGATCTCACCTTGCCTTTTTTTTGTCTCCTAAATTCTTTTGAGGTTGACAAGTGCTTATGCAACTGTCCTTTCAGAGACTTTTGTAAATATTGTTGAGACACTTTTTCCAGGTTGAAAAAAAAAATGCCTTGGGTGGCTGCCTAGCCTAATCTTATTAATATGCATCTGCATTGCCCTCCTGTGACAGACAGCTGAGAAAATACAGAGACAGGAGTGTAAGGAATTAAATTATGTGAATTTTCCTTTCCTGACAAGGTGATGAATGAAATAACCACTCTGGTCTCTGAACATCTATTTTTATTTCTCATTCCAGGAATTTCCTTATCAGCTAAGACAACTAGAAAATCTAGAAAATTCACTAACATTGAGGTCAGTTGACAGACTTCCACAGGGTAGGTATGAAATTTACCCTTGGTTTATGATACCATGTGCAGTTTTAGTGAAGAAAAGCCCAAGTGCACAGGTACTATAACATTAGTTTTTGTTCACTGTTGCATCCTGCAGCTTAGTGGATCCTCAGAGACTCTAGCAAGAAATAAAAGTTTTATTGATGAAAAATTTTGGCCATTAAGTTACACTTTGCTCTTATTTTTTTCTCAGTCTTGATTTATCATTAGCTCCATACCTAAATAAAATAAATGTGGGGATATCACTTTTATTATAACTTAGTAATTTTAAGATTTTTTTCTCTTCTCAAGTACAGCTGTTGAGTTTGTAAAAGAAATTGGAAGAGAATCATATGGCTGTATTTTTGAGGGTAAATAGAGAGGAAAGTAATATCAGAAACAAGATAGAAGAATATGCTAAATTCTCTGTCTATTGTACTTACTCAGAGCATGCTCACAAATTAATCTGACATGATACTTTGCTACTCAAAGTAGTAGTACCTTTCCTCTGAGGAAAGGTAGAAACAAAACAAGAAAGACTTAGAGTACAAGTCTTGGTCACCATGTGCCTTCTTCATCTGCAACAATTAGGCATACTTTTTGCACCTGTACATCATCTATCCTTATATTCCTCCATGCATCCATTCATTGTCTATCAATGTTTTTTGTTCTCTCCCTTTTTCTTATCTAAATAGTGGACTAAGTTATTTAAAAGGAGCTATGGTAAAAAAGGACAATGGTAAAATATATCAAAGAAGAATATAGGACCTCTACATTTTAGCCTCATTTTTATTCTTTGCTATTCTAATATATTTTTTTTTCAGAAAGACCACAGAAAAGTATGCAGTGCTACTGCCCAGACTTCCCATTTATGTTTCTGTATATAAGAAGCTTACAAGTCATTACTCCATCCTAACTAGTAAAAAAAATCAAAAGACTGAAAAATCAATAGATGCTGTGCCTATAAAAGAGATGAGAACACAGGACAAACCATTGGCCCAAGAATGGAGAGACAAACTGGGGGACATGAGAAGTTATGGTTGACTGAATAATGAACAAGTAGAATTTGAAACTAAAAACACAATGCCACTTACATCAGCACCACCCAAAATGAAATACACAGGGATAAATCTAATAAAATATGAACAAAATATATATTAGGGAAAGCACAAAACTATGAAGAACAAAATAAAAGGAAAGAGACTCCATAAACTAAATAAATGAAGAGATTCTGTGTTCATAGATAAGAAGATTAAACATTGTCAAGAGGTCAGTTTTTCCCAAATTGATCTACATATTCAATACAATCCTAATTAAAGTTCCAGCAGGTAATTTTGTGGAAATTGACTGATTATAACTTTTATATAGAGAGGCAAAGACTAAGAACAGTTGACATAATATTGAGGCAAAAGAAAAATGTTGAAGAAATGACACTACCTGATTTCAAGACTTGCTATAAAGCTGCAGTATTTTGGATAAGGTGGTATTGCAAAACAATAGAAAGCCCCAAAATATCCTACATAAATATAGTAAACTGATCTTTGACAGGAACCAAGGTCATACAATGCAGCAAAGGCAGCCAACAAAAGATGCTGAACAACTGATTATCAATATGCAAAAAGGTAAATCTAGACACAGATCTTATGGCTTTTACAAAAAATAGCTCAAGATGTGCCATAGATGTAAATATACAATACATAACTATGAGACACCCAGCATAGGAGATGACCTAGACAACTTTGGATATGGCAGTGACTGTTTAGCTACAACATTAAAGGCATGTTCCATTGAAGAAACAATGGACTAGATGGAGTTGGTTAAAATTAAAAACTGTTAGTCTGCAAAATACAATGTCAAAAGAATGAGAATGCACACCAGATATTAGGAGAAAATATCTGTTAAAGACATATGTGCTACATATGTTTCCTAAAATATGAGAAGTCTTCTTGATATTCAATAAAAGAAAAACAACCCAATTAAAAAAATAGACTCTAACATACATTTCACCAAAGAAAATAGACATAAGACAAATAAACATACAAAAAGAATCTCCACATCATATGTAAAATGTGAGTTAAAACAGCAATGAGATATCACTGTATACCTTTGAAATGGCCAAAATCAAGAACACTGATAACTAAGTGCTAAGGAGAATTGGCAGAAACAGGAACTCTCATTCATTGCTGGTGGGAATACAGAATGGTACAATCACTTTGAGACATACCATGGAAGCTTCTTACAAACCGAACCTACTCTCACCATGTAATCAAGCAATTGCAATCCTTGGTTTTTATCTAAAAGTGTTAAAAACTTATGTTTTACACACACACACACAACATTTATTAACAACTTTATTCATAATTGCCATAATATGGAGCTATCAATTGAGTGCAAATTGCTAAGTGAAAACCCAAATTGACTACATATTGTATGATTCCAACTATTTGGTATTCCTGAAAAGGAATTTCTTTTGGAGATAATAAAAAATCTGTAGTTGCCAGAAGTTGGTAGAGGCAATGATTTATATGTAGATCATAGAGGATGTTTAGGGCATCAAGAGTGCTTTGTATGATACTATAATGATAGACATATATCATTATGCATTCATCCAAACCTGCAGAATTTACAACATCAAGAGTAGATCCCTATGTAAGCCATGAACTTTGGATGATTATGATGTGTTAATATAGGTATCAATTTTAAGAATATATGCCACTGGTTAAGGTGAGAGATTGTTCATGTATGGTAACAGAGGCATATGAAAAATCTTTAAACATTACTCTCAATTTTGCTGGGAACCTAATCCTTTTCTGAAAAATATTTTAAATTATTGCACAGATGCTTTTGTAATATTAAACCCCATTATTTAGTATGAATTTCTTCCTCACATATTCTGATTTGCGCTTTGCATAATTATGAAGGCCAAAACCTCACTTTCTTCCTTTTCTGGATACATCTCTTCTGATCACATTTTTGAATGATTAGAAATTACCTATGCTTGTGAGTGACAAGATCAGTTCTTTTCTGCTCTTAATTGATATCCTGCTCAAATTTGCCCACTCTTATTCTTATCACATGCTTCACATAAATTACTACCTTCTCAATTTACTTAGAGAGAAACTGGTTCTTAGCTATGTAAACTGAAGAAATCTTCTTAGATGAAGTAAATTGAAACAAAATTGTTACTGGTTTCATTTGTTCCCTCTATTGGAATATTTGACTCTTAAAAAGATGCATATCCTGAGTGCTCCTTTGCAAAATTAGGTGTGATTGCAGATTTTTTTGGTTGAAGATCTTTTTGGTATATTGAATATCATACATAGGTGTTTGTAAATTAACATTACTGATATTTGTCTCTACTTCTACTTTACCATCTATGCCCATGGGACCTAGCATATTGGTATATTACATATATATTCAATAAATTCTTGTGAATTTTATAAGCATTAATAAAATGATTTCTTAATTTCCAGTAAGAGAGCCATGAGATCCAGGACCCTACAACTGTTACAAAACAAGAGCTCTTTCAGCATTTGCTGGTAAGAAAAAACTATGGGGATGGGTAAAACAGGTGCATGAAGAGGGAAATGGAGTTAAAGTTGGAAACTTTTTTGCAATACCACACTTTGCATATTACACTGGGGACAGTCTAAGAATGCATTTGTGTTTGTGAATTTTACAGAATCATGGGAGGAAATGAGAACTTTGTGGAAGTTAAAGGTACATAAATATGCCTGCAACAATATGGGCCACTTATGAACATTTTATGGAGCCCATGAACCCTTCCTAACCAACTCAGTGCATCTAAAAACTTGATGTTAAATTCCAGATTTACTGTAATATGAAATAGGGCCTATAGAGGGAGTCACTGAAGAAAAGAAAATTCTGTATTACTATTTTTTAGACAAGAGAAACTGATTCTGCTCTAAAACAAACAAACAAACAAACACAACAACCTTATTGACCCCATGAAAAGCAGACTGTGATAAATGGATTATGATTTATATAATTTATTACCAATTGGAGTTGAGTTGATTGCAATACTTTGTACATGTGCTGGTCTGTGGTTGAGTATGGTGGTATATAATGCCATAAAATTAGTTCTATTTGATTCATGGAAAATGCAAACTGATAATCATCTGATAGTTTGCATAGTGATGATTCAGGATTTTTAATTTATATTAATGAGTATTAGTAACTCAAATAAGCTCTGGGAACTGACAAGATACAACCTGAAAGTTACAGCTTGCAAGGAAAAATAACAGAATTATGCAGTGAGATGTTCCCCATGTCCTTAATTCAACTTTCTCAAATAGAGGATATTCTGTTAGTGCTCATTTTCAAGGGCAATAAAGATTACCATGACCCAATTTTTCTCAATGCCCATCTACTCCTGCATGCTGTAGCAGGAGACAGTTGAATTAAGTTACATAGCTCCAGGCAAATCATGCATTGATAGATGTTCTATTGCTGAAAGCCCAATTTATGCTCAGAAAGTGGAGTGGTATATATTTAGCTATTTGAGTAAAAAAATTGAAATTTCACTGAAGGAAAAAAAAAAAACTCATATATGCACCTCCCATTTAATTTAATACTGATTCACCTTTACAATGTAAGACGGTCTCTGAACTATTCCTATGATTTGTGCAAATAATCTCAGAAGACTTTCTTTTTTTTTCTTCTAAATTTCTTTCTTCTTCTTCTCTTTTTTTTTAAATTGTCGATAGACCTTTGTTTTATTCATTTATATGTGGTGAAAATTGAACCAAGTGCTTCACACATGCTAGGCAAGTACTCTGCCACTGAGCCCTAACTTCAGCCCCAGAAGACTTTCTTGAGAGAACTTAAATTTGAGTAGTTCCCAGTAGGACAACATGGAAGGAAAGTCTCTTCTCCAGGACTAAGTTCTACTGGAAACTGTAGAATGTAATCTCTACCAATACACCTCAACTTAACTTCCCTAACCTTACTACTATAAGGTCTAAAGCAAAACACAAAGTAATGCCTATTTAAAATTCTTAGGTGAACGGACAATTTTCTAACTACCTCATATTTTCTTTAAAAAATTCAAACCAAACTGAAATGCCAAAATATAAACGAGTTATTAATGATGCACTTTGTGTGTATGCTGAAAGTTAACTTGTTAGAGTACTTTTAAAATTTTAGATGAAGTTTTTGGTTTTTATTTTTGCTTTATATTAGTTCTCATCCAAGTGTAAAATACTAAGGGGATATCTGTTTGTCCTCATGTGAAGTATGCTACAGTTATCACCATATAAAATAATATTATGGAGCAATTATTGAAATGGAAAATATTCAGTACATACTAACAGCTAACCAAAAATGCATTATTAAAACAATGTGTTCATTATTTCTATATGTGAGTAAATAAAGTGCTAACACACACAGAAAAAAAAGGCTCTATAAGTATGTGCGAATAAAAAGATCAACACCAGCTTAATCTGAGAGAAAGAAAAGTTATTTTTATTTTTTAATTTATTTTATATCATCTAAAAGAGAAATGTATTGTAGTGGCACCCCCTTTCTCCACAAAAAAAGTGTTAACTTGGCTTCTCCAGAAATCTTCACCATGGCTGATTTGGGGACTATCAGCAAAAGAGTCTCTGCAAAAGAGTTCAATGTAGATAAACTTCCTATTTTTGTGTTGCCCTATTTTACTTGGCCACTAGCCAGGAAGATAATAGCACTCCCGGTGCTGGACACCCCCTTACTAGTTTTTTACAAAAGTATCCAGTAGAGAAGTTTGTAGAAAAATAGAAACAAGGCCTCTGGCCTTGAGCTGAGCTTAAAGAATATTCACACCAATTCGTGTTTTCATTCATGTACTTGGATGATAATGCCCATCACATTCCACCATCATTTCTAACTCTATGCTCCTTCCCTTCCCCTCCCACCCCTCTGCCCTATTCATTTGTTCCTCCCATGCTCCCTCTCCCTATCCCACTATGAATCAGCCTCCTTATATCAGAGAAAATATTTGGTATTTGGTTTTTTGGTATTGACTAACTTCACTTAGCATTATCTTCTCTAACTCCATCCATTTACCTTCAAATGCCATGATTTTATTCTCTTTTATTGCTGAGTAATATTCTATTGTGTATATATGCCATATTTTTTAATCCATTCAACTATTGAAGGGCATCCAGTTTGGTTCCATAGTTTAGCTATTGTGAATTGTGCTGCTATAAACATTGATGTGGCTATGTCCCTGTAGTAGTATGCTGCTTTTAAGTCCTTTGGGTATAGACCAAGGAGAGGGATAGCTGGGTCAAATGGTGATTCAATTCACAATTTTCCAAGAAAACTTCATTCTGTTTTCCATATTGGCTGCACTAGTTTGTAGTCCCACCAGCAGTGTATGAGGTACCTTTTCACCACATCCTCACCAACACTTATTTTTGTTTGTATTCATAATAACTGCCATTCTGACTGGAGTGAGATGAAATCTTAAGAGTGGTTTGATTTTCATTTCTCTAATTGCTAGAGATAATGAACATTTTTTCATATATTTGTTGACTGATTGTAGACCATCTTCTGAGAAGTATCTGTTCAGGTCCTTGGTCCATTTATTGATTGGGTTATTTTTATGTTTGTTTTGTGTGTGTTTAACTTTTTGAGTTCTTTATATATCCTAGAGATTAGTGCTGCATCTGATGTGTGGGGGGTAAAGATTTGCTCCCAAGATGTGGGCTCTCTATTCACTCACAGATTGTTCCTTTTGCTAAGAAGAAACTTTTTAGTTTGAGTCCATCCCATTTATTGATTCTTGATTTTAATTCTTGTGCCAAAGAAGTCTTAAAGCACTATATTTAATGCAATTCTAATCAAAATCCCAATGACATTCCTCATAGAAATAGAAAAATCTGTCATGAAATTCATCTAGAAAAATAAGAGACCTAGAATATCTTAAGCAATCCTTATCAGGAAGAGTGAAGCAGGTGTCATCACTATACCAGACCTTAAACTATACTATAGAGCAATAGTAACAAAAACAGCATGGTATTGGCACCAAAACAGACTGGTAGACCAATGGTACAGAATAGAGGACACAGAGAGGACTAACCCACAAAATTATAATTAACTTAGACAAAGGTGCCAAAAACATGTATTGGAGAAAAGATAGCCTCTTCAACAAATGGTGCTAGGAAAACTGGACATCCATATGCAACAAAATGAAATGAAACCCCTCTCACCAGGCACAGAACTCCACTCAAAATGAATCAAGGATTTAGGAATAAAACCAGAGACCCCGTGTCTAATAGAAGAAAAAGTAGGCCCTAATCTTCATCATGTGGGATTAGGCCCCAATTACCTTAATAAGACTACTTTGTTTACTTTCATTGTTTTATAGTATTTCATTGAGATATGTTCTTGAGATATGCTCTTCTCAATTTGATACTGTGAAACATTTTTAAAAAATATTTTTTAGTTGTAGTTGGACACAATACCTTTATTTAATTAATTTATTTATTTTTATGTGGTGCTGAGGATCTATCCCAGAGCCTTGCACATGCTAGGTGAGTGCTCTACTGCTGAGCCACAGCCAGCCTCTTTCAAGCATTCTTGAAAGAATAATATCATATGCCTTTTGTGTCAGTCAGCTTTTTGTCACTGTGACCAAAGTACCTAACAAAAAAACAATTTAGAGGAGGAAAAGTTAATTTAGGGCTCACAGTTTCAGAGTTTCACCCTTGGATGACCAAGTTTGTTGCTCTGGGCCTGACTGAGATGAGGCAGAACATCATGGCAGAAGGCATGAAGCTATTCAGCTTATTAGAACCAGAAAGTAGAAAGAGAATGGAGGGGGGGAAATATATAATCCCTAATGTATATTCTCAGACACCCACTTCCTCCAACCATATCCCTCCACCTGTTTCTGGTTGTTGGGCCCATGAGCTAGCAAGTAGCCTACTTGCTTTTGTGAGGGGCTCTTAGGGCTCTGCACATCAGGTCAGGATATTTGTGATTGGAATACACCAAACCCCATCACCATGGTAACCTGCCACTCTCAGGGGCACAGCATGTTCCCTTCCTTCTCTTTTTGCCCACTGATTGCTGCTCATAAGGTTGTTGCTAGCTCATTGGATTATTATGGCTCTCAGCTAAATTTGCCCAATAACAGACTATACATAAAAGGCTTACCTATGCAATAATGAAGTGGATTAATTTCTCTGAAACTGGTCTCTGGAGGTATCTTTTTGACTCTGTCTCTACACCCTCCGCAGCTGCTTGCTGGACCTAGTGAGTCCACATATGGTTACTACTACCCAGCAATATATTCAAATTATTAATACTTCAAATGTATTAATCTACTGATTATGTTATTACTCTCATAGTCCAATCATTTTGCTTCCTGCATTAACACAGGAGCTTTGGGGGCAAATCTCATATCTAAATAACACCTTAGCAGTATTGTGCTAAAGTTCCTAATGCTCCTCAATCTCTCCAGCATTTTGATTTAATCTATCATCATCATCATTATCAATTTACAGCCATTCTGGAGGGAGTATAATGCTTTGTCATCATGATCTTATTATTTTACTGTATTTCCTTTGTTAATTTCCCTTTGCTCTGAATGGAAAACCCCTGCATTTAAAAGGACCACTTCTAATGGCACCTGCTGCAACAACAGATAAAATTTGTCAACTGTTTAGTAGAGAAAATTGCTGTCTTGCACTAAACAAATCACAAAATATTTCTCTTGTATCCCTCACCTATGGTAGGTCACTGTATATGGACTAGTTCCATTAAAATACAGGGGCCATTTCAAGCTCACAAATTATCAATGTCAGGGATAAATTAACATGTTTAATTTTTTTGTTTGTTTGAGTGTTGGGTATTGAACTCAGGGGCACTTGACCACTGAGCCATATCCCCAGCCCTATTTTGTATTTTATTTAGAGACAGGGTCTCACTGAGTTGCTTAGTGCCTCACCTTTGCTGAGGTTGGCTTTGAACTTCTGATCCTCTTGCCTCAGCCTCCAGAACCACTGGGATTATAGCCATGCACAACTGCAGCTGGTGCATGTTTAGTTTTATATATACAGCAGAGAGTATCTCAAGAAAACCATCAATCTTGATGTTCAGAAAAGAAATGCACTGTAGCCATTTATTTATTGTTATAAGCACTATGATTAGAAACAATACATTTGTGTCTAACTAGACTTAAAAACTTTCACTGATAAAATTAAAGGTGGGAGTAAGAATTTCCTAAGTTTCCTAATGACTCTAATGATCTATGATGTTATATGCAATAAAATTTGTATTTATTCTCTTCTCTACTGAGATCTAGGAATTGGAATTCTAGTATATTTTATACGAATGCTGAAACTCATCATAATTACAGTAGAATGAACTTACATATGCTATCTGACAATTATTTTATAAGAAAAAAATGTTCATGCAATACTTATTATGTGGCCTTTTGAATGTATAGAGTCATTTTATCTTTCAAGCAACCACAGAGATATTTATAATTATTATCTGTGTTTTACATAAAATTGAACTGAAGAGCAGAGAGCTCTGGTAACAGTCTGTATTGTCATAACTCACACAGAGCTGAAAGGGTCTTTCATCCCAAACAACGTGGCTTTAGAGCTTGTGGTCCTGTCAACTAACAGGACCATACCACATCTTGCCTATGATGGAAACAGAAAAGTGTTAACTTGTATTGATGTTACTCTGCAAACCAATTTTAGCCACCCATTAGTTCTGTATTTCTTTGTTGGGAATTCCCATGATTTATTTAATTAGACCTGAGTTTCATTCTTTCCCCACTGCCTACAGCTCTAAGTGAAGTTATGGCCAGGGTGAACTGTAACTCATTATCCTGATGTCAGCATTTCCTCCAGAAGAGAACTGGAATCCCTTTATTGTGGTCTTATGGCATCTCTAATTATATTTATGCATGAATTTTGTTTGGCTAGTGAAAGTTTTGTTGTTGTTGTTGTTGTTTGTTTTGGTGCTGGGAATCGAGTCCGTGGCCTTACACATTCTAGGCAAAAGATATATCATTGAGTTCCACCCATAGCCCTATTGAAATGTTCTACCCACACACACTTTTTTTTTTTTTTGTACCAGAGATTAGACTCAGAGTGCCTCAACCACTGAGCCACATCCTCAGCCCTATTTTATATTTTATTTAGAGACAGGGTCTCACTGAGTTGCTTAGTGTCTCATTTTTGCTGAGGCTGGCAAACTTGCAATCCTCTTGCCTTAGCCTCCTGAGCCACTGGGATTACAGGCATGCACCACCATGCCTGGCTCTCAAACACATTTTAACTCTTGGATAGGTCCTGCATTCTCCAACTTAACAGTCTCACAAGTACTTTTCCAGAGCCTATTATATTCATGTATGACACATCCATAATCACATTTTCTTTTTGACCTCTGTTGCAAATGCATAAATAGATCATAGGTAATGTGGTTCACTTTTTGTTTAGCATTTATCTTAACTGGCTTGCTAGCATATTTTCTTCTACAGCAAAATCTATGGTATTGAAATTAAGTAATCTAAGCATTAGGCACACAAAATCTGCATGGCCATAAGGATCTGAAGCTAAAAGTTTTAGAAATAAAGAAAGAAAATTAATATGTTTAACAGGTTATCAAATCAGTAACCAAAGGAAACCTACTTCACGCATAATTAAATAAAGAGTTTCTGAAGAAAAATTTGAACTACCAATACCATGAAATGTTTGATAAATAAGTATAACATTGTATAAAAATGCAAGAAGCCAAGGGTCTAGAGAACTACAATATGGACTTGTCATTGCTGATAAAATATGAAATTATTCTCCATGTTCCTATTATCATGTGCATAATCTTTCGAATTTAGGGGTTTTGTTTATTTGTTTTGTTTTACACTGAGGTTGCCAGCACATGTACAGTAATTACCAAAAGTTTTAATCCTCAAACATTAACTTGTTTGATAAAATCATTTTAACCATATATATGCTATCACAGTTAAGTATGAAGTGTAAAGAGTTAAGGAAAAATATCGAACCATGTAAAAGTAAGGTACTTCCAAGAAACATTGAATTCTCTAGCCATTTTTTCTCAACAGGATTTTAAAGTCACCTATAATATTACTTCAGGAAGCTTGATGTTTTCTTATTTTTAAAGAAACAAATGGTTAAATTTCTTTCAGTACATTCGCAGTTTACCTTAATAGATTCACAGTCTTTTGAGGACATTTTGACAGGCATTCTGAAATCCAAATTTCCAGGTTACTTTGCCCTTCTAAGTCCTGTCTTTCATTCTAGTCCCAGGGGAATGACCATATAGATCAGTTCCAAAAATTATATCTGTAGGACCCTGGACACCTCCATGCATCCTGGGATATACAGGACAAACAAGCGACTTACTTCTTTTACAGAGTCAAGAAGAGAGAAAACACATTTCTATCATCCCACAGAATTGCTGTGCAAGCTAATATTTTTATAAACCTAAGAAAATAACTCCTGGGTCTGAACTAGAAAGCATTAACAACAAGAAAAAAATAACATCAACAGAAGATGGTTTTAAACTTATTGTTAGGCTGCTGCCTATGGGATTTAACAAAAGCACAAATTAAGTAAGTAAAAATGTGTTAGGTTGTTGTTTATGTAACAGATTAGATCTGAACCTCATATTTCATCCTATGACTGTTATAGAGAATTCCCTCTAGGTGCCATTTTGTGAACAGATATAAAAGAGTGGATAAAAATGTGCACTACACAGAAAATATTTATGAAAGTCGCTAAGAGGGCTTTTGGCTATATGGAGGCTAGTTCAAGTGGCAACAATGTGAGTATACAGTGGTTGTTAAACACTTGTAGAATAGCCTACACTACATGCTGTCTCTTAATCCTTACAAATTCTGAATATTTATAATTGAGGAAGTTGAAGCAATTATTGATATGGTGATATTTTCTTCTAAGTAACTGATGATTAGAACTGATAAGAACTGATAAGATTAGAACTGATAAGCCCTGGTTTCACACAGGTGTAATGACTCAGCAAAGTCATGTCAGATGAATGCTCATTGGCCACCTACATAGAGAGAGTTTCTGCCAAGAGCTCTGAAGATGAATGAATAAAACAAAACCTGCTCTCAGAATCTGCAGTGTGTACAAGAATCAGGGGCTAGAATCCCACAACTCTAGCATCACATTCCAGCACCATGCCTATTCTTGCACTCTGACCTTGGAGAAAAGGTTCAACATCTCTGAACCCAGTTTCCTCAGCTGGATAATGAAAATGATACTGTATGTGCTTCAGAGGACTTTAAAATACTAGAAACTATCTTTGCAAAGATTTATCACACCATGGTATGTGAACTTGAGCAGCTTTTAAATGAATGCTTATTATGTAATTATTAGAAAAATAAGACCAGAAACAAATTAGAAGAATTCTAGAAAAAAAGAATTAAATAGAATTTAAAATGTAATATACAACATTAAATATATAATCTCTTTATACTGTCTATTTTTCATGATTTAAAATCAAAGAATTTTTATGCTTCCTAGCCCCATCATCCATTACTTTCAATTCATGCCACTCCTTTAGAAATATAGCCTTTTTCTCTGAGATGTGTATCTTTAATCTATCCTCATATTAATCTCCTGGGTTCAGTTATAAAATAAGAAATCTCACAATGTTTCATTATGTACCATGAAATCTACCATTCCTGATAAGGGTTTATCAAACTAACAGCATAAACATCTGATTTTTATACACTGACTGACATCAGTTATATTTTTTACTCGTATTTATAAATATTAAGAAGGGCAAAAAAGACCCCACATTGTCACCACTGACACCTTGCCTACAAAAGCAGTTTTTATTTATATTAAGATAAATTTCATAATAAAAAGACTAGTTAAGTCCTTTTATGCACCTTTTATCTTACATACTTAAAAAATAAAAACTATACACTTCCTTGAAAATACTCATTTCACTGCTACTTCCTTTTTCAACAAACAACATGAAAACAGCAGGCTCAACAGGCTGGTGGTCAGTGTAATGGAAGTGTGTACCCTTATCTCCTAGCGTCCACTGCCTCTTGAGTTACAGTATCATCAACATGGCTGGACACATATATACACTGATTGAGGGTCAGTGGTGAGAAGTTTCCCTTGATCACTAAAAATTTGCAGTTAACATGATTGAAAGGATGTTAACAAGGAGATATAGGAAAAATATGTGGATTAAAGTATGTTTTTTCTTTTTCTTATCTGACCTTATCTGATGAAGTGCTAAATATAGATTTGAGAATTAATTAGTATTAGGATTTTTCAGAAAGACAGAATCAATTGGATATATCCATGAATGGATTTATGAGATGGGACTTTTCAGGAAAATTGGCTCATGCAATTATGGAAACCGAGAAATCCATGATATGCAAGCTACAGGAGCAGGGAACCTGCAGCATGGCCCACTCCATGTGGAAAGGTCTGAGAACCAAGGAAGCTGATAGTCTAACCAGTCCAAGGTCAAAGGCCTGATGACCTGGGTAGCGGGCAATGAAGCAATGATAAAAGATCTGGAGTCCAAAAGTCAGAGAAGTTGAAATTTCTAGTGCTCAATGGAAAGAGAAGGAGCGTGTCCAAGGTCCAGAAGAGAAAGGGAGAACAGATTCTCCTTTCATTTGCCTTTCTGTGGACCCTTGGTAGGTAGTACCTTTTGAATAAGGGTGAATATTCTTTACCCCATTTACTGATTCAAATGCCATGTCTTGTGGAAACAGACACATCCAGATATGATGCTTGTTGACCTAGCCACTGAGATATCCCTAATCTAGTCAAGTTGACCTATGAAAGTATTCATTCCATAGTAGTGAATTAAAAAGATGGACTAATATGAAAACAATCCATCTTTATATAAAAAATGTTTTATATATATTATTTTATATAATATTAGGTACTATATTTTATATAATATTAGGTACTATTGATCAAGCCCAAAACCTATCTGTCATTTATATTTCCAGAATTAAGAGAGTAGTGCCTAATACAGA
Source organism: Marmota monax (assembly GCF_021218885.2). Lineage (NCBI taxonomy): Eukaryota > Metazoa > Chordata > Mammalia > Rodentia > Sciuridae > Marmota > Marmota monax. The sequence continues at coordinate 823,767 of NW_026694765.1, forward strand.
ATAATTTCACATTTGCACAGTGAATTAATTTCATGTCCTCAAAGAATACTTTAGAGCAATCATTCTAATAAAAAATCATTAATGATTTTTACTGCCCCTCAAATTACCCAAATTTATGTTTTATATTTATGTCTTAGGTGGACTTTTTAATATATATTTTTAGTTGTAGATGGACACAATACCTTTATTTTGTTTATTTTTATGTGGTGCTAAGGATCGAACACAGTGCCTCATACATGCAAGGCAAGCTCTCTACCACTGAGCCCCAGCCCCAGCCCCCAACTGGACGTTTTTTGTAGATTTTTTTCCTGTTTTATTTCATTAAGTTATTGATTACTTTATTGATTTGATAATAAATCATCTTATATGCAAATTTACATATCATGTATTATAGCATACATGATTTGTATATCTTAAATATATTTTTCTATTAGCTTTGACAAATGAATGCTAAGATTGGGATATTTCATCAGCCCAGAAAGCCTAGTCATTCCTCCTTTCCATTAACCTATTTCCCCACTCCAACAGTAATGGCTGATGTTAAAACTATCAGCATAGATTAGCTTTCTGAGTCTACAGTTTCATTTGCATAGAATAATTCATATGCTCTTTTAGTGTTCAACTTTTTAAAACTCAGCCTACCATTCTTGAGATTAATATATATTGTTGCATGTATCAGTAGTTAATTATTATTAATTGTTGAATGGAATTACATGTTGTGAATATGACAGAATTCATCAATTTTCCTGTTGATGGATATCTGCATTGTTTCCAGTTTTTGTCTATTATGACTTTAACTGGTACTTAACCATTAAAAAAAAAAAAAACAAAACATTAGTTAACCAAGGAAATTGTCACATTTTACCCTGATATATATGAAAGTTCTAGCTTTTTTATATCCTCTCCACTGTTTGGTAGTTTAAATACTTTTTTGAAAAAATTTCAGCCATTCATTTGGGCATATAGTGATGTCTTTTAAGTTGAATTTGTGTTTTCCTAATACCAGTGATGTTGAACTTTTTTTATATGCTTATTAACCATTTGTATAAGTGCTTGTATCAAGAGGTTTTGTCTTTCAATTTTTTACTTGTAATGATGAGAATATTATTTAGTTGTGGAAGCTCTTTATATATTTTAAATACAATTCTTCTTTTTTTCCAGCTATGATGTTGTTAGTATTTTCTCCTAGTTGGTGGATTCTCTGTTCATTTTCTTTTCAGTGTCCTTATATGAGCAGAGAGTTTTATTTGATGAAGACATTACTATGCGTATAATTAAGGCACCAGGATGTGACACACAGTAGTTGGCCTCAAATTTGGTATGGATTTCCTCATTGAGCCGGGGTGTGTCTTCTATATGTTAACCCATGCTTGAAAGAAATACAGAAAGCTAGATTAGTAAAGATCATAAAGGGGTAATGTTTTAACTACCTGGGGTTTCTGGAACAAAGTACCACAAACTAGGTAGCTTAAACAACAGAAATGTCTTCCCTCACAGTCCTGGAGTATAGAGGTCTGAAATTAAAGTCTCAGCAGGGCAATATTTTCTCCAAGACTCCAGGGAAAATCTGTTCCATGCATTTCCCTTTCCTTCTGGTATTGCAGGCAATCTTCCTGGTTCCTTAGCTTGCCAGTCTCCACCTCATTCATCATGTGGTGTTTTCCCTGAATTTTTTAAAAAGTGCTTTCTTAGATAATTACAAAGACAACTTAACAGACCTCTTTGCCTTTGAGCTCTTTGTGATTAGCAATATACACACTGTCGTTGCAGCTGATCTGTTTTGCTTATGCTTATCAGATGCTCCACCAGACCCACTCAGAGTTATACCTTCTCTATGAAGACTTTTTTAAGTGGAGTTGACTGCTACCCCCTGGCACCTGTCTGTATGATCAATTTACTGGTTCTAACATAACACTGATTAGTTTATAACTGTGTCCCCAATTTTCCAGACTGCCAGTAGTGTGAGGACAAGAATCCCATGACTCATCTTCAAAAAGTAAGCATAGTACCTGGTATGTAGCTTTTGCCTAATAAATTATGGTTAAATGAAAACATTGATGGAGAGAGGAAGTTAAAGATGAACATACTGAAGAACTGTTAGGCCAATTGATTTCCTTTATTGCACACATATAATTTTTTTAGGAAAGAACATAGTATTAGAAGTCAGGTCTCTGGAGTCCTGTGATCCAGTTATTTCCTACTAAAACATGAAACATAAAAAAAGAAAGAATTTTGATCTATATTTGAGAGTCATCAAAAGCTTCCAAAACTTTTTTTAACAATTTCTTTAAGTAGATAGAATCCTATCAATGCAATAGAAATTTAGTTATGCTGTAAATATAGCAGCATTTCATTTTTATGTTTTATAACAAGTATTTTTATAAGTTTACTTAAGTTAATGCTTTAAACTTAATGATCTAAGTACATAATAAAAGTTATTCTAAAATTTGACAGTTTTTTAATCAAATAGCTCACATTTTATAAATAATACATAGTGCTGATCATTCCTTTATGATTTAAGCATTTAACGTTTTTTAGTCACTAATTCATCTATTTAGGAATTGTTAATGGACTTAACAATGTTTTAAAAGACCAAATTATCTTTTTTAGACTAATGTCCCAAATATAGCATGGGGACATATTTGTTAGTTGGCATATTTTTGTCATCCAACTTTTTAAAAAAATTTTATACAAATTGTATTGCTAAGTTCTAGGCTTGCCTTAAACAGTTTACTGATGATCATTCTCTTTATTGTTTCTATGACACAAAGTTCACCATCATTAAACTCTTGCATTCTCTTTATAAGAGGCTTAATTTAGGCTTTAATTTGGATGTTCATTTCATTACAAAGCTGAAAATCCTAGCAATGACACAAAAGTTTATAAGTCATGTGTTCCATTTCAGGGACCTTAAGAACACACATACTTTAATAGATTGTGAAAATCAACCAATGACCCTTGCTTCAGTTTCCACTTTCCCAATCCCTACAAAGCTGCAGATTATATAGAGCAGATCTCTAGTACCTAGAGAATTAGAATAGTTTCAGAGTCAGGAAAACTTTACACAAAAATTTGCTTAGAATTTTGAAACTAACTTCTTCAAAATAATTTATCCCTGTTCTCATAGCCACACTTAAAAAAATGTGAGTTTTACTATTTGTTTATTATCGCTCACTTGGGCACTAGATTTAACAGTGTCTACTTCTTATTTTCAGCTTATTTCGAAATGCTAAATTCCATCTAGACATTCATACTATCTCATTTATTCAGCAACAACTTTTCTTACTCTCAACCTTCTTATAGAAATCTTCTATTTTATATTTTACTTTACATTAACTAAAACTTTATTTTACATTGAAGAAACAACTCTTTGGAGGTCAATGGACAACCACCAAGAAATACCAGCTACCAAGGCTTGAAGTTAGTGTATTGTTGTTTTTCTGTTTTTCTCCACCATTGCTTTTCCACATCACATTTCCCTTCCCACAGGAGCATATATGTACAACAACTTTTCATTAAATGCAAATATAACCTCCAGTGTCATGACTTCTCCCATTTATCTATCCAGTATAGGCTCTAAAATGCCACATTCCAACCACTCTCTAATAGCTCACGGCACCATTCTACCTCATCTCTCCATAATATCAGTGCTATAAAAGTCCAATTATGGATGAAGTCAATAATCTGGTATCTCATTTCACATAACTAGGTTGCTTAAATTCAGGAAAAATCTTATAGCTTCCTATATGATGGCTTAGTGTGCGACAGTTCTATTTCATAACTCATTGGTCACTGCTTAATCTGTATGTTTCCCAATGAAGATTTCTAAAAGATTTCTACAAGTGTTTGCAAGATAAGAACATTTTCCCCTCATCTATAAAACATTATGTTAAATGTACATATTAGTTGACTTTCTAGATGTGGAGGAGAGACACAAGACTTCCTCCTCTCTTCTAAATCCTTCATTGTGACAAAAGGGTACAAGTTTATCTTATGCAGTATCCCCAGTCTTTCGCTTTTTTGTTGTTGTTGTTGTTGGTGGTGGTGGTGGTGGTCTTCTACAAATTGCTGTCAGCATGGCATTTACCTAGCATGCAATCAGTTTTTCATCCTCTCATCTAGGATCAAAACTAACTTCTTCAAAATCATTTATCCAAATATTTTTGGATAAGAATATTTATTTATCATTTATCATTTATCCAAATATTTTTTCCTTAAAATCTCTTTCAAAACAAATTGTACCCACATTCATGTTTTCAACTGCCATCGGAGGGCCAATAATTCCAAATTTTCTTTCTGTAGTCCAGATATTCTTTAACATATAGAACTGGATATATAGCTTCATATTGGACATCTCCAGCTAGATGGCCTGCAGGCAGTTAACTTCCAATATGACCAAGACAAAACTGCTATTCTTTCTCTCAGAGTGTTTTTTTCTTTCTTAGTTCTGTTTAGATAAATGGCTGTTTTATAGGATTTTAAGATTCTTCTGCTTTCAGAATATGACTCACAGACAAAAGGCTGAATTCTTCATTGCTTGTAATCAGAAATGAAAAATGTTGCCCAACAGGGCCACCCAGAGTTATATCTGGGGACACAGCAATAGCAAGTTTGAACTGTAGAGAAGGTTATGGTGGTGGGATTAAATATGATTTGAGGGCCCCTTGTCACTTGATTAGTTTGAATAATTTTAGAAGTTCTAGGGCAAAGGGTCTGTCATTATTTGTTTGTACTTTGCCCTGTGGAGAGTGGAGCTGGTACATAATGGTCTAGTGTGTGATAGCTTGATGAGGAAGAGGTTGGGATATGAACTTAATCACATGCTCAAGAAGGCAAACTGATTGTCCTCCACTAGGACCTCAAAACTGGGAAAAAACAGCATTGGGAAGAACATTTGATAGATCAAACTGAGGAGTCTAAGCCAGAGTCAGATATTTTTTCTTGTCATGATTCTAATATTTTTAATCTCTCAAATATCATTTTTGTTCATTATTTTTCAACTCTACATATTCTAGTTTCAATTTCCTTAATTAGCTCCTTCAAATACTTATTCATATTAAACTTTCAACTTTGTATATAAGATCATATTTTTTGGTGCTAAAATTATTCTCAGACTTAAAAAGCATAAAATATCAGTCTATCAGCATTACAGGTTGTGTTGTCTACCTCTATAACTTTAATTTCTGTTCTCTATTACTTCATAATGTCTAGTTTATTTTAAGAAATAGGAAAAGAGACCAATAAGTAGTTAAGTGATGAGTAAACTGAAAATAGCATGACAATAATAAAATTTCTCAGATAAAGTTTTGTCAAGCATGGATCATTTTAATTACTAGGAAGATAATAAGCCCTTTGGGATATGGTATAAAAATAGAGGTGCTTTATAGATGGGATCAAGTATTTTTATAATACTTTCCATATTTTTGGTAATAATTATCAATTTTTCATTTCACATGAGTATAAGGTTTATGTATGACAAGCTGAACTCCAGTTTTTGATGTGTGACTTCTGACAGCATTTAAACATACCCTTTCCCCTTCCTCTTACACCCCACATCTGCATCAGCTGATAAGAAGCTGTCTCATTTGGTACCTGAATGGTATTCAAATGACACAGGACACTACCTGCATGCAGGAACTCTCAACTCAGATTCCCTTCCCACTGGCTATTTCTTTTCTTTGCTCTGTCAAGCCATTTTTGACCTTCTTGAGAGATTGATCCTGCTGTCACACAGACTTCTGTTATTCAAGTAATGAACCTTCTCATAGCTTCTGGCCACTTGCCTCAATATCTGAGCTAAATTAAAGAGGTCTTTTCTGCCTCTGCAGGGAGAACCTAACAATATGAGATGCCAAGTGTGTCAAAGATGAACCAGAGTCTAATGAACACCTTAGGAGTAAGCAGTGTTAAAGATTGTAATCACAGTTTCATATTTCTTAATTAATGTGTTTATTAGTACATTTTAGTAATACCAAATAGTAGGGTTCATTGTGACATATTCATAAATGTGTATAACATAACTTGCTCCATTTCTATCCTGAGTACTTCCCTTTTCTTCCTTTCTTCCTCAGATCCCCTTCAATTCTTCTGGTCTTCCTTCTATTTATTAATTTCTTTATTAAATTGGTGAATTATAGTGATACAAAAGGTCAATTTCCTTATGATATATTCATACATGCACATAATAGGATTTGTTCACATTTCATTCCACAGTTCCTTTCTTCCTCTCTTCCTCTATCCCCCTCCCTCTTAATCTGGTTTCTCCATTCCATTCTTCTCCCTTTTCTCTTTTTATTTCACTTTTTTATTTTGGGGTACTGGAAATTGAACTCAGGGACACTTAACAGCTCAGCCACATCCCCAGTCTATCTATCTATCTATCTATCTATCTATCTATCTATCTATCTATATCTATATATATCTATATATTTATATATATCTATATCTATCTATCTATCTATCTATCTATCTATCTATCTATATATATATATATTTTGAAAATCTGAGACAAGTTTTCACTAAGTTGCTTACAGCCTATCTAAATTGCTGAGGATGGATTTGAACTTGGTGATCCTCTTGACTCAGTCTTGGGAACTAATTACAGGTTTGTGCCACTGTGCCCAACTTTTCCTTCTAGTTTGATAAGATCCTCTCCCTTTTTTATTCTTTATTTCTCTGTAGATTTTGCATGTAAGAAAACATGTGACTCAACTTTCTGAGTCTGGCTTATTTCACTTATCATAGTATTCTCCAGACCCATCCTTTCCCAGTGAATGACATAATTTTTCTCTTCTTGAGAGTGGAGTAAAAACCTCTATTGTGATATATATATATACTACATTTATTTTGTCCATTCATCTGTTGATGAGTACCTAGGCTGGTTCCATAATGTGGCTATTATGAATTGTGCTGCTATAAATATTGGTATGTCTGTATCATTATAGTATGCTGATTTGGGTTTTTTTTTTTTTTTTTGATAAATACCAAGGAGTGGGATAGCTGGGTCATATGGTCATTTCACTCTTACACTTTTGAGGAATCTTTATATTGCTTTCTAAAGTGGTTATACTAATTTCATGGTTTTTCTTTTTCCATAGGGAGTGATTGAGTTAACTCATGTGGGAGCCCTGTAAAATTTTCACTCAGGAGTATGCCATATGACATAATATTTTTTAAATTTATTTTTCATTTTTTCTAATTAGTTACACATAATAGTAAAATGCATTTGGACACATCATACATAAATGGAGTACAACTTCTCATTCTTCTGGTTGTACATGATGTAGAGTTACAGGGGTCATGTAACCATAAGATAATAATGTCCTATTCATTCTACTATCATTCCTACCCACACACCCCCTATTTTATTTTGTTCAATTACATATTTGAGATGGGGTCTTCCTGTTACCACAGTGGTCTTGAACTCACTGGCTGAAATGATCCCATAATCTCAGCTCTCAAACAGCTGGGCTAAATGTGTGAGTCATGGTGCCTAGCTAGCCCAATTTTTAATAGGTCATTGTCCATTATATTTTAAAGTAAGGAAAAAAAGTTTTCTGGATACAACTTCTGCTCATTTCTTAATTTCAAGTCTTCTATCTTAGTCTTTGAAAGGCAACTTCTTAGAAATTTTTGCCATATTTGATGCTTTAAGAGAAAAATCTTACAAAGTTCTATTCATTAAATATACCTATTTTTTCCCTTTAATTGTGCTTTCTTTCATTTATTTATAATAAATTTTCTTAATTTTTTAATGTTTTCCTCCATTTTTTCTAAGGTGAATAGTTTATAATTTCATACTTTTCAATTTTAACCATTTTTATGACATTCCTTTAAACCCTTTCTGAATTATTTTCCCTCCAACCTGCCATTACCATTACTTATGAAGTCTAGATCTCCTAATGGTGCTTAATGAATTCTCTGATTAGCATTAAATCTAAAGCAAAGCTTTTATCATTTTTCCCACTTTCAGTATCCCTGTAGAAAAATATTCTACATTTTTTTCATCTATTATTTACTCATTATTCTATATAAGGCAGGCTTGTCAGCCCTGGTCATTTGAGATTTATATAAGTCATTAAAATTACTCTCATTACTGTCAGTATGTTAACTGCAAATATTTACTACAAAGCACTATTTTACTTGTGGAAATGCAGAGAAATTTAATAATTAAATTCTGCTTAGGGACATATGTATTAATTGGAGAAACAGGATATGACATCTACAAAGTAATTAGAATGAAGGGTAAGTTTATAACATTTCAGAAGAAGGGCTATGTGATCAGAGAGGGCTTCATAGAGAAAGTAGAATAAAAAAGAAGAGCTTAGAAAAATAAAGATAGAAAAACATTTCTGGTAGAGTTAATAATAAAAAAAGATGAACAGAGAATTCTAGGAGGAATGCAAGTACTGAGGAATAATCAAGATATACAATGAATATTTGTGTTGGTACTTGTTGGTGAAGCATACTGGACATAAAGCTGAGAGTTGGGCAAAATTTAATTGAAAAGAATTGACATAAAAATAACGGATTCAAATTTATTTTCTGCTAGTTGATATTAGTAAGTAGGTTAAGTCTCTTTGCTCTCATTTTCTTATTCATAAAATAAGGATAATTAATACATCTACTGTTAGCATTTCAGATAGGATTAAAATGCTTAATAAAACAGCTTGGCATAGTGTAGGTATTGCCTGGCTTTACTGATTGTGTTATTATTTTTGAGCAGAGGGATCAAAAGCATTTTCTAGCTATTCTTGACACTTATCGTAATTTGAAGAAAGGAGCTGGAATTCCTTGGAGAAATCTCTTATGGTAGAACTGGGTCAAGCATTATATGAATATACAACTCCATCTGGTAGTGCCAGAAAATAAGAAAGTGCCATGAGAATAAACTATGGGCTTATATCAAGAGAACATTGAAGCCCAACTGAAAGAGTTCCCAAAGGCCAAAGCTGGAATAACTTGAACAACAAACTTAATATGTAGTTTTGGAATATATACCTAAGAATAAAATAAATGCCTATGAGTCTATACTCCTATACAAAAATGACTGAATAAATCCATAAAAGAGGGATCATAGACAAAACTCATGTGTAGAATTCCAAATAACTTAGGTAGATACTGTTTTCAACATGGCAATGCTAATTTCTCACTCCTCAAGTATGGGCTATTTGGTACCTTTTTTCCAAAAGGAAATATAGAAAGTGAAGAATGAGTGACTCTATAATGGAGAAACCAGAGAAACACTACCTCAGCCTCATGATCAATGTCAACGACAATGATGTTCATTCATGTTGATTCTGTATTTTGGATATGTAATGATAAGAATTGCAAGTTACCTGTGTAGAATCCTCACAAAGGAATATAATTCCAGTCTAATCATAGAGAAAACAGCATAAAATTCCATTTTTAAACATACAAAATATCTGACCAATATTCTTCAAAACAGGCAAAGTCATTAGAAACAATGTCTATGAAACGGACAGCCAAGAGAATCCAAAGGAGACATGACAACCAAATCCAATATGGTATCTTGGATAGGGTCTTCAAGGAGAAAATGACATTGTGGGGAAACTAAGAATATAGTTTAGTAATAATAATGTATCAGCATGATATCATTAGTTATATAAACATGCCCATGTATACTGTTAGCAGTAAGGGAAACTATGGGGCCTATAAAAATTCTCTGTACCATCTTCACAATTTTTCTGTAAGCCTAAAGTTATTCTAAAATACAAAGGTTATTTTTTAATTGAATTTTTTTAAAAAAATGAATGACAGTTGAATTCATTACAATTCTTATTACACATATATAGCACAATTTTTCATGTCTCTGGTTGTATATAAAGTATGTTGACACCAATTCGTGTCTTCATACATGTACTTTAGATAATGATGTCTATCACATTCCATCATCCTTACTAATCCCCTGCCCCCTCCCTTTCCCTCCCACCCCTCTGCCCTATCTAGAATTCATTTATTCCTCCCATGCTCCCCCTCCCTACCCCACTATGAGTCAGCCTCCTTTTATCAGAGAAAACATTTGGCATTTGTTTTGGGGGGATTGGCTAACTTCACTTAGCATTATCTTTTCCAGTACCATCCATTTACCTGCAAATGCCATGATCAATCAACAAATATTCGAAAAAAAAAGTCCATCATCTCTAGCAGTTAGAGAAATGCAAATCAAAACTACTCTAAGATATCATCTCACTCCAGTCAGAATGGCAGCTATTATGAAGACAAACAACAATAGGTGTTGGCGAGGATGTGGGGAAAAAGTTAAACTCATACATTGCTGGTGGGACTGCAAATTGGTGCAGCCAATATGGAAAGCAATATGGAGATTCCTTGGAAATCTGGGAATGGAACCACCATTTGACCCAGCTATCCCTCTCTTCAAAAGACTTAAAAACAGCATACGCAGGGACACAGCCACATCAATATTTATAGCAACACAATTCACAATAGCTAAACTGTGGAGCCAACCTAGATGTCCTTCAGTGGATGAATGGATAAAAAAAAATGTGGCATATATACATAATGGAATTTTACTCAGCAATAAAAGAGTACAAAAGTTATTTTTAAAGATCTACATTTATGTAATGAGTTTATACATACAATAAATGTATTTAAGAATGTATTTAATTTTGAAGATGAGACAGGCAAGGCTACTTTAAACTGAAAAAATAAAGTAAAACCTCAGTAATTTTGCCTGCAGTATATTTATAGCTATAATCTCTTCTACCACAAATATGTTTATACCTTCAACTATTATATCGTAAGCTGTATTAAACAATGCAAATTTTTTTGAGAGAGAATAAATTTGTTACTACCCTGTAGCATTGATGTGAGACAGACTTGCCTGGTAAGGCCCATGATCAATGTTTCAATGGAATACCTTCTGGAATGATTTATTTCTCTTATCCTGGTGTTTGTTTTTGATTTGGCATAATAAGCCCTTAGAAAATTTTATCTGTACTTTTGAATTAGCTCAGTGGCAATTGGCATGATTATTGCTTCCCCAAATAGTAAAGAAATCATAATGTTTTTGATCAAGCTAATCAACACTGCAATATTAATTATTAAATCTCTTCAAGGTGAAAAAATCCTCCAGCTGGACTGATTTTTTTTCTGTAAATAAACATACAAAAAGGCTGTTACTGACTAACCAAGTGTGCATCCTTCGTTTAAATTTAAAAAGCACTTACTGCAGAACCAGTGTCCTTGGCCCTGTGCTGAAAACACTGAAGCTGCAAGTAGTAAAAATACATAATATATGCTCCAAAGACATTAAGAATCTGATGAGGAGTGAAACACATTCTTAAAAAACAGGAAACATTCTCAAAATCATATTTTTGTGCACAAATGTGTGGTATTTCAGACTAAGCACCTTTTTTCTTTTTCCTTTATAAAATTAGTTCAGGAGACATACAAATAAAAAGATGACTTTGAGAAAAGGACAAAAAAGTGTTTTGATGGAATGAGAAGGTCTTATTAAAAAGAAGGGAAATACCATAGGAGATAGAGGGTGGACAACGTGTAAACTTGGAGCATGGAGGAATTACCCTGGAAAAGAACCAGTGTGAGAGATGGTATATCAGTTATATATAAAAGATTAGCATACAGCTGTGGTTTTCTACTCTGGCTGCCATTAGAATCACACTAGAATTACATGGGAAGCTTTTCATTATCAGACACATCCTCAGAACCTTGGTTTAACCAAAGTGGGATGAAGCCCAGCCATTGTTATTTTTAGGAGATTTACCCAGTGTTGATAACATTCAGCCAGAATGGATAACTACTCATTTGGAAGAGTTGGTGTCAAATTTCAACATATGGCATCAGAATCCATAGATAGCTTGTTAAAACAGAAATTGTTGGGCACCCCCCCCCCAGAGTTTCTGATTTATTTGATGTATGGTAGAGCCTGAGAATTTTCACTTCCAATAGGTTTCCAGATGATGCTAATGCTAACTGTCCAAAACAACATATTGAAAGGTCCAACACTTGGACTTAATGTTCAGGGTTTTATAGATTTAGGTAGAAAATTGCCTTTGGAAACTTTAAGTCCTATTCCAGACCTTCTGAACTGGAAATCTTCATTTTGGTTGCTAGTGCCATTATTCCTGGTCTTCAAAGTACCCTTCAGATTAAAAAGCATCTTCCTAGCCAAACCCCTGACATTACCTTTCCCTTTAATGACGGAGAAACCTTTCTTATATTAGCTTAGTAAGATACTTTCTTTCTTTGGTACTTTTACAAAATTATTTTTATCTTTTGGACAATGACTATTACACAATGTTTTAGATAAAACTTAATAATCTAAAATTATTGTACTAAGCCCATATCATCCTTAAAGTGAAATCTTTATGCCCTGTGAGGCAGCATCCTCCTCTTGAGCTTTCAGAGTAGTTGAAACTAGGGAAAAACCCCTGACGTCTCTTCACCTGCTATCTTCATGAAATTCTGCCTTGGCATTTCTGACTATTCCTTGAAACACAAAGATAGATTCACACACACAAATGGCTGAAGAAATCCTTACATAGAATTCTTTTGCAAAGTCCAGTGTAGTATTGTCTTCCTTAATTGCAAATCTTCTTATCTATAGAGAACATAATTATTGAAAGTAAAACTTATTTGCTTTATGAAACTGTTCTATAGTTTATAACTCTCAAATATCCTTTATAATATCTGCATGTTTTTCACCTGTTAAATAAAAACTTAGGTTCCTATGTCAGTTCCTTCATTATTCTGTTTTTTAGGGGGGGGTTTCCTTTGAAGATAAATTTAGCTACAAAATTAGTTTTTCCTTTGACAAATTAGACATTTCGTTGTATTGCTTCCTCAAAAAATGACACTTTTTTTTTCCATCAGTCTCTAGTTTAATGCCATATTGCTCATAATTTTTTCTGCAAATACTGTGTATACAAGAGCTAATTTGAATACTTTTCTTTTACACAAAATTCTTTGTATAAGCAGAAAATGTATGAATTGAGTCAACTTCAGCTGATGGAGGAAACAGCAAGTGTTAATTGAAATATTCCAAAAACAGAGTATCTGGTATATAATGCTAGGGCAGGAGAAAGTATCTCTGGAGCCACAGGGAATGTCAACAGAAGTCTGAAAATAATTATTTTAATTCTTTTTTAAAAAATATTTTTTAGTTGTTGTTGGACACATGCCTTTATTTTATTTATGTTTTTTATGTGATGCTGAGGATCAATCCCAGCGCCTCGCACATGCTAGGTGAGTGCTCTACCTCTGAGCTACAACCCCAGCCTCAATTTTTTAGTTCTTGAAAAAGAAGTAGCTACAATAGTAAATAAATGAACCATTGCAGAAATTAGGAGTGTATTTGTCAGTAATAACACCTGAACTAGAAGAAAATGAAGAACAGATTTAAAAGAGGGAAAGAAAAGACAGCAGCAGTCAAGATAAATTACCACTGTATATAGCAGTAGTGCTTATTCATTTTAAAAATTAATTGGGCAACAAGTCAAGAAAAAAAAATAAAATAAGAATTTTAAACAACACTTGGAGTGATTTAATGTTAGATTTATTTTTTTTTTGGAAAATTTAATTTGAGAAATATATTTACATGAAATAATGGTGCTCACTGTGATATGTTTGCATGTAGATATAAAATAATTGGGCCAATTTCATTCCCCAATACGTTTTCTTTCCTCCTCTCCCCACCATCCTCTTCTTCTTCTTTACTGGTCTCCCATCTATTTTACCTGGGATATCCCCTTTCTACCTTTTTTTTTCTATAGCTTTCATACATAAGACAAAAAATATCATCTTTGACTTTTGCTTTCTGAATCTAGCTACATTATTTAACATGATGCTCTCTTATTCCATCCATTTACCAATAACATAATTTCATTCTTCTTTGTGGCTGGGTGAACTGTATGTACATACCACATTTTCTTCATCTTTTCACCTGTTGACAGACATAGAGACAGGTTCCCTAAATTGAGGATTTTGAATTACACTGCTATAAACATAGTATTATTATCTTTAGTTCTTTTAGATAAATATTTAAGAATGCTGTGTCTATGTCATGTGTTGGATACATTTCTAGTCTTTTGAGGAAACTCCATACTGACTTCCATAATGGCTATACTACTTTCTAATCTCACCAACAGAGTATTACTGTTTCTTTTCCCTGAACACTCATCAGCATTTATTGTTACATGATGACTGCCATTATAACCTGAGTGAGATGGAAATTCAGTGTAGTTTTGATTTGCATTCCCCTAATTTCTAAAGATGTTGAAGATTTTTTTTATGTATATTCCTTGGCCACTTGTCCTTCTTCTTTTGAGAAATATTTGTTTAATCCATTTTCATATGTTTTTAATTGGGTTTTTGATTTTTAGTGTTAAGTTTTTTGAGTTATCTATATATTCTCTATATTAATCCTATCAGAAGAGAAGCTGGCAAAGACTTTATCCCACTGGAAAACTCTGTTCACTCTGTTTGTTTCTTTGCAGAAGTTTTTAACTTAATGCCATCCCATTTATTAATTCTTGATATTTATTTCCTGAAATTTATAAGTCCTATTGAAGAATACATTCCTTATGCCTATATGTAGAAATGTTGACCTTCTATTTTCTTCTAGATGTTACAAAGTTTCTGGTCAAATTCTTAAGTTTTAGACATCTTTTATGTTACTGTGAAAAGAAAACTGGATAAGGACAGCATAGAAAAAAGTTGATTTTATCTTACAGTTTCAGAGTGGGGAGATCTCCTCTCACCAGGGACAAAATATAACCCCCAAAGTCTCAACCCTGCTGATGTTTTTCCTTTGGCCACACCCTACCTGACTACAGTTATCACATTATTTATCACCCATTTAATTGTTATCAGTAAATCAATCTACTAATTAGTAGATTAACATTCTTGCATTGTCTCTTATATGAGTTTTTGGGGGCACCTCATATCCCATCCACAAGATAACATCCTAGGTTATTGATCTACTTTGAATTAATTTTTATAAAAGATAAAAAATAAAATAAAAACATCAAATTTAATGCTTTTACATATGGATATCCAGTTTTCCCAGCACTTTTGTTATAAGACTGTATGGTTTGTGCATCTGTCAAGAATGAACTGACTGTATCTGTGTGGTTTTCTCTATGGGTCTTCTATTCTATTCTGTTAGTCTACTTGTCTGTTTTTATGCTAATACCATGCAGTTTTGTTAGTATATCTCTTGAGTATTATTTAAAATTGGGTATTGTGAATCTTCCAGCATTGTTCTTGTTTAGAATTGCTTTTGCTAGGCTGGATCTTTTATTCTTTCATAGGAATTCTGGAAATGTTTTCCTAGTTCTGTGAAGAGTGACATTGGTATTTTGATGAAGACAGCATTTGTAGATTGCTTTTGGTAATATAGTTACTTTAACAATGTTCATTCTGGCAATCTAAGAAAGTGTGTGGGGGGTCTTTCCATCTTCTAGTGTCCTCTTCAATCTATTCCACATTTTATAATTTTCATTTTAGAGGTCTTTCACCTCCTTTATTAGCTTTACTTGTAGAAATTTTATTTTATTTAGGCTATTGTGAATGGAATTGTTTCCCTAATCTCTTTTTCAGTTGATTTATTATTCATATATAGAAAAGCTATTTTTTAACATTGGTTTCATACACTGATACTTTGTTGAATTTGTTTATCAGCTCTGAAGTTTTCTGGTGAGTATTTTTTTTTAACTTCTTAGAACAAGATCATATCATTTGTTAACAGTGATAATTTGACTCCTTCCTGTATCTCTTTAATTTTTTTTTTTTTTTTTTTGCTTAACTAGTCATCTGACTGAAATTTTAAGTACTATATTGAACAGGATCAATTGTGTTGCTCCTAATTTAGAGGAAATGCTTTCAGTTTTTCTTTTTTCTTTAATCAGTATGATATTGGCTTTGGATTCTCTTACATAACCTTTATATTGTTTAGGTAAGTCCTTCTACTCTGGTTTATTCAAGGTTTTTATTATGAATGGTTGCTGAATTTTGTTGAAAGATTTTTCTGCATCTATTCAGATGATTATGTATTTTTGTCCTTAATTCCATTTATGGGATGAATTACTTTTATCGATATGTTTATGTTGAACCATCTTTCATCTCTGGAATTAAAACAACTTGATTAAAATATACAGTCTTCTTAACATATTTTGAGTGATATGTTGATTTTAATTTTTAAAAATATGTTTTAGTTGTTGATGGACTTTTATTCTTATTTATTTTTATATGGTGCTGAGAATCAAATCCATTGCCTCACACATGCTAGGCAAGAACTCGTCCACTCAGCTCAATATGCAATATTTTAAAAGGATTTCTGCATCTATGTTCATCAAGAATATTGGGCTTTAGTTTTCTTTCCTTGGTATGTCTTTATCTAATTTTGGCCTCATAAAATCAACTTGAAATTGTTCCACTTTTATTTCATGGAATATTTTGAGTAGCATTGGCATTAATTCTTCTTTAAAGATCTACTAGAAATCAACTAGAATCCATGTGATCCTAGGATTTTTTTTAAGTTGGAAGGTATTTTATTACCACCTTTTTATAACTCTGTATATAATTTTATATAAAATTGTTATGAAAATACTACTTAATTATTATAATATCAATATTGTATACATTTATGTATATACAAATCTGAGTGAAGAATTATTTTCTGTATCTAAAATTTAGGTGGAAAGAGCAAAATGTCCTTGATATTAGAAAACTTAATCTGATACACCTAGGACTCAATGTTTCTTAAAGCTTTCCTGACTCTCATAGTTCAGTTTTTCAAGTGTTAATTTGCTTTTCTAGGTGTTTGCATATGAGGTCTTCATATAAATCAGTCTAAATCAAGATGATTTTCCCATGTCCATGAATGAAATTTATGGGTGTTTTCAAAACTTAATTTAAATGAAACAAAAGAATAAAACATTTCTTCTTCATGTAATTAAAAAAAAGAGCTCATTTTAGTTGTTTACCTAAATCTCTTTTTTTGGCTTTTCAAAATAATTTAGACTTTATGGCTTGCCCATGAAGAACTACAAATGATACCTCATCAAATGTTATCCTTATTTTAATTTCCTATTTGTTGACCTTTAATGCCCATTTCTCATTAAAATCTGTGGTTTCTTCTAGGTCACTGATATACTCATTTAATGTTATTCTTTAAATATTCTTTTCCCCTGGGCTGGGGATGTGGCTCAAGCGGTAGTGTGCTCCCCTGGCATGCGCTGGGCACTGGGTTCGATCCTCAGCACCACATAAAAATAAAATAAAGATGTTGTGTCCATCGAAAACTAAAAAAATAAATATTAAAAAATTCTCTCTCTCATACACACACACACACACACACACACACATACATATACTTTTCCCCTGGTTACCTGTGAATGAAAATTCAATGACTGAATTCTTGTAAGAGTCCAAGGATCTTTGGGAGGCAGAATGACTTATACACAAATAAGAAGTCCAGATGTTTCTGTGTGGGCTAAGAACTGTGTATTGATTCAATTTCAACTAGATAATCCAATTCTCCAGCAAAATAAAGCTAAGAATTTAGAGTTAGAGAACAAAATTCAAAATAGTTCTATAATATTTAAAATCAGTGTTTTATTTCTAATATTATTAACTTTATTGGGTTCTATCCACCATTTAACTTTGCAACCATTGCAGTGAACTGTTACAGAGTATTAGAGGCACAGTAAAAATTAAGAAAGCAAAATCTCTCTTGGCTTTTTTAATTTGTGTGTGGATGCATAAAAACTCAAAGTTGGTATTATGTATAACTCATTTTTCCTAGCTCTAACTTTTAATAATAACGTGTTGATTATCTACAATGTGTCAATCAATGTAAGGGATAAATCATATATCTTATAACTGATACTAAAACCAATACTTCAAGCTAAGTTTTAGATATTGGTTTACAAATTATTATTTTTATTGTTGAAGTAACTTGCTGTATGCATGTCTATCTAACTCCAAAGTTCATGTACTCTCCATTTTCTGATAATAGCTATTTAGTCCCACTCAAATGTGAAAAATTTCATTTTATACTTGAGCATCCCCTTTAGCAGAGAGACAGAAAGTGCCTTTCAAAATGCCAATTAAATTGATACTTTCAACTTGTTAACAGTTCACTTGGAATTGTTGTTTCTCTTGTTGGTTCATTATAAGGCAATTAGGTCTTTGGCAAATGAAGGGAGGTAAAGATGACTAAATTGACTCATAGGAATAACTTTTTCAGAATCCCACCTTTGATTTCTTGTACACTTAATATTGAGGTTATTTCTTACGTAATAAAAGTTCAATTCTCATTTAGCAACATCATAATATTTAAAGTCGCTGTATTATAGCAAAAATAATTAAAATGCAGTCTTTACTGTAAAAGTAATTTATAAGGTATTACATTTCAAAATAAGTAAATGTGAGAGAAAACTGATCCCTTTACAAAGCACTTCATTTTTGTTTAAGATGATCCACATAAACATAAGCTTGATGAGCATCTTGCTGGCATGAGTCCTGGGACTAGTCCCATTTGGGTAATTCTCTTCCTTCTCTTTTTAAGCATATAAGTTCCAGTTTGCAAAGAGAGCTATGCTGTATATTTGGACTGATTTTTGTCCTGCAGATGGATTCTTCTTATTCAGGACACATACCAGAATTGTTCACAGAAAGCAACATTACAGGAACATTTCTCCCCTTGGAAAATTGCAGCAAAATGAAACAAAACAGTAAAGAGAAGAGAGGGAAGCCCTAGTGTCAGGGTGATTCACGGAAGGGGAAGCCTGGCAGAGTTTGGCAGAGAACACAAGTCTTTGTCATCTGAATATATAACAGAGAAGGAAGTGACCTGGCACAAAGAGGAGAGCAGGAGGGAAGGGTTTGAAGAGAATCCAATTTTAGGAAAACCTCAGCCAAGAAGCACTACAATGTGATCCTGAGTTTCAACTCTGGAATGAAAGCTATGTGGCATTTCAAAAGGCTTAAGGGACTTATATCTGAGAAATTATAACCATAATTCATAACCTAAAATTTCTATTTTATAAAATAAGAGTGAACTCAGCCTTAATGAGTAAAGAGGAAGAGGGAGATGTATTGATGGATTTGCATAGCCATCAAGAATTCTCTTTGATATTGCCCAATACTTTCAGCAGTGACTTATAGGAAAGGTGGTTATAATTTTTAGTACTTTACTAGCTATAGATATAGACACCTAATAAGTAATGAAATGAGGTCCTTGACAATTTTATGTGTTTTCTTTTTTTCTCAGCCATATCTTAAATTCTCAGTTATCTGCTCACAATACCTGCTGAACAGTGATGTGTTAGGAATCTTAATAGATCAGACTTGGTTCTGTAACTTCCTGAGTCAAACTTTGTTAGTTTGAATCCAGTCTGTACCAGCTATAGTTTTTAGACTTTGGAAAATCTATTAATTATTTTGTGTCTTATTTTATTTATCAGTGAAATATAATAAATATAATAACAACTTTGCCCACATATGCCTGGGTTAGAACGTGAAAACACAATGGTAAGACCTCAATTTTTGTCTATATTAATTATTATTAGTGCTGTTTTAATGTTAATGTTATTATTATTTTCTAACCTCATGCCTTGACCTTTACTTTTTATCACAGGATGTTCTTAATAGAGTCATTAAAAAAAAAAAAAGCTCCTGGAACATAAAGCTTGGGGTCAAATAGTGGCTTTATCATCTATCAGTTTAGAAACTCCAAACTAATAACTTCAATTATATGTGTTATAATTTCCTCACCCATAAAACCAGTTCATTGAATCCCTTAGCTCAGTATGATCACCTGTGATATTTTAGCTCAGGAATATGGCACTAAAATATGTGTCTAATAAATTAACCAGATTTTTGCTACTACTTTAAGACAGACTGGATCCATGGGGCTTACTGTTAAAGAATAGTATTTCCCAAGAAAATGAAATTTGTAAAATGTTGCAACAGTGAAATCCTTACATATTTTTTTAATACTGCCTTTTGTACCATTTTTTTTTCCTAGCCTGAGAACCAAAATAAAATATAATTCTTGGTCAGATTTTCCAGTGCATGATATTTTTCCTCAGAAACCTGAACATCTGTGTTCCACATCCTGTCCTTTTCCTTAGAGGATGCTGCTTGGTCAGCCTCCTTCTTTGGCTAGCAATTCTTCCTCATACTGTATCTCTCAATGTTCTAACTCAACATGGAATAAATATATAATTGAACCCCAAATGTCAGTCTCTAATGGAGATACATATTATAAATAATAAGCAATACTCTTTTAAAATAGGGATTCCATCTGGTGTGTTATTGCATAGTAGGGTGACTGTAGACAACACTAATGTACTGTGCACTTCAAAAAGCTGGGCTTTTGAAAGCCTTCACAATAAAGAAATGATAAAAGTTTGAGATAAAAATGTTTAACCTGATTTAAGCATTCTGCAGTGTATACATGTTTCAAAACATATCACAGCACCACATTAATATGTATGATTTTATATATTAAAATAAAAAGATATATTAAAAATAAAATACAGAATCAATTGTATTTCAAGTGGAACACAATATAGGTGATTTTAGGATCTTCTAATTGCCCTGAAAATTAAGTGATTGCAGGAGTCACTAGCATGCCTATAGAATAAGCTATTATGTTTAGAAGAGATGTGATAATTTGGTAAGACATATACAACAGGAACTGCTGCAGTATCTGACTTTCACAGCAACTTGATGTTAAGTCAGCAGCAGATGACTGAGAAATAGAAAGTCAGTCTGGTCCATTGGATTTGCACTTTAATTACTGGCTGGAATTCCATTTTCATGACTTCTGGGGACTTTGACCCATCCTATAAACTACACGACCTTCAATCATCTCTTTCATGACATGTAGATACTAATGGTTGCCAGGATGAAAATTGTTAATATCTGTAAAAGCAAATTTCAAATGCTAGGTTTATCATGGCACATTCTTACTGGGATATATTTTTCCAGACAGAATTGGTCAAAAGTGTATTTCCCATTTTCATGCTTCAGATATTTAAAAATATTCTGTTAGAGCCTCTACTTTAATGAAACCTCTTCTTCCTTAGAAATATTATGTAAAATTGGTTCAAAACATCAAATGTTAGAGCCATGGTCATCAGCAATGGAATATAATAGCTTATTTTTAATATTTTGATTAATGGCTATTAAGGCATCTCATCTTTTTCATTTATATTGAAATATTTCAGCCACTCAAAAGTTATAATTAAAACTGCGCATGGTGATACACTCCTATAATCCCAGCAGCTGGGGAGGCTGAGGTAGGAGGATAGTGAATTCAAAGCCAGCCTGAGCAACTCAGTGAGGCCATAAGCAACTCAGTGAAAGGCTGTCTCAAAATAAAATATAAATTAAAAAAGGTCTGGGGATGTGGTTCAGTGATTAAGTGATTTTGAATTCAATCCCTAGTACTAAAAATTTTTTTAAAAAACAATGTTTCTAATCATAGCCACAACATGTATTATATTCAATATATTCAGCCCTCCACACCCACTGACTTTATTTTTGTATTATCATTGTAACAAAAATCTTAGGGGTTTCTTGGGTCCTATGCTAGAGCAATAGCTTTTGAATACTGGAAAAGGAAAGTTTCACCAGATAGACATTTACAGAATTAGATATCCTTCAGCATTTACCCTTATCTTGATAAGGAAGTTTTCTTTAAAATTTTATTAATCAGTATACATTGATATCTTATTATAATGAATTTGCAAACTCATGAGCTATCTTCAATTTATACATCAAATAAGGGAAGTAGTTGTTTCATTGCTTATTAAATAATCTATGCCTTTTTTTGATACTAGGGATTGAACCCAGGAATGTGTTTAATTCTACATTTTATACCAGAGTCAATATTTTGATATGGAGATTATTTTGATCATAGTATAATACCTGATTAAAAATAGACACCTAAACTTTGAGGACTAAATTATAAACAGAGATGATAGTAAATTTGCTAAATGCTGGTTCCTTGCTATACATAATGTCACACTATTCAGAATTTAAACAATTAATGTATTGATATCAATTATACTCAAGATCATGGTGCCAAACTTGTAAAACTGAAAGAAATCTTCATAAATTGCCAGAGACTTTAAACTCATTACCCAGGGACTTTAAACTCAATAAAGGTCACATAGCTATGTCAAACTGCCAAGTAATGTTTTGTCATCCATTGCTCTTCCTGTTTTACTGTCACTTTCTCCTATATACTCATTCTCTGCTTATGTCCCATTTATTAGCTGCATCCATTATACATGGTTAACAATAAACTTAAACAGAAGCTAGTTCTCCAAACAGTATTATTTTCTCCTTTAATTTTTTTCCAGTGCTGAGCATGGAACTCAGGGCCTCATGCACACTAGGCAAATGTTCTCCCACTGAGCTACATGTCTAGTTCACTATGCTCTACTTTATTAGTGTCCACATTATCTTGACCAACCTACAATACCCACCATCAGAGGAACTTGCAGATGCCTTGCAAATACTAGTATGCAGATGTCTGCTTTTCAGATTCACTAATCTACATTTTTAATGTTCAAAAAAATAGGTTTTTGAAGCTAGAGACATAGCTCAGTGATAGAGTGGTTACCTAGCATGTACAAGGCCCTGGATTTAATTCCCAGCACAACAGAAAATATTATATATATATATATATATATATATATATGCACATATATATAATGTTTACATATAAATATTATAAAATTTTATATTATATTATACATTATATTATTATATTATACAAATTATATAATACAATGTTATTATATAATTTATATGATATAATTTTATAATGTAAATTATATAATTTATATAAATTATATAGTATATTTATATTATACTATTATATTATATAAATATCATATATATTAGTATAATATTTATATTATACTATTATATAAATATCATATATATATATATATATAAATATATATATATATATATATATATATATTAGTTGTAGATGTACACAATACCTTTACTTTACCTATTCATGTGGCATTGAGGATCTAAATCAGTGCTCCACACATGCCAGGCAAGCACTAGATCACTGAGTTCCAGCCCTAGACCCATAATAAAAAAGATTTTTAAAAAACCCATAAAATAGGTAATTAATAATGCAGTATGTAGACTATTTATAAATAATAGTTTATTAACTTTTTATTACTTGTAATTATTTGTTTTTAATGAACTATATTTTAAATCTTGAAGTAACAACTAAATTTCTGATGTAATATAAAATTACCTTAGATTGGAAGTGATGAAGATCAATAATTTATGACTTAATGGCTTCACAATGGAATTTTAATCATCAATAAAAGAGAATAAAATCATGGCATTTGCAGGTAAATGGATGGCGTTGGAGAAGATAATACTAAGTGAAGTTAGCCAATCCCCCAAAACCAAATGCTGAATGTTTTCTCTGATATAAGGAGGCTGACTCATAGTGGAATAGGAAGGGGGGACATGGGAGGAATGGATGAATTCTAGATAGGAAATAGGGGTGGGAGAGAAAGGGAGGGGGCAGGGGATTAGCAAGAATGGTGGAATGTGATGGACCTCATACATTATTCAAAGTACATGTCTGAAGATTTGAATTGGGTGTCAACATACTTTATATACAAACAGAGATATGGAAAATTGTGGTATATATGTGTAATAAGAATTGTAATGCAGAAAAAAAAACAAAATACATGTAAAAAGACATGAATTGGCATGAACATACTTTATATACAAACATATGAAAAATTGTGCTCTATATGTGTAATAAGAATTGTAATGCATTCCACTGTCATGTATTTAAAAAAAATAAAATCAATTAAAAAAACAAAGAAACACTTAGATGATGTAAAGCCATCATGTATACATCTATGTGAAGCTTTTATATAAATAAGTCTAATAACAAAAAAAAGAAATGCCTTGTAAAAATAAAAAAGAATATATTTTTTGCATAATAAGCTCATTAGAGAGAAAGCAGAAGGATCAGAGGATGAGAGATTGAGTATTCATCAATGGAAAGGAGTTGGGGGAGGCTGATAATCCACTAATTAATATTTTCTATTATAAAGATAAAGTTAGTACCAGGCTTGGTGGTGTGTTTTACACTTTATTTAATTGTGAAGTTACTAAAAAAAAAAATCAAAATTAGTATAAAAAACTCCTGAAATTTCTCATCTGCTCATACACATAGTCCACATTTTCCACCATATGTTTTGACATACTAATCTCGGTATGCAAAGCTCCTGTATGATGGTTCCAACTTCGGGGCTATTGTTGGGTGTGATTCAGTTAATTCCGTGACTTATTTTATGTATCTCTGTTTTTTTTTTTTTTTCTTTTTCAAACAAATGTTAGCAAATAATAGACATGATGTAAAATGCACACTTGAAAATGGGTACCCTCCATTTCTATTAGTCTCCCATAGTGAGCTTTGAATCAATTCAGTTGGAAGTTAAGCTCCATTGCTGTCTGGTTGTATCTGTCATCATCTTCAGTGACACGCAGGTTAAAATTCCAGGTGGATTCCCTTTCCTTGAGATTTGAGTCCAGCTGTGGGCTGGAGGGCTGTTTTCAGTGCTTCTGGTCTTCTTCAGCTCTTGATGGTGTCTGCCTACTTATAAGGGGCTTAGTTCCTTCCCACTGTCTCACTCATCAGTCTACTGCATTTGCTTGTTACTCTGTACCAAGCTCATAATAAGCCAAGGAGTGGTGTTCTGTGTCCTGATGGTCTTGATTCACTCTTAGGTTCTCGGCCCTGGGCTTTGGAGGTTGGAATTTCTGAGCATTCCTGTCCTAATTACCCATGGTAACTAGACTATTGTAGGATTCCCCAGTTCCTCTCTCTCTCTCTTTCTTTCTTCTTCTTTTTTCTTTCTTTCTTTTTTTGTACCAGGTATTCAATTCAGGGCAACCACTGAGCCACTCCTCCAGCCCTGAGTTGCTTTGCTGATGCTGGCTTTGAAGTCACAATCCTCCTGTCTCAGCCTCCCAGCCACTGGAATTACAGGCATGTGCCACCATGCTCAGCTTCCTCCTTCTTTCTTTGTCATGACCAAGAAACACCAAGTGCTTGACCCCACTGTACCCAGCCAACTGTCTGTTTTCCCTATAGGTTTGATCCAAAGCCAGGTTCTTAAACATTCCCAGGCACTGAAAAACATGTATAGGTTCTTGCTTAAAACATTGAGAGATAAGTGATATTGCTAAGTAAGTATAAAGCCCTGGCCCTGAGGTTTAGCTCCTTAACCCTTCCTATTGTTGTGGGCAGGTCACTCAGAAAACACACCAAGTCCCATTTTGTCCAAATTGAGGAGTCTTTCTTTAGCTGGCCAGCCAGTGACTGGTCCCTGCAGAACCCGTAACTGTCTCTGCAAGGAACAGCCCCAAGCCTGAGCATTTTAGGATATTTAAGGCAAAAACTATACCTGGGTTGATGTAGCTGTAGGCAAGCAGGTACAGAAGTTGGATTGGGCAGTTAGTGAGATAATGCAATTAGGTACATTGGTATTTCCCACAGGACTTTCCAGGTTGGCATAGCAGCAAGCAAGCAGAAGGGAAGTGGGTCAAAATGACTCTAATTCAGTACAAGTTAGAGAATGGTTACTAACATCTAGATAATCAATCTCTGACAAGGTATATTGCCCAAGAAAAATGAAAAGCAAAGAGAACAATTTTTCAATTGTATAAGAATTACTATTTTGTGTTGTCAAGTATGATATGCTAGGTAATTATTAATGTGTACAGTGGTGGGGCTTTCCCATGGGAGAAGCATTTCTTACATGATATGGAGTCTCAGGGTAAAATGAAGTCTGTTTGGTCATTGCCCATATAGCCTGGCCCATAACACGATACACTTTGTAACTCAACCCCGTCGTTGAAGACATACCAGAATGTCTCTTCTTGTTGTTGATCTGGAGGACCACTGTAGCATGCTATGTGAAAGTTCCCCTCATAAATGCTTTAGACTGAGCACCCTAGCATCTGATGCTTCTTTCTTTGGAATCCCAACTTGTCCCATTTCAGGACAATTTGAATCATTCCTTCACAGGACCTCCCCCAACAACTTTTGGTGTAAATCAAGCCAGGGGTTTAGCTGATTGGTAGTGAGAAATAGTTTCTCTCCTCTCTTCTCTGGTAACAGGCCTATAATTGATGTGGTATTCCATCCCATTGACTTTTCCTATCCATCTTTCATGAGTTAGCAATTGAGGCTTCTACATTTCACCAACACCAATGGATTTTTTTTTTTTTTTTGCCAGTGACCTAGGGTGGCAGAATTTCTTATCTCTTTTTCAGTGATTAAAGTAAGTTTTGTTTGTCTGTTTGCTGTTTTGTTTTGTTTTCCTAATTCTTCCCATGGCTTGAACTTGAACAGATGCCCATTCCTCACAGTTAAGGTTCTTTCTTCCTGAAAAAGGAGGATGGTGGGCACTGACGGGGTTCTATGCCTGCCCCCAGCAGCATCACTCACCTCCTACTTGCAGGTGCCACTGAGAGTTCTTCTGCCTCCTGTCCTGCTTGTGCTCTGGGATGAAGACCCATGGGAAGGGGTTTAAAAGAAAGCCCTACTCTCCTTATGTCTGCATCTTAAATTTTCTTTATTTTTTCTTTTTTTTGGGGGGGTGGGCTCTTGGGACTGAATTCAGAGGCACTTGACCACTGAACCACATCTGCAGTCCTATTTTGTATTTCATTTAGAGACAGGGTCTCACTGAATTTCCTAGTGCCACACTTTGGCTGAGGTTGGCTTTGAACTTGAAATCCTCCTGCCTCAGCCTCCCAAGTTGCTGGCATTACAGGCATGATTCACCGCACCCAGCCCTGCATTTTATTTCAGCTGACTTATTAGCTGCACATGGCTGCTAAAATTTTAGCTGGCTTCTTCTCACCTGCTCATCTGAAGCCATCTCTCTCTTCTCTGGTGTAGTGACAAAGGAAAACAGCTCCTGTGCCTCATCCTTCCTTGGTGGTATCACTCTAGAATTATTCTTAGTTTTGTGATTTTAACTCTCTTAATGTCTCAAGAAAATTTATGAGTTTATATGTTGCTCAGCTTTTTAATGGTTGTTAGGTTGGAAATGACTTTCCTTTGTTTTCAATTCTGTCTCCAACATGGCTTCTCGAGTATTTTTCCTGTAACAGGACTTAAATTGTTTGAGGCTTGCTTCCTCACACAGAGGGTGGTAAACATTGTGTCCTGGAAACAACGTTTTGCTAACATGAAAATTGGTTAATGTGCCATTCTTTTCAGATTCAAGATACTCAAGACCAGATAGACATTATTTTTTCTTTGTTTAATTTTAAAAGACAACTTGGTCAAATTTAATATTACAGAGTTAGGACAGGATGACCCATTAACGATGTACTGCTAAACTGTTAAGTTCTCCTAGTGTTGGAGATTTTAGAATGCAATTTTATCCCGTATGATATGGCTCAGTGAGTTTTCATAAAGATGGATTGCTCACACCAGAAGAGTGGTTTCCATTAGGAGGGCAATGTCTCATTGGTGATACCCTATTTCTCTTGCATATGAGTGAATTAATGTTCTGCCACCTGAACACTGAGCATGAATCAGAGGAACAAATTTTACTTCAGAATGTGAAATATCTGAGCTCCACATTCAAGGTAAAAAAAAAAATCTGGGAAATGAGACAGATGAGTACTATTGTTTTTTAGAGAAAGGAAGAGAGAAAGTAGGGGGTTGAGGTTGGGAATTGGTGTGGCAAGCCAACCTGATTACAGAAGGGAAGTCCTTCTTTAAAAAGTCTGTATCAAGGGTGGGCCTGGAGGAGTGACATTCAGGGCCCATCACCCTATCTGGCAGCACTGTGTTGATTGCTCCTCCTTACAGCTCCAGCTGAGTGACTCTAGGTGACTTTGTCACCTCTTACTGGCTGACAGTCCTACATCCCAGAAGTCAGGCAGAAGTCTACAAACAATGTAGAGAGAGACAAGACAAGTCATCATCACCAAGTTTTTTTGCATCTCTAAATTTTTATTGACCCTCCGCTACACACAGGGTTCCCAAATACCTCCTGTTCATCCTGGGATTTACCACACAATTATATTAAGTTATCTGTCCATCAGAAAACTTAATTGAGTTCAGGTGGGGATCTGGCTTCCATGCTAGTTTATCATCTTCTCTATAAGACATTGTAGACAATAACCTGTGACATTTTCTGTTACAATCATCCCACACCTTAAAAGATTTCCTGCTACATTTATATGTTGCCAAACCAATAAAATACAGCCAACAAAGAGTTGTGTAATGATAGAAATGAAGTGACATGGAAAATATGTCATTTGGAGTAAGGGGTGCAGACACTACAGGACAACCAGTAATGGTCTCTGTTTAGCTGAGAATGAGTGTGCTTTTTTAGTTTATAGAAAGGTGATGGGTTTATAAATATAAAACACACACACACAAACACGTATTTTTTTTTTTTTGAGACAGTCTCTCACTATGTTGCTCAGGCTGGTGATGAACTCCCTTGACTCAAGTGATCCTCCTGCCTTGGCTTCCTAAGTAGTGGGACCACAGCCATACCTCACAGCACCCAGTTTAGGGTTCATATTTTAAATGAGGTTTGGACTGCAGACTGTAAACTTTCTGTAATTTAGCCCTTTGTACAGCTGGCAGTCTTTTCAGTTGTGTCTTTTAAGTTTAAGAATCCACAATCTCAGCATTTAGCATTCATTATGGGCCAGATGTCACATTTGTGACATTATAGCATGGATGTTTTGTAGCTTACATCTTTTATGGGGACTTGCAACTAAATTTTTGTGATTTTATTACTTTTCTAGGTGTTATCAGCAGAGATCACTGTCTGATAAAGAATTGTTTCCATCTACTATGTATATGATTCCAGTTGAAATATCTGACAACTTAAAATAACATAGTCAAATAGTCAAAATAAACATAGTCCAAATACACATAGTCACAAGTCCTTACTTTAATTCCATGAGGAAAATAAAGAGGTTCCCAACAGTCATTTTATTGATATTATTTTATAATCAATTTCAAAAGAATATAAGGAACCCACTTATAGTCAATTTTCATGGAGAAAAAAAATTTTCTATAGGTTTGTGAGGGTTTTATCAAATTTGAAAAGCACAAAAATTTGATAATGTGTTATTATTCTCTAAATGATATTTATGACCTTGAACTTAATTTCCCTTAGACAATAAATAAAAATGAGTATGTAATTTGTAGCTAGACAATGTGTCTAATTTTCAGAACTACTATCTAATACCTATTCTTCAGCATATCACTTATCAGACAAAAACCCAACTTTGTATTTATATAAATATTTAAATCATTATTATTCATTTTCCTTTTTTAAAAAACTCCAAAAGAAGAGTGGACATAGATCTCATACTTCTGGAATCTATTATGTACAAGAAGTAAGTAAAAAATGAGTAAGAGTTATAAAAAGTTTGTAGAATAGAAGCCAACACCAAAATGTAGACAACAAATGACAGAGAAAAATTTTCTTAAGGCCTTTGCCCTTGACAAAATCTCATGTCTTGTGCATATTATTAGATTGATTAAAATGATGAGGTACCATTCCCCACCATCCTTTGGACAGACAGATAGATAGAGGTGCGTGCACATGCTTGCACATGCACACACACACACACACACACACACACACACCACAGTAGTTGTCTTTCCCCTGGGAGGTGCTAGATAAATCTTGTCCACCTAATAATAAGGTTCTATTCCTCTGTGGGGGGTCTTCGTGAATTTTTCTTCTCTCCACCTAAGAAAGATAATGAAGACAGATGAACATTTTGCAAAGCAACTTCAACAATTTATGTACAAAGTGTATCTAAGTAATCAGGAATACTAAGAATGTTCTTGAATGACCTGAAGGTTCAGAGAAAGATAAGACAGGTTTTCCCCATGAAAGTCAAGAAAGTCACTTCTTAAAAAGTGTGGATGTTCTATAGATAAATTCAGTTGAAGTCAGTGAGCAACTGTGATTTAGTTGCTTCTGTAGGCATTGATTTCTGTGAACTTTCCACTTGGTACTGTTTTTTTCTGTATCCTATATGTTTTGGTGTATTGTATTCCCATTTTCATTTGTTTCAAAATATTTTAATTTCACTTTTTATTCCTGATCCATTGCTTGTTAAGCAGTTAGTTGTTTAACTCAAATATCCAAAGATTTTTGTTATTGACTCCTACTTTTATTGTATTCGGACAGAAAAGACACTCAAGATGAGTTCAAATTTTAAAAATTTGTTGAGACTTATTTTAGGCCTATCATATGGTCCATTCTAGAGAATGTTCCATGTGCTGATGAGAGGAATGTATATTCTGCAGCTGCTAGATAGAATGTTCTATAGAACTCTTAGGTACATTTCATCCCAGGTATAATTTAACTCTACTGTTGTTGTTTTTTAAAAATAATTTTCTATCTAGATGATCTTTCTATTGCTGAAAGTGGGGTATTGGACCACCTTACTATTATTCATGAGATTCCACCTCTCCCTTCATACCTGCTAATAATTGCTTTATATATTGAGGCACTCTGATTTCAAGGTGCATATGCATTTACAATTAGTATTCTCTTGATTTATCCCTTTATCATTATATGTCTTAGTCTGTTTTGTGCTGCTTTAACAGCACACATGAGACTGGAAAATTTACAAATAAACAACTATATTGACACACTTTTTTAAGAGACTTGGAAGTCCAAGATAAAGATTCTGGTATCTCAGAAAGTTGATCTTGCTGTATCATCACATGGTGAAAATTTAGATGGGAAGGGTGTCTTTCTCTACACTCTGCTGTCTGTATTTGGGGATAGAGGAAGTAGATGATGTAGAACTGTTCTTCCTACTTTCCTTAATGCATCTTTTCTTATGTTTGTTCTATATCCACATATTTTAATCCCTCACCTTGTTTTCTTAGTTTTGTGAAGGTCTATTCATGAGCATATAGTTGCTCAGATTGATATTTCTGAGGTGACAAGTGCTGGAAAGTTCTATTTATCCTAGAGATGTCTGTCCATGCTGACTTTTAAATTTGTTTCTGTCTGTCATGATCTTAAAGTGGTGCAAAAGATAAAACAGCGCCTCATAGCATCAGATTATGGGCCATGCCCTCTCAGGTCTGTGTATGGCATATTTATGATGTATCTGTGAAGCTCAAAACAATTTTCCTACCATTTGTTATTCTAAGGTTATTCTAAAACACTGTGCACAAACAAACAGTTGACCTAATTCAACTTCTTACCTTGATGTTCTTTGATGGCTGTGAGGTCTTGGAACCACCTCAGAAGTTTAGCTGTGAATGCTTGATTGTCGAAGTACAATGAAGCCATAGACCCACTCCTCTCTCAGAATTTTACTGGAATCTCAAGACTCAGGGTCCTCCAAAAATTCCTGTACGTCTGTAGTCTTATTGCAACCTTAGTTTAGAAATAGGATTTTTAGTGATGTAATTGACTAAGGATCTCAAGTTGCTCTCTGGAACCCATGGTGGAGCAGGCCCTGTGACACCTTGATTTTAGACATGAATCTTCCAGAATTGTGAGGATAAATCTGTGGTTTGTGGTAATTTGTTATACCAAGCTTTCGGTACTTTGTTACAGCAGCCCCAGGAAATCAACAAGCCCAGGAAGAGGAAGGAATGTTCCACACAATTCCACTGGAGCATATTGTGATTTACCACTGATTCCAGAAAATCAAGACACTTCTTTATAGGTTGACCTGATTAAAATGTCTGTGCTCACCTGAATGAGACCTTCACAATAAATGCAATGTGAATATATCACTTGATGTATCAATTTTATTAGTCTATATTCTTTTTACACAAACGTAGCAAAGTCCCCACTATTTGGAGTCAGTATGTATTTGGTCACAGATAACCTGCAAGATTACCCTATGCTCAAACCTCCTCTATAGGATACCAACCAACATATTTTTAAAATTATTTATGCTAAGGAACAAATGTCAGTTCTTACCCAGGCAGTTTATTATGGATTTTCAAAATTCTTCAATAAATTCCTTAGTGTGAAGCCAAAATATGTCTAACAACAAGGTATATAAGTTTATCCTGCTTCTAGCCCACAAGGCCAGTGAGATGAGGTGTTCATTTTATCCCCAGAAGAACATCTGTAAAATACTGAAGTTAGCTATCTGTTCCCCAGTACGTACATTTAAAAGTAGTGTTTTGCTCCTCTTTCTCCTCTAAGTTAAACATGTTCACTTACCCAAACAGATGCTCAGAAAATGAAGACTTAATTTCTTGTACTATTAACATCTTTGATTATAGCCCAGATTGGCTGTGTCTCCCTTAGAGAACAGCCCCCAAATGAGATGTGATGCTCCTTTCCATCTTCCACAGTGCAGTGGAGGTAGAGCAGGGGGTTTTGTCACTGATTAAAAAATAGTGATTCGCCCAGAATATTAGATCCTCATTTGGAGAGACTTGAAGCATATGTGTATTGAAGGTTTCATATAGAAAATATTCCATGTAGAAAATATCAACAATTTCATATATAAAATAATTTGATACTTAGAAACAAATCTAATGTTTTAAAAATGATTTCCCCTTCTCAATTTAAAGTAAATCTAAATATTCAATGAACTTACATTTTTCTTCCCTTTCTAAACTTCTCTGTTTTTTTGAAGCATAACACTTAGATATAAACAAATTTTCTCAGTAATTGTTCATGGAACATAATGGACTTTTTAAAGTCTATTGTTCTGCAGAGTTGGAGATGATAAAAATACACATACAAACACATTTATCTGTTCCATACTTTTTATAACCACACCTATCACACTAAGTAATTAAAACAACCTTGGAAATTACAATGTTTACAACCATGATATAACACGGCACATTGCAAACCTATTCTGCCATGGGTAATTCAATTTCACACTGTATTAGATCTGGGCCAAAAAAATCTAGGCATGATACGACACACCTATAATCCCAATGAATCAGGGGGCTAAGGCAGAAGGATCTCAAGTTCAAAGACAGCCTGGGTACT
This sequence comes from Marmota monax, assembly GCF_021218885.2. Classification (NCBI taxonomy): domain Eukaryota; kingdom Metazoa; phylum Chordata; class Mammalia; order Rodentia; family Sciuridae; genus Marmota; species Marmota monax. The sequence continues at coordinate 856,832 of NW_026694765.1, forward strand.
ATAGGGAGACCCTGTATTTAAAAAAAAAAAAGGCTGTAAATGTAGCTTAGTGGTAAATAAATTTCACACTTGAGAAGTGCTAGAATTTTAGAAGGATACTTTTGATGTATAATTTGATGAGGCTGAGGGAGTAGTGCTGAACAATATTTACTCAAATCCATTTTCACTACAGAGAAGATATTATCAGTAGGGACACATCCAAGTCTTTGAAAGTCTGGAACAATTTGAAATTCCAGCATGCAAGAACATAAAGAATTTTGTTCAAAATCAACCTGTATCCATCATATGGTAATGTTCACTGTCCCCATAATACCTTCGTTTTAGCCACTCATGGGACATGGGGTAAAAAACACTCTCAGGAGAGTAATTTAAATAAATAGTCAGAATTAGCTCCAGGCAATAAAAAATAGAGAGTGATTTATGTATGACAAATGCATTGCAAATAAACAAATGCCTTTGTACTTGAAAAAAGTTTTGTAATTATGGGATAGCAGCCTGAGCCTACATTGGGTGCTCAGATACTATAGCAGGTCTTTTTATAACCTTAAACATGAGGCATATCTTTTAAAAGATGACTTCTTAACTTTTTGGTTTGTATGTTTTTTTTTAACTCCTCTAATTTAAGGTAGTCAACTCTCAGAGTTACAGGTGTCATTGGATTTTTCTAGTTGCTCTAGCAGCAGTTTGTGTTGACAAAGATGAATCTGTTCCATATACATGTCTTAGCTTCTCTTTATGTATGGGGATGGAGTATAGAAAAGAAAGTCAGAACAGAGTTCTAGCAAAGGTGCATGCTCCTTAATAAATACAGTATGTCCTTAAACCCTAATTTTATAGGAAAAGAATTAGATAATACATATAAACAATATACACATTTTAGGCAAGTTTTTCTCTATAACATGGGTACATCCTTTGCCCTAATACACTGTGGAATCTACCCTAAAAAAAAAGAAAGAAAGAAAGAAAGAAAAGAAAAGAAAAACCACTATGTGAGAATTAAAACTACCAAGTTTCAAACCATGAGTTTTAGGCCTGAACATTATACTTTTCTCCTTTGTTCATATGAGATTTTTGAAGAATGAAAAGTATTTATGTCACTCAAAGTATAGAAATAATTCCTCCCAATATACTTATACATTTCAAACACTAATATATTTTTCTGAGTCTACAAAATCTGGATTAATACTTCAAAGACTAAAATCAATATAATAAAAAATCGATGTCATAGCTAAACTTCAGTCTAAGTTTTATATTATTTAATAGAAAAACTCACAGCAAAGGAATTTATTAATACAAAGGAAAGAGAAAACTTTTAAAACTGATCACTTTTAGGTTGAGTTTTCTTCTAAAAAAGGGATTTACTGGGAGAAAGTTTTTACTGTATTATTTTCTGAGAATTAAAATGATTAATAACTAAGTTATTAATAATTAAAATTATTCTATCAAGTTGTAATTTTTCATGCAGCAAATATGCCTATTCTGAAAATGATAAAAGCCACCTAATGAAGGTGTTTTTACTATAATATAGAAATAACTGAAAATCTGTCAATAATAGTTCTATTATGATACAGAATATCATGGAAGTCAGGCTTGCAGTAAATCCATCTTCGCAGAAAACTCTAGTACAGTGGACATATCCTTAAAGTAAGAAAAACACTAAAATATTAAATGAGATCTCAGGATTTTCTGACATTCACCTTTTATGTTAAAATTCACTTTGCTCATAAGAAACCCTTGCATGTCCCTTTCTGAAGTTCAGTGACTAACTCACGTCATAATATTCTAATTAGTGCTTGAAATAATGTTTTTTTTCTTGCCTTTGCCTATACAAGACCATCATTCTTGATCTACCCAATATAACTAAAATGATAATCAGCTGAGGAATTAAAACTGAAAGCCCCAAACTTACAGAATATAATATTTTCAAATAAATAGAATCAGGTAATAATTTAAAATCATCATTGCTGATAGTTTATGAGGAAAGACAGAATATTATGTATGTTAAATGGTGTACTGAAGGTCATATAGATACATGATCCAGGGTACAAACTGAATATACCTAATTGAGTGCATTTTCCTTGGTTCATCAGTGACATAAATTATTTATTTATAAAATGATAGATATATTTTGATTAATCAATATTTTAAAATAAGAGGGATCTTTTAAAAATAAGATGAGCTGATTATTTTGACTTGTAGCATGAGGTTGTCATTTCTATTGTTAACTCCTATTTGTATTCCTTCAATGATTAATTCCAGTAATTATGCATAAATCCTCATGACTTTTAGGGATTTCACCAACAACTTTAAGGTAATAGTTTGCTTCAGAATATTGTTAAACATTAAAGTTAAACAGAAGTAAATACAAAATAGGAATTCATTTGGTACATGAACTTATTCTCATACATTTTTTGAGATAAACACAGAAATTTATTTATGAGAAAAGCTATTATTGGCCCTATTACATCTTTCAAAGACTTTCAGGATGTGGATTTGCCAAAAAAAATTTTTCCACACAAAATTTTCAGATATTTTAAACTGAGTTCTCCCTACCTTGAATATCTTGTTTTGAAGACTTGCATATAAGCCACTTTACCAGGGCTTACTGCCATTCAACCATCTGATGCTTCCAGACATTGTTAAGAATAAAATTTTAAATGAATGCTTTTGGGCTTTTGGAAGACATATTTCAGTCTTATAGAAAAGACTTTGCCTACATTTATAGTCTCAACTTCTCTCCATATTCCTCATTTATCTCTTCATTTTGCAATTTCTAATACAGAGGAAATAAACTGCAGGTATTAAAGCTAAGTGTGGAGAATTTGCTGTCTAACAACGACCAAAGCTGCAAAGTGGATTTTTAAGTTCCTAGTAGTGAAAATAAAGGTATTAATAAGAATTAAGGGGGAAAAAATGAGAAACATTCAATTCTTGGCAGTCACCCTATATTATGAAGTCACCCTATATTATGTGTTGGGTGATCAACACATAGGTGCTATCGAATAGTGTTTTTTTTTTTTAATTATTATTTACAAAGGATACCTATTGCTTTCATTATACTGTACCAGAAATATTTCATATTCAGTAATGATTTGGGTAATTTACAAGAAATCTATTTCAAAATAGCAAATAAGTAATGCTAGCAATTTTTCCAGAACAACCAGTCCCGATTGTGGGACTTGTTAGGACAATGATTTCAAGGCTTGTGAGCTTAATTATGCCAATTTGATGTGATTTCATTGGAGAGAATCTTTGGTACTCTCAGATGACCTGAAGGACACATTTTGTATAGGATGTAATTTTCTGATTATAATTTTCTTTTAGCCATGTTTATAAGATTTCTTAGTCTAGAATATTCTGCATACTTCAAAATTAATCCTTTGAGGTTAGTTTTTTTTCTTTTTCTTTCTTTCTTTCTTTCTTTCTTTTTTCTTTTTCTTTTTTTTTCTTTGTTTTGTTTTTAAGCATTGAAAGCTAGGAGTAAAAGTTGTGCTTTTGTGTGTTTATGTTCCTGCATATACATAATATCATAGAGACAATTCCTTTATATTTACAAGTGACTAGAGAAAAAAATTAAAATTGACAATTGAAATATGTAAAGGTGAATAACAACTTTAACTCCTAAGTTTCTTTTTTAACGTGTACTATCTAAGATATAAGACTCCCTGGCTTGGTGGTGTATATTAGGATGTTATTCTAGGGAATGAATTGAACTGCCCCACCCCTATTATGAAGGTAGTGAGATTACTTTGTTGTGGTGTGAACTGATAAATACAATCAATAAGAGTGTAAATTATAGGTTATAGATTAGTAAAAAAATATAGATTATAGATATAAGATTTTGGTAAGTGAGATAATTATAAAGTAAGAACTGTCATAGACAGGCCTAAGACTCCATTTTACTATCTTCTATTAAAAAAAAAAAAAAAAAAAAACTGTCACAAGAGCTGTTTCTGAGAAACCGAAAAGAAAGCTATTTTCTTATGTTGTTTTCTGTACTTTGTACCCCACAAAATATACTCGACCCAGGATATGGTGGTCTTGATGACCCAAGACATTGAACTAGATTCTTTCTTCTGCTAACCACCTGCTCGAGCTCAGGATACGGTTGTCTAACACCTGCTCAAACCCAAGATGTGATTGTCTTGAGTTGCTGTGCTAATTGCTGTCTTAGCTTCTATGATTGGCTTGCTTGCATGATCCTAGCAAAGGAAAGTCCCTGAACTGTGTTTTTTGTCCTTAAATTCCAAGACACAGGCCAGGAAGTGGCTGTTCTCCCATAGAGTTTTAGGCTTTATAGGTAGGTGACAGTCCCTGACTAGGTAAATAAAGCTCTCTTTGATTTGAATTCTGATTTAGAGTGTTTTCTGAAATGGCTCCCCATAACATCTTAAAATTGCTGAAATTGAACTGGTATTTCAGGTGGCCTGTAGCAACCTATTCAACATTTCAGGCTTCTGAATTTAGGGGAAAAATTATGAAATTCCTTTTTCTCCCTTTGTTCATGTTAATACTTAAGTTATTTGTCTTTACTTCAGAATTCCTTCTGATTAATCTTCTGTGGAACAACAGGAGAAAGATAAGTTAAAAGTGATCCACACAAGTAAAATAATAACCATATTGTGTCATTTGAGTGACCATAAAAACTCCTAATACTCAATTTGTCCTCTCCAATCTAATGTATAGAGAGGACCCATATTCTAATAACTCTGCCCTTACTTTCCTTCTAGAAAACTCTTCCTGCTACTTTAATACTGAATTATTGTAATCTTTTAGCATGGCTACTTCTCCCTATCATCACCTAAAAATTCAATTATCTATCTTATTTTTTTCCCCATTTCATGTTTCCCTTCAATGATCATAACCTTCATGTCCTGTCTTATTTACATGCTGATTCTTTTTAAAACCATAACTTGAGATTCAATTGATCCCTTTAGCTGCAGAGTCTTTAGTGCTAACTGAAAATTTACCCATAGCTTGTTGGAGATAACTAAAAAAACAGTCTCTCTCAACTTGACCTCCTGTACATTTATTTTAGTTTATAATGGTACCATCCATTCTGATTTATATAAATTGGAAACTTGAAATTTTAGCTAGCTATTTCTTCTTTCGTTCTTTTTTTAAAATTGCTTTTATTTTTTAAATACATAACAGCAGAATGCCTCACAATTCTTTTTTTTTTTAAGAGAGAGAGAGAGAGGAGAGAGATTGAGAAAGAATTTTTTAATATTTATTTTTCAGTTTTCGGTGGACACAAAATCTTTTATTTTGTTTTTATGTGGTGCTGAGGATTGAACCCAGCGCCCCGCACATGACAGGCCAGCACATTACCACTTGAGCCACATCCCCAGCCCCATAATTCTTATTACACATATAGAACACAATTTTTCATATCTTTGTTTGTATATAAAGTATGTTCACACCAATTCATGTCTTCATACATGTACTTTGGATAATGATGTCCATCACATTCCACCATCATTGCTAACCCCCTGCCCCCTCCCTTCCCCTCTCACCCCTCAAGATATGTCCATTGGGCCTCAAAACTGTCTCTAGAATTTTGCTCATCATTATTCACATATTTTATTACTTATTTAACCCCCTATGAACTAGAATCTGCTGAGTTATAGCTGTGTCAGACAATAACAAAAAAGGGAAATAAAAGAAAAGGCAAAAAATTTTTAAAAATCAGTTATCATCATTACGTTACTTATATTTGAGGAAATGGAGCCCACACTTATGACTTAATTTAACACAAAGCTGTTCAATACTAAAAGTTTCATGCTTCTATAACAAACACCAAAATATCTGGGTATGAAAACATCAAAGATAAACTTTTCAGTATGGTGACAGGGGAATTTGCAAGTCATGCAATGCTTCTTAAGACATTACACACAGGGGGAAATATATACGTTTGTGTGTGTGTGTGTGTGTGTGTGTGTGTGTGTGATTTTTAACTCACAATGATCAACAGGCAGGACTGGGAGGAGAACTGAAAATTTCAGTGGACAGCACTGACTACCAGTTGGAGCTGAACTCAGACAAATTCCAAAGTTTAAACTTTTAAAATCTTATCACGTTACCTCTCTGTTTTTAAATTTCCTGTCCTCATTTCAAATCTTCAATTCTTTCTATATAGTTCTGCAAAAGTGTTGGCTTAAATTCTAATTTAAGGTCTTTATAGTCTTTCTTAAAATCTACATAAGTCCTTCTTATATTTAAAAAATTATTTCCAGGGCTAGGGATGTAGCTCAGTGGCAGAGGGCTTGCTCAGCATACATGAGGCCTTGGGTTGGATCACCAGCACTAGGGAAAAAAAATCATAATATTAGGTATGTTATAACTGATTCTTCAGAGTATTACTCCAACTGGTCTCTTATTCTGGTTTCCTACACTTTATAGAAACTCAAGTCATGCAATAAGTTTTGTGGTATTGTAGATTGGGTAAGAACATGGACTCTAGAACTGGATTATTGAGTTGATAATCTTACTTTGCCTAATAGCTCTGTGACTTTGATCAAGTGATCTAAACTCATTGTGTTCTGAATTTCTAGCTTACAAAATTAGAACACTTATTCTAGTACCCAAGGGAGTTCTTGTGAAGAGTTAATGAGTCAATATACATAAGCAAATGGAATAGTGCCTGATTCAGAGTAATCATTAAATATTTGCTTTATTGTTTAACTATATTTTATGCTATTTCTTGCCTCCAAAATATTATACATATTATAAATCACTCTTCCCTAGCAACCTGGAAAATATTGTTTTTTGTTTTAAAGAATTTTATACTAAAGAGTTAATGTTTTCTGTGGAGGTATCTATGATGATTTTCAAAACTTGGTAATTTTAATATCTATCAACAAATATTATAAGGTGTCTTTCCCGTCATTAACAATGTGCTTGGCATTATGAGAACCTAAAATAAAAAGAGAAGTATATGATAATGTTCTGTGTTTGATTATGTAAGTTTATTAGGGGCATGAACTCAACCAATAATTAGAATATAGTAAGTCCTGAACTTCGCAGTATGAGCTGCAAGTAGCAGAGCTCAGAGAATAAGAAAGCAGTGAAACCTAGGCAGAGGAGACCGGGAAGAAAGACATATTGACATATCTTTCCCAACAGGCTAAACATGAAGAAGTCATGAATTATGAATGTCCAATTCACTACCTTATCCTATGCCATAGTTCCTGCTACAGATATTGAATGACCAACCAATTTTCAATGAGTGAGTGAATGAAAGAATGCTCAGGAGTTCATGGAGATAGCAGAACTTGGCAATAAGTATTAGTTTGATACGACATTTATCTAATATGTCATGTGATTAATTCTGAAAACTTCATTCCCTAACTCAATAAGATAAAGAATGTGCATTACTATTGAAAGAAAACAAACATTCATTTTTCTCTACATATTTTCCCAAAATAAGTTTATGTAGGGAAAAGACAAACCATGTACACAAATGACAAAGGCATTTCTTAAAATTACATATGAAAAAAAGTTCAAAATTGGGGTTCTCCAGCTTTGAATTGGCAAAATTCGGAAGATTGATTTTGTTTTATTTTTTGCTTTGCTTACTAGCTTTAAAATCCACTTCATTGTTTCTCTGTAGCGAAGCACTGATCCAACACATTTGAGATGGTTAGCTCCAAGGCACCACCTCTGCTGTAGCCTTAGAGCTCTAGGGGTACACCATGCAGAGGGAGCACACGGTGACAACCTCAAGGGTTTTTCTTCATTCTGATTGGAAACCTCTCATACTACTTGGTAATATTTTCTAGTGATTTGTGTCTGTTAACCTTTGAGTACAAGCTTTCTCATTCCCACTCTCCTTCCATTTTTAATCTGAGTGGTTGTATTTTTCTGAGCTCTCCTGGTCAGGGAAGATCTGTGCCTATTTTGCTCTGATTTCTTGCCCCTGTCCTCTTGTTGAATATAAATTTGAGCCTCAGTTCTTCAGATTTTTGTGCAGACCCTCTCACTGTTTCTTAGAGGGATCTGCTCTCTTGATTTGTTTCTAGATGCTCCACCTACCTCTTCTCAGGACATGTTAGCTTTGTGTCCTTTTTGGTTATACATCTCTGAGGATCCTGTGGTTTAGAAACTGCAAGCTGGGGCTCACATCGGGTTCCCATTAACTCCTAGCCTTCAGATCCTCAGCTTATCCAAACAAGAACTCATTCTTCTTAATGTGTAAAGTGAGAATAATATTTCCTACTCTTGTTAGGATTAAATCATGTTCTATTTGCAGATTTAAATGACAGAGATATTCTTTGAAACAACACAAATAATTCAGAAATTATGATCCATTTCTGAGTAAGAGTTAGGCAAATATTAGGATGCATATTTTCTCAATATTTTAGCAATTGTGAAAAGTGAAATTTCCTTTTCTGCTTTTTATGTGAAGCATTCTTAATTAAATGAAAGAGCAGAAACTGGATATGTTTGGGTGACAGTAGAATCGTAGGATCAATTATTGTCAAGGTTTTCTTAGAAAATTTCCCCTATGATTCTTTAAAAATATTTTTGTTGCTTTCTAACAGTGAGAGAAAAAAAAACTGTTATTTTATTATAGAAATAAATTATTCCAGTTTGAGGCCTGCAATCCTATTATCTGTGGATTAAATAAATGCCTCCAGATCGAAGTTGATTTACTGCTCTTCTCTACCATCTTTATCTGTTCTCTTTCTTCTTTCCCTAAATTTCTTCTTCCTAGGCCTTTCTTTTGTTTACTGTGCAGATATGTAGACGATGCAATCTCCCCTCAAGATTTATCATGGCCTCATATTGAGACAGGTATTTTATTTTAACTGTGTGATTCCTCAAGCTTGGCTCCCTGTACCTGCAGTGGTTTTCCAAACCAAACTTGTCAGGCTAATAAATAGAATACTCTGAGAGTTTTGCAGAGGACACTGTGGATATTTTTATGAACAAAGGTTATTTGAAGCCTATTTTGAGAGACAAATAGACTTACTCAAATTATTAACCTTTAAACATGAAGTTAAAAACTTAAAAAGAAAAAAAATAATTTCTATTATGAAAGAGAGAGAGAGAGAGAGAGAGAGAGAGAGAGAGAGAGAGAGAAACCTGAAAAAAGCTTGGAGTTTTAAGTAGCAACCTTCGTCTTCTTTCCAAGTAGTCTTGCATGCTATTATATTCATATATAATATGAGTGGGAGCCTGCCCATGCACATGTGCATAAGTAATGTCAGGCACATGAACCATTTATTGTTTAAAATAATATTGGCTGGGTCGGGGGTTGCATTGGCTCTATGGTAGAATATTTGCCTAGTGCGTGGAGATGCTAAGCTTGATTTCATGAACTATAGACAAAAACAGACAACAACAACAAAAATTACAGGTAAAAAACAAATTCAAATATTTCTTTATCAGTAGATTTTCTGGGATAGAAATTGTCAAAAAGAGAAACATTGTCAGAGTAAAAAATGAAATAAAAAATATTGGTTAAAGATTTCTGGAACCATATAAGATAGATAGTATGATTGGTTTCCATAAAAATATATTTTTATTATTTATTTAGTTGTCGATAAACCTTTATTTAATTCATTTATTTATATGTGGTGCTGAGAATTGAACCCAGTGCCTCACACATGCGAGGCAAGTGCTCTATCACTGAGCCATAATCCCAGCCCCTGAAAATATTTTAATTGCAGTAGATAGAATACATAAATTAGATTCCTAAGAGTTTTAGCTTTTATGAAAGAGATTGTTAATCACATTAAGCAGAAATTTTCTCTCACAGATCAAGTTTGGGACAATTTTTCCCATTACCATTATTTATAGATTTTCTGTCAAATAAGTATGCCTAGAGTAGAGAATTACTTTTATTGCCTTTGGTTTCAAGACTAGGTAAATTACAAGCTAAAAAGGATTATTTATATCTTAATTTAAAAGTTGTTACTAAAAAAGATGCATGGCAAAGCATGGATCAAAGAAAACATCCTCATTAGATGTCCAGGGAGAAACTGCCTCCCTGGCTCTTTGTACCATTCAAAAATTGTCAGCAAATAGTAGTCAAAACTTCACTCATCAATCAGTGAAAATTATTTCAACTTTTAAAGAAATTTCTCATCTTGAAATCATTATTGTATTATCAGCAGTCAGTAAAAAGGAAACTCCAAGAAAAAAGGAGGAGTATGCATTGCCTTTTTCTAATAGGCTATCATTGTTTTCCAGTTTTCTGTTCATAAATGTGGGTTTCTTTGTTATCTAAACCCCAGGTAGTACATATTTTTCAAGACCATTACATGCTGAGCAAATTGAGACTGAAGAGATACTGGCATGAGCAAGAGCAGTAGAGGGCTCCAAATCCTCTCCAGGAAAATCCATATAACCCCAGTTTGCCACATTCTGTCCCTAACTTCCAATCTCAACTGGATGGTAGCATTCTTCACAGACATTCTGGGTGCTCATCTCTCTACCGTGCTACCTTATGGCTTTTGCTCAATGAATGTTAGCCATTGTTATTATCTTATTTCACTAAATAAAAATCTCCTAAGAAATCTAAATTATGGCAAATTCTCTTTATGCTACACATAGTTTCTTTTAATGTTCTCAACCCTCTTATATTTACTATGTCAAGGGAATTTGAAGTTGTATGCTAGAGGTAAAAAAAAAAAAATGACCTCTTGCTCAGTTGTTTGCCACTCTATTTCCTAGTCCAAAAAAGTCATTCTGCTTATACCCAAAGTTTCACAATTTTGTGTGTTTTGCACACCACCTCACCATAAGCACACATAGGTATCATACACCCCTTAATTTTTCTCTTGAATTATTGGGAAAAGAAAATTGTCTTCTTTCTCCCTTTCAAAAACAAATGTTTCTGTGCATGGATGCATAGGTAGACACATTCTTGTGAGATGGTGTGTTTGTGTATATATGTGTGTGTGTGTGTGTGTGTGTGTACATATATACCTCATAGAGAAAACTTTTATATGCCCACATTATCTGTGCCCGTATTCAATATAGTTTGAAATTTACTATTCCATGTTCATACCTGAAAGTGTCAAAAGCAATCCTTTATCATTTAGGGGGGAAGCATGTAGTGATGGATATAAAAAGGTCTAGGTCTACAGACCCTAAAGTACCTCTCTACCCACATGAGTCCCCTGAACACCTTCTATGGGAGAATTCTTGGGACAGCACCAAAGACCAGGTGCTCCAAAGAGCCTCTAGAAATCCCACTTTATGTTGTTACAGGTGGCTACAAGAAAACCATCAGATAGTTGCTCTGACTCTATGAACAATTTGAGGAAAGCTACTATATGCAAAAGATGAACTTAGCCTTCATAACAGAAGTACATTACAAATCAGACATATGTCCCTTTATGTAGAATTACCAAATGGACTTCAATAAAACATAAAAGAAATATTGAGAAATTTTGCCCACCGAGTAAAAGAAAATTCATGATTCTATAAGTTAAGGTCTTATCACTATTATCAACATCATCTTCATCCCCATCATCCCCATGGTATTTTAAGGAGAAATTTTTCCTAACAATTGGAGTTTCTGCCCTTGCTTAAAAAGCTGTAGAATAGGTGTGGGTGTGCCAATTTGCTGCATTGTTCTTCAGAATAAATTAAGAAAGCAATTGCAGTTTGGGGAATTAGGAGAAAGAAGATGGGGACTGAGAAGTGCTTGGGAGGGGCTTCTTGGGGTAAAACTGAAAGAAATTAATCATGTTGATTGTCCTCTGGGGACTAGAGGATTTTGGAGCTAAGCATACCTCTTTTAAGAGGTTTGTTAAAGGGTATTTGATGTTAATGTTTTTTACAAATTCACAGCAGTCATTTCAATGACTTTTGCATAATTCTAGAATGCTTTTCATTTGAGTAGATTATTTTTGGTAATGTGAACATGCCCTAAGATCCATGTTTGATTTGTACAAAGTGAAAACAGGACTGCCCACTGAGGGATCCACTTCTAGATGAGAGATGAATTGACAGAATTTATATCATCAGTTTTTTTAAAAATATGCATTTGAAAATATATTCTAAACTATGAATTTCACTTACTTTTTTTCTTCCTTCTGTGTTATGGGAATCAAACCCAGGGCCTTGAACATTGCCTTTACTTTTAACCAAGTTATGCTAAAAACCTCTTAATATTGAATTCCTAAGTATTCAGCCTCTTGCTAACTTGTCCACAGATTATTCAGAACACCAACATTTGCTGAAAAATAACTTATTTTTGTTTTCAAATGGAATCAATTTTAACAAATTTGGATCAGAATTTATTTCCCCCAAAATAATTACCAGGCAATGATATTTTATTAACAAGTATTTAACAAGGAATCTTTGCTCAAGGGAAGAGGGGCAGGCAATATCTGGGAAAAGGGCCAATTTCATTAAAATTGTGAACAAAAACACATGTGGGCCTGAGTATGCAATTTACAATATAATTACATAAATATGTATTTCATGGACTACAAAGTACTATCGCTATTTCATTGTTTAAAGAAATGGAGACCCAGAGAACCTGAGAGTGATACCCAAGGTCATATAGATCATCATCCTGAGCCAGACTATATAAAATTCTGGACAAATGAGAAAAAAGTAATTCTCCTTGGATACCTGCAGGCTAGTTTTGGCTATATTTCAGCTCCACACCCTTCCAGGTCTGGCATCTTTGTGCAAGACAAACATTGCTCAACTTTACTTGGCTGCCTTAGGCTTTTGGGACCCCTGCAATGTTTACTCTTTGCCAACTGATGAGATGAGATGATGAAGTCTATTTATAACTATATTGGGCACATGCACAGGGGCCAAATTAATTTTGTACTTTGACCTCTAAACAGGAGTCCATATTTCTTATAAAATGATGATGACTTTAGAAACCAAAACTAATTTCATGGCAAGCATCCAGAGCCTCAATAAAAACTGAGAATCATACATATTAAATACTAATATGTGTGAACTTCAGAATGACACAATCACAATCTTGCCTCCCTGTAGGAACCAAGTTATGTAAGAAAAGATTAATTCTCTATTTCATTACCATCTAAATTAGCATGAAAATTGAAACATTGAGTTATTTTGGAGGATTTTTCTTTTATTCTATAAATGGATAAAAAATTGATTTCATGTTCAGTTTTTACATATTTTCTTTTTCTTCAACAATCTAGACTGAATGACATTGAATATGAGTGACATTCCTTGTAACTGAAATTCTCCTGTTAAAAATTAAAACCTAAAACTTTTCTAAACATGTTGCATCTTTACCTGGTCAAAAGAGGATATAATGGTAAGATGATATAAAGGAAAGCTTATAGATTCTGACAGGGAAAAAAAAAAGAATTTGGTTAGATTTTTTGGAGGAAGAAGGGTGTTGCTTTGGTCTGATTTACATTTTATTTTTATTTTTGACACATAACAATTATGACATATATATGGAGTATAGTATGATGTTTCCATACATGTATGTGTTATGTAATGAAATATCTTCTTTCTCTTAACTTGCATTTTCTCTTTCATGAAATGGCTATATGTGACCAGCTGGATATTGCTTTTGAGCTCTGTTTTCTTGTAAGAAAAAGTACTAATATGACTAAACATCATATGTGTAATCATCCCCCAAACTCCAGGGAACATGTTTTGTAGTCAGACTGTTAGATTAGAGGAAACCCCCAAAAGAAATGTCCTCTCAAATATCCTCTCTTCAGATAGGGATTATGAACAGCAGGAGAAGGCCATTCTATGTGGCTTGGAGCCTGGAATACCAATGGCCCAACTTGTGTGTGTGTGTACATGGGTACACACCATTTACCTGACAAGATTACTATGAGAAATACATAAGATTATGTATATGTAAACTTAGTATCCAATAAGGTGTAATATCATCAATATTACTACAGTACAATAACATTATAGCAGTAGGCTAAGTTTAGTGCCAGTGACATTAAATTTGAAATATGATTTGCTCTGCTTTCTATGAGTTTTGTAACTTTGAACAAATCACCTAACCTTCCATGTGGACATTTATTCATATCAAGCCCCGACCAACTTTCCAGATCCTACTGTCAGTCACCTTTCCACAACAGCACTAAACAATACACTCCTGGATTGTCACCTAGAATAGCTCCCCATGGTCTGCAAAGCTAGGTACAAGCTCTATGATAAAACATCTACAACTCCCTTTATCCAGTGAGGCCCATCTCTTTCTTCCAATCCCATGTCACTGCCTTCTGTAATTTCAGTTGCTGCACAAATTCCTCACTAATATTCTCTTATTCTTAGCTCCCCATTTGAGGCCAGTCTTCACATTAAAGTCAAAGTGTTATTTTATTAACAAGTCATGTTATTTTCTTATTAAAATCAATCCACAATTGTTTTCGTTGTTGTTAAGATAAAGAACAAAATAAATTTCATAGCCTATGAAACTCTAAAGGATTTGACCCTGTTTTGCTGATCTTAATTTCTACTTGTCTTTTTAAAATTTTTCCTTAAACATATCTATTAGCAGTGTACTGTCTACTGGTCACCATTGATGTTGCCAAGGACAATATAAATAGTTAATAGCTCCTACTTTCATAGGACTTACCTTCCAGATGATGTAAAAAGACAAAAGCACAAATTATGACAGAAGGTGATAACTGTATCCAGGAAAATAAAGCTGTAAATGGGGGAAGGGAGTGCTGAGGGTGTCTAATGACCAAACATGACTTCACTGAGATGGTAATATCTAAGCCAAGACCTGGAGATAAATAAAAAATAAACCAAGTACATTTGGAGACAGAGCATTCTGTCATAGAAAAGCAAGCATAAAACAGCTGAAGCCCTTCCCCTGTAATCATGTATACACTGAGCTTCTTTAACTTTCCAGAACATTCCATGAGCTTATACATCTTTCTGTTAAGTTAGATTTTTAGCATATTCTTTCCACATTCATTTTTCATATCTAATTCCTTTTTCTTCAGGTCTCAACTTAAATATAAGTTTCTCAGAGTTAATTTGCATGATCCCTGAGGCCTTTTTGTTTCATTGCCATTTCACTTAAAAAGAACTTTGCAATTTTCTTCACAATTTTTCTTATATTCTCAGTTACTTATTCCCTGCTCATCATTTCTGTTAAACTGCTCAAGGATGAAAACTATATCTTCCTTGATCATCACTCACTCTTCTGTGCAGAGCACAATTCCAGGCACCTATGCTAATTTAGTATTTTTTTAAGAGAGAGAGAGAGAGAGAGAGAGAGAGAGAGAGAGAGAGAGAGAATTTTTTAATATTTATTTTTTTTAGTTTTTGGCAGACACAACATCTTTGTATGTGGTGCTGAGGATCAAACCCGGGCCACACGCATGCCAGGCAAGCGCGCTACCGCTTGAGCCACATTCCCAGCCCCTAATTTAGTATTTATTGCATGAAAAGAATAAAGAGTGCACACCTTAATGATGATGCTTCAGTCTTTGTTATGTGAAGTAGAGGAGGGGAGAATCATACATTTCCCAAGTCTCAGTTTCTCTATTTGAAATATGGGAATAATAGTATGTTTGGTAGATGCAAGAATTAAAAGAATAGAAAGTTAAATGAAAGCCAAAGAAAACACTTTGTAATTTTTCAAGATTTCACAAATATTATATGCTATTACTTGGGTTATAGAACAGCATGAACAGTTAATTTAACTTTATTATTAAGCAGGGACTCATTAAGTACAAGAAATGATTCACACCAGATCACCATTTATTTACTATTTTTAGCTGCAAAAGATTGGATGTGTTAATGATAAACCTAGTCCTCTCTTAAGGCCAATTTTAGGGAAAGAGAGTAAGCCTGCATGCATATGATTTAGGATCTTGTATTTGCAAATGTGCGGATTTCATAAGGAGAGTTCACAAAAGAACAATGGGGAAAATAAAAGCTGCTGAAGGACGCTAGTTCCTAGCACTAACTGCTTGTAGTCCATCTTTCTAGTTTTCCAAAATACATAAGTAATTAATCTATGCTCTTCTTTTACTATTATTTGCTCACAAAATAAATGTTCAGGTTTGTGGAATATTCTCCCCTTCCTCTGTGTGTGTCTCTTATTTTCCTTTTCTTGTTCTGAATAATGCTGTACATCAAGCCCAGGTCCTCACACATGATGGGTAAGTTCTACCACTGAGATACTTTCCAGCCTCATGTAACAGGGTTTCTAAAAGCATTTTAAAATTCCTTTCAGAATCAATAACATTTCATGGAGTGTGTCATTTCAGTTAGGTGGCTTTTGATATAATTTTGCCATTTTTGTAGAAGAACCTATATTCTCCCTAGCTTATGCTCCCTGTATTATACCTTAACACTTGCACTAGTATTAACACTTGCACAAGTTAAGTCACAGTATCTGGTAAGAAAGATAAATCTCACCAGTATAAAATTCACTTCTATTAATCACTTCCAATATTTGATAAAGTTTGCAGATGACTTGAATTTCCTGGTAAGACTGACATTTCATCTGAGGACTTGAATTAGAAAAAATATATTAACTCACAAAGGTATAAAGCTATAAAGTTTAGATGAAGTCTAGTGGGAGTTATGTAATAATGCATTTAATTTTTAGAGAGCTTCACCAAATAATTTTATTTTTATTATTTTGTTTAATCATTAAGATGATGAATTAGAAAAACCCATTTTAAATATGTGAAGTCTAAAGTTTAGAGAACTCAAAGATCTGAAGCTGGAACACAGCAGCTGTACAACACTTGGATGTGAATCAAAGCTCCTTTCACTGAAGTCTAGGGGACAAGGTCCTTCATCCAGCACCAATTAATAGACATATCCCTCCCACCTTTGGACACTTCTCTGCACTATTCTTATTTTCCTTCCAAGATTTCATGCATATATTATAAAGCAACTGCACTGAGGGAAGAGTAGAAGGTGAAAGGAAGTACCAGAATATGGAACATTGGTACCCACTTCCAAGAAGTTGTCAGAATGGGGCAAGTGATTGAGTCAGAAATGCATCTAGAGGGACAAGAAGAGACTGTGCTTTCCCTTTTCTAATACAGTTACTTATTCCCTGCTCATCATTTCTGTTAAACTGCTCAAGGATGAAAACTATATCTTCCTTGATCACCACTCACTCTTCTGTGCAGAGCACAATTCCAGGCACCCAGAAAAGCATGTTAAGTGAAACATCAGTCTACTGAGCCCAGAATAGCCAGATTTGGAGGCAAATTTAGTATTGGTTCCTTAAGTGCATGATAATTGGGCACTTATATCCCATCCCACATCTTTCTGATTCAAGAGGGATGGCCTTATGTTTCTAACAATGGAGTCTTCTCAATCCTTAATGCTTAATATGTTGAAGATAACCCTGCCAGATGTTTACATTGGTAGAGTAGAACAATAAACCCAGGATGAATTTTCAATAGCACATGAAGGGCAGTTCACTCTCCAAGAAAACTCTCCCACACACTTCACCAAACAAATCATACCACAGTGTTTCAAGTTCTTTACAAAAACAATTCTATGACTTTGAGAACAAAGCATTAAAAACAAGCTATATTATTTCGAGGATACACACAAACACATTAATTTTCAGGTTTTTGTTTTTAAAAGTAAGATGTACCTCTGGCTACTACCCACATTACCCAGCCTGTCTCTTGCCTGATTTGTTCCTTACCACTGCCCAACATCTCCCTAATCCCTTTTCCATAAGAAAAAACTTTCCCATCTTGATCCCTTACTCCATTTGCAATTTGATAAATAACTGAGCATGCTGCATCTGAAACTTCATTTGTTTTCTTATCTGTACAGTTCTCACAGACTCTGGAGTAAAAGGTGAATTCTACCCCAGGAATGAAAGTACAATGATCCCTTAAATTCTTCACTGAAGGAATCATAGCAGATTTGCTGACTAGAAAAATTAGCACGTCTTACTAGAGATTAAGATATACATAAATATTAACATCTTGACCATTTAAGCTCAGCAGTATTAAATCCATTCACATTTGGAACCAATCTCTATAATTCCTTTCATTTTGTAGAACTAAAACTCAGTGTGTATTATATAAGAACTCCCCTTCCTCCCCTGTCTCCAGTTCTGACAAACACCACTCCACTTCTGCCTCTATAAATTTGGCCAGTCTCGAAACCCCATGCCTGTAGGATCATACTTGTCTCTTCTGCCTAGCTTATTTCACTTAGCATAGATTCATCTCTGTTGTAGCCTGTGTCAGAATTCCCTTCCTTTAAAAAATTTACTAATACTATCCCATTGTGTGTAATGACACACTTTGTTTATCCATTCATCCATCAATGAACATGTATAGGTTTCCACCTTTTGGCTATTTGAATACTATTACTACTATGGACATGATTGTGCAAATAATATGACTCCTCTTTTCAATTCTTTAAATATACTCTCTTTAAATAGCTCTGAGAAATATTATAGCAAACCTAGCTATTTATTTCAATATTTGGCATACTTTCTTGGTACTGAAATTTAGGTTTGTTTTTAATAAATGGAAATATTCATACTATTGACTTGAAGATTACTTTATACTTAAATGAAAATTAGTCCTGTTGATTTGGTCATCAGTAAATTTCTACCATGAATATATTAAATAATTATTTCATCAGGTTAGGAAAATCAATGGACCTTTCCAATTATAAAACAGTTCCAGATTTGCATTCAATTTACATATTAAATATTTTCATAGATAACTTTATTTATAGTAATTCTTTTTTCTGTGCTGGAGATTGAAACCAGGGCTTTACACATACTGGGCAAGTGTTCTGCCACTCCACCCCAGTAAATTTTTAAAAGCTATAAAAAGATAATGTGGTAAATAAGGCAAAATATGCATGAAATATTATAATATTATAATAGCTATTTCCTTTAAAATTGTGGGTTAATATAATCATTTAAGAAAGTGCTATGGATTTTAGAGGAACAGAAATTGAAGAAAATAAGAAATTATAAAAGTTTTGACTTGGTGATGAAAAATACAAGTATCTTGGGAAAAAAAGCAGAAATTACAATTCATGAACACATTTGTATTAAGAAAAAGATGGGGTTTTTTTGGCATAAAAACTTGTCTTCTAAACGTAAAATCAGAGCACTAAGAATTTGAATTGATAAGTGTTCAATTTAGTGTGGAGGTCAAAAATGAAAATTCTAATTTTGGAGCAGTTGCTTCAGGCACAGCATTTAAAGCAATGGACTGAATAAAATCACCAGGAAGAGTGTGTAGTTGAGAAGAGATGGAGACCAGAACAGAACACTGATATACATTGCATTTAGACACTGAAGAAAAGATGAACTGGGAAAGAAGACAGGCAAGTCCAAACAAAAAGGCAAAGCAGAAGACACAGAGGCATGATTAAAAATCAAAAATTGTCAAGAAAGAAGAAGCCATCACCAATAAAAATTTTAACAAGTCAAACAAAGACCATTGAAGTGATCTGAAGAAACCTGAATCTTTGTATTGTATATAATAGTGATGTTCAAATAAAAAAAGAAAATATAAAAAAATGAATAATCCCATCACATCTAAACAACCAGCTTAGAGTGAGTGGAGAAATTTTATGTGAGCACATGCTATAGATATTCTAAAATATACCACATGGCTTACAACAAAGAGTTACTAAGAGACAAAATGACTAGCTGAAAAATTGGTGAGTGATTGTCAAGCAAATTATTTTTTTAGGTTTGTGAGCTTTAAACTCTTAAAAAAGCAATTTTATTTCATGATGAGAAACATTCAGAATAAAGAAGAAACAAATAATGGTTCAGGGGAAATAGTCTACCATTAATGAAAAAAAAATTCCTTAAGAAGACAAAAGAAGATGGGATTCAGAGTGGATGTGGTTTAGACCTTTGATAGGAGCAGGGATTTTGAGTTTCAGTACCTGAAGATTAATAGATTTGGTAATAAAATCATATCTGAACTCACAATGGATTCCTTCTATTTTTTATATGAAGTAGAAGCCAAGATCACATGGATAAAAGATGGTTAAAATGGGACAAAAAATAGTTAAAAAGGCAGGAGTGGAGGTCAGAAAATAGAATGCTTGAAATTGAGATTTAACAGGGGTACAATTGAAGGGACGATGAGGCCAAAAGAATGACCATTTCTGTGGGCGACTGAAATGAGAGGAAGTGAAATTGTTTATTTGAAGGTGAAAATGTTAAAGCCACACCATGGACTCTATCATACGGAATTAGCCCCAGTAACAAATTCCAAAGAACACATACAATAAACAATATGGATGAATCTCTCGGAACCAACCCTTTATCTTTTTATCTCCTTTCTGCATCTTTCCTCACATCTGGTTAATTTCTACATTTAAATTCATCTTCGTCTATCCACTTCACCTTCTCTGTCTCAGCACAAATTTCCTATCCATAGGAAATCATATTTAAAACATCCATTTTAACATTTTCAGATATTATTACCTCTTAAAAAGGTGTTCTTTCCTAGTTTACTGAAAATAGTGTATATTAAAAAGAAGATAAAATGAAGATAAATCCAGGCTAAATTTGCTTATTTTCTTTCTATTTATTTATTTGTTTTTACTTTCTGGTACTGAGGATTGAGCTCTCTACCACCAAGCTATATCTCCAGTCCTTATTTATTTATTTATTTATTTTACTTTAACACATGATCTCATTAAGTTGCTCAGGGAATTTCTAAATTACTGAGACTGTCTTTGAACTTGCAATCTTCCTGTCTCCTTCTCCCTAATGGCTGGGATTAGAGGCAAAGGCCACCAGTGCTTGGCTGCTGTTTTATTTTAATTGAATAGAAAAGATTAACAAGTCTCTTAACTTGGTTGAACTATTTCAAAGGTAGAAAAACATAGTATTACAATAAATGTTTGTAGGAAGGTGTAAGAAAACAAACTAGAGTTGGAGCAGCATAAGGTGGGAAAATAATGCCAAATGCTAAGAGAAAGGATGGCAGAGGTATGTATCTCCAAATTCATTGTTCATGCATCTTATTTTACCTGGAAGTTCTGTAATTCCAAAGCACTTCCCAAAGTGAATTTTAAAAGATGGCTTGTCTCTCTATATTGATTTTTCTAAAATGTATTTTAAACATGTTATAAAAAATTTTATATAAAAAATTTCACTTTTATTCCATCATATATGCATACTCTTTTCTGTAAAATAATAAATCTGGAGACCTAAAAGAGTGATTGGGAATGCTGCAATCTCATTTGTCTATTTGCAGACTTTTGTTTCCCTGTTCTATAGAAACACATTGTCTATCTGTTTTGCTTTAGTTTTGATAAAATAATGTATTCTGAAAAACTATAGCTACTGAATTTGTATGTTTGCTGTGAAAATATACTCACAGGCAGGCCAGGCTTTAACTTCCTTAGCTCTTATCAAGAATATCCAAAACAACAATGCTGCAATTAATGACAAGATGATAAGCTGTTAGTTGGAACATGCATTTTCCTTTGAGAACCAAGAGCTATTCTGGGTTTCCTTGGGTTTTGAATTTCTACTTATGGTCTTTGGAAAAATTCAACCCCAAGTATATTTTGGACAAAAAGAGGAAATATTTAATCCTTTCCCCTGATGACCTACTCTTAAATTCTCAAGATATCCTCTACTCTTATTTCTAGTCAGACTTTCAAAAGGGGAGACAGTTCTCTCTATGCATCCCCCTAGCCATTTTTTGATTTTTTTATTCCAAATACCATAACTTTGCAGGATATTTTTCAGGAAATTAAATGTATCCATTTATTTAATTGCTTGTTCATTTGTTTGTTTATTTATTTATTTATTTATTATTTAGCAATAGTGGAGATGAAACCCAGGGAAGCTCTATCACTGAGCTACTTCCCCAGCACTTTTTAACTTTTTATTTTGAGCCGGAGTCTCACTTAATTTCCCAGGCTGACCTCAAATGTACAATCCTTCTGCCTCAACCTTCTGATTCACCAGGATTATAGACATGGGGCACCATTTCTGACTTCAAGGCATTCTTCTTTAATGTAGATTTTTGACAAAGTTTGACAAATACATGTACATTTATTGTCAATGTGTAATTTTAATATTTTTATCTTCTCCTAAAGCTTTTTCCTGCCTCTTCACATTCAACCTAATTCAGTATTAACCCTAAGTAACATTTGATTTTTTTTTTCTTTGAGATTATGCATTGGTTTGGTCTATCCTATAATTTTATAGTAATGGAATGATTCCTATACTAAAAGTTATTTTGTGTTTGGCTATATTTGCTTAATACTCTTCTCAAATTTAATCATCTCGTTGCAGACACCATCATTTTCTTTTTTGTTGTTGTTTCTGAGTAATATTGTACTTTATAAATATACCACTGTTTTAGTTAGCTTGTTCTGTGCTGTAACTGAAAGACCCTACCAGAGCAACTGTAGAGGAGGAAAAGTTTATTTGAGGGCTCATGGTTTCAGAGGTCTTAGTCCATAGAAGACTGGCTCCATTCCTCCAGGCTCAAGTGAGGCAGAACATCATGGCAAAAGAGTGTGGCAAAGGGAAACAGCTCACATGGTGATCAGAAAGCAGAGAGCATTGAGACTCCACTACAGTATAAAAAAATAAATATACCCCAAAGCGAGGCTCCCAATGCCCCACCTCCTCCAGTTACCACCCAGTTCATCCCATTAGGGGATTAATTTACTGATTGGGTTAAGGCTTTCACAGTCTAATCAGATCTTCTCTGAACTCCCTTACATTGTCTCACACCAGGCACCTCACATACAAATCATAACAACCATAATTTCCAGTTTGGGGTTATTAGGAATAAAGAGGCAGTGAACATTCAGGTAAACATCCTTATGTGGATATATTTTATTTCCCTTAGGTAAAAATCTAATAATAAAACTCTTGTGTCATATGGCAAGTACGTGTTGAATTTAATAAGTAACTGTCAGGCAATTTCAAACATGTTTGTACCATTTTACACTCACCCCCACTCTCAATGTTACTGTTTGTAATAGTTCCTTATTAATACTTGGTACTTTTTGAATTATGCTAATGTGTGCACAGTAAAAAGTCATTGTGGTTTTTATTTATATTTTTTCTGAAGACTACATTTTGGTTTTGGTAGTGGGGTTGAACCCAGGAGTGCTTTACCACTGAGCTACATCTTCAGTTTTTTTTTTTTTTTTTTAATTTTTTAATTTGAGGCAGGGTCTTGCTGAGTTGCTAAGACTGGCCTTGAACTTATGTACCTCCTGCTTCAGCCTCCAAAAAGTCATGAACATCTTTTTTAAATGCTAAAAGATCACTAATGTATCTTCTTCATGAGTGTGTGTTCAAATAATTTCATCATCACACTACTTTCCAATGAATCCTGTGCTCATTCATTACCAGAACGCCATCAATTTTGTCAGAAGATAGAACTATAAAAAGTATAAAACTAAAAGCTAAAATTAAACTAGAAAACTTTAACATGTTTAAAGCTATATAGAGAAGTGAATATAAAATTTGATGTTGAGAAAGAAATAAATCGTCTAAGAAATTTAAAGGCTACTTTACCACCTAACATAGAGGTA
Organism: Marmota monax; assembly: GCF_021218885.2. NCBI lineage: Eukaryota > Metazoa > Chordata > Mammalia > Rodentia > Sciuridae > Marmota > Marmota monax. The sequence continues at coordinate 880,319 of NW_026694765.1, forward strand.
ACTCTCTCCAAAAGCTGCAGGTCTCACACTTAGCAATACAGAGGACAAGCTCACTATAACACAGCCTCAGTATCTTGGAAGAAAAAATGATCTGATTATTCTCTTGACTGACTTTTCTTTTCCATAGATTCTAGATCTTGAGCAAACTCTGTTGGTTGAGGATTTAAAGTTTAAGCTAGAAACTGTGGAGGGTGAGTGAAAGGACAAGAAACAAGCAGGAGCAATGGAGCATAAAAATTCTCCTTTGGCTCTGCTCCCTGCTCACAAATTTAATTGCTATGACAAGTCATCAGGAAGCCAATATGGAAATACTTGTGTTGTTGTAAGGGCTTCTTTTAAAGCAGGATGCTGAGAATAGCATTTTTGTACTTGAGTAATTAAAAACAATTTTTTCAACATTATAGGCCATTATTATAGACCATTATTGCTATAGATAATGAGCCCAAACAAATTTATTTAAAATAGATCTTTATTTTCATACATTTGCTGCAAAGAACAACTCTTAATGAATGTATAAAACAAATGCATTCATTGCACATTTCTTTCTATGTCTAACTATGACAACCGGTCATTTCATGCTTCTCATATAAATTTACCTATGTGTCATAATTATAAGTTTTCATTAATTTCAGTTAATATATGAAATGTTGCTATTTGTTTTACTATAATGATAATCATTTTCTCAAGGGTTATTTCCTCATTTGTCAATCCTTGGGGTAAGAATTAGCAAATATATGGATGATACCTTAATGAGAGGAATTAGAATAAAACTACACAGTTTTGAAAATGAATTATTTAATAAGGGACATAATAGGAAAAAACAAGGTGTGAAATCATCTTGGAATGTGTATTTTAAATTATGGGTTAAGGGGAAATAATGTGCATAAGTGTCAGAGGTGAAAGAAATGTGAAAGACATTAACATGCTTTTTTAACCTGAGAGAAAAGTAAGGAACAAAATTAACATCAAATAGATATTTGAGAGATTCCTTACTCAGATCACAGCTAATTACTTTTTTATGTTTTAAACAATTAACTTTTTCTTTTAATTTTTGACTTTTCTGAGTATCAGGAGAACATATTTTATAACAAAAATATGTCTGGTAAAATATGTTTTCACATGTAGGCACTGAAACAATCCAATTCTGTAAAGATTGAAACATCATTCTAAGTCAGGAACCCAAATGGGTTGATTTTAAACATTAAAGGAGCTATAATAATCAAATGAGTGTGGTAATAAAGGGTTAGAATATGAGTTAATGGAACAATAAAGAGCCCATACAGAGCCCATACAGTATGTATAGCCCATACAGCCCATATGTATGGACTATTAATCAATTTTCAACAAAAGTGCAAAAGTGTAGGAAGGAGAATCTTTCAGGATGGTTCCTGAACAATTAGACATCCATACAGCAAACAACAGCAGTAGCAGCTTCCCACCCTATGCGAAAAACAGTTATTTTGTATTTTTGACATGATTTACTCTATAATTCCATTTGTATTCATATTCTATTTCTATTTCTTTCCTAAACCTTTCCATGTTGTCATCTGTATTCTTCACATAGAGACTACATTGATTATAAACCTTTTAACATCTTTGTCTATCAACAGTATCATCTGTCATTTCTTCTGCCTGATATTTTCTTCAGCTTATGATTTGTCATTGCCTGCTTTTCGGGGCTGATATTTTTTAGTTCAGTTGATTGCTTTGCACACTATGAATCCTACTTGATTGGGTCCTAGACACAGAAAAGTACCAAGATTGGTTTAAAACACTCAAGTTTATTTTAAGATAAACCAGGACACTTTCGGAGCAGATTTTAGTATATTGCTAATTTGGGTTCAATACTAAGACAATAATACCATTTGGGGAACTTTATCCATTGCTGTATGTACTAAGAAGTCTTTCAATTTTGGCTGATGCAAACACAAGCTGTTAGGCTACTGCTTACCAGTGGCATTTATGTCCATATCAGTACTCAGAAGGAGGCTCCAGGAGAAACCTCTTAAAATCTCCAGATATCTCTCTCTTTGCAGTTTTCTTGTTTCAGAGACTCTGCCTTACAAATTCCAGTCACTCTGGTCCCTTGAACTCCAATTTCTATCTTGTAAATTTAGCAAGATGGCCTGGATTTTTTTAGACTTTACTTCCCGTCACTTTTGTCTGGAAACTGCATCTAGCTAGTAAGATGGGGACAATCACAGGAGTCATATCGGCTCTCTTTTTTCAGAGGTGAAAATCCTACACTACTTATTGTCCAAACATATAAAATACTATTTTTAAAATTTTCTCTATTTTTTAGGTTGTTTAATGTGATCAAATAAATAAATCTACTCTCATTTTCTTCCTACAACCAGAATCAGAAATTCTGTACAACTTTTAACTTATAAGTAATGTGAATTTCAAGTCATCACTGACATAAATATAATGCCTGAATGAATAACTGATGAATTATAAGCCAATTGGTAAATAAGCAATTGTGTACTATCTTGCCAATATGTATTCTACCCTTTCCTATGTGTTAAAATAGCATATAAGAGTCTCCACCTTGGCCCTGGAGTGGTGTTTCCGATCAGTTCCGGGCACAAAACTATAATATGGTTTAATCACAAAGCTTTTATGTGCTAATCAATTTTGTATAGCTACAAAGTTCATTAGCAGTTCAGGGAAGGTAATGATTAATCTAGATGGAGCAAACAAAATTTTATTAACAAAGAAATTCAATTAGACCTCTAATTATGAATGATACAAGAAGCTCAAAGGGGAGGGTCCATCTAAGTGGAAGTAAGGTAATAACTAAATGCACCATGCTAGTGTATGTGTGCACATGTATGTGCAGGCAAACACATACACAGACGAAGCAGGCTCCCTGAGAAGAGCAGTCTAATAGAAGGCATTGTTATATAACAAAAGAGCAGACATTACAAAAGAAAATTAGAAATGCAAAAGTATCAATTATACCCTTGAAGTGCAACCATACTCAAATCATTTAACCTCTCTCAAATTCTAAGTACTCATCTGTACCGGGTTTTTTCCTTTTCTGAGAAGAATATAGCATTTCCAGGAAGCAGTAGTAAGTGAATACCCACTTCCTTTAGCTGTATATTACTTTAAAATTTTACCATTTTATGTCCATGTGCATGTAGTGTATATACTCTCAAGTACACTACACTTTTGAGACTGGTAACTGTTGTGTCATATACTCTTCTAGGCCTGAATTCATTATTGGCATATTTAGGGCACATATATTACTTATTTAAGACTCAGACATGAAGTCTGAGATCTTTAAATTTTAAGTTTCTTTACTTAAAGAGATATATCTGAATATTTGGAAAACAAAAAAATGAATGCTAAATGTCTTGCCTTTTTGTCTATTCTTCTTTGGGCCTATCATACTACCAAACACATATGTATAAAAAGGGCTGCAACCAATTGATGATGGATATCTAAAAATATTTTGTAGATAATTTCAAGTACAAAAAAATCAATCATTTTCATTTACTCAGGTAAAGGAAACTATAATGGTACAATATCATGTGTACACTGTGAATTATTACTCCTACCAGTATTTCTGTCATTTTCAGGTGTAGCAATCTAATATAAAATTGTTTTCAGATGTAGTTTTTTTTAACATACATATAAGAATTAGAGTTAAGAAAATCATATTTGCCAAGTTATTCCAGAGCTTCTACATTATAGAAATACAGATTTCAGAATTTTTTCCTGGAATCTTCCAGTGCCAGTTATAATGCAAGTCTATTTAGAGGTCTAAATATTTAAAAATTGCATTTTCCTCTCCTTCATTCAAATCTTATATCCCAACAAGAACTTACTTACAATGACTAAACAGAAAAAGTGATTTAGTATCAGGAAATCTATACATTTATTACAAGGAAAGAGATCCCTAAATACTTACGAAGATATCCTTTTTCTAATATCTTGGAACTTGGAAAGCTTCATCAATGAGCACAAAGCTGCCTGTTGAGGAAGAAGCTTTGATTAATACTCAGATGCTTTTAAAGAATCTTTGGCCAGGTTGATATTTGGACTCATCTTTACCTACCCCTATGTCCTAGATAAAAGCAAAAAGTAGAACGGTGGTTACCAGGGGCTGGGGGCCCATGTAGAGAGGGTTAGGGGAAACAATGCTCAAAAGATAAAAACATTTCGGTTAGAAAAGTTTTAAGAGCTGTATTGTCCAAAATGGGAATAACAGTAAAAAATACTATATTCTTGAAAATCATTAAGAGAGTAGATTTAGTCCTCACCATAAAAATATGTGTATAAATAACAGATATGTTTAATTAGCTTGGTTTATTTATTCCACAATATATACCTATTTTTAAAACATTATACATGATAAACATATGTATATAACTAATGTATGTATGATTTAAAAATGATAAACCAGAAAAACATTTATGCTAGAATCTTTTCTTCTGAGAAACATCAAAGAATTGGGCAAATTGCTCAACAGTGCACCATTCTCTATTTACAGACACCATGAGGATCATGGTCATTTTTATTGGTTCTTGTTACTAATTCTTGTTTGTTCTTCATATAATAATAATAGTCAATTCAGCTAAGAAATATGGTGTTTAGCTTAAAGAGTCTTGGTCATATCCCCAAAGGACTATTGCATGAGTGCTGCCATTTTCCCCAGTCTCTCAGAATATTTCTGACACCAGTCAATGCTGCTGTCAGCAATTCCACCCTGCCCCCATGAGTCTCCCAGAAATCATCCATTATTCATAACTAGGCTCTCTTTCCTGAGGTTTGTCTCTGAAGCCATAAGTTCCTGCTCAACTCCAACCTAAACCAGGAAGAAGCCCAGAAGTATGGAAGAATTCTCTCACGGATAATCCTCACCTAACAGGGAAAGATAGCCAGTTTGACTGTTTATCCAACCTCAATTCGGAGGAATTTTATAGATTACACAGCATAGCAGCAAACTATCCACTTTCATCTTCTGGTCTCACTCTTACTGTTTCCCCATTCCTGTTTCTTAAAACTGCATCCCCCCAAATGACTGGTACCTCAACTCTTATGCCAAGCCATATTTTTTAAGTGAACTCAATTAAGAAATGGAAATTTATATATCATCAGATGCAAGTTTTATAGTTCATGGCGGAAAAAACAAAAAGCCAAAGAATTAAAGTAACTTGACTGTAGATATGAAATAAATGGAGTAGTTATACAACTATCTCTAGAGCATATGTGTATATATATATCTTTAATTCTATGAGTTATTACTGCATATGTTTTTGAAATAGGGACCAGGAGATAAATGCTAGTCATTGTCTCATTATACATTTAGTTATGTATGTATGGAGATATAGATCTCTGAAGATATCTTGCAAAAGGCAATTTTAAAACAGAAGTCTATGCTTATTACATAAAGATATAAAATTATTATTATTATTATTTCCCCTTTTTACAGTAAATATTAAACATATAAATGTATTTCTGTTAGAGTTGCCAATGACTTCTATCCAAATTCTATGGCTAACATATGACTCCATGTGATCTCTTCAGCCAGGCCTTAAAAATGCAATGTGAGAATTTTTATGAAGTTTAAAATAAATTGAGTATTTGAATATGAGAAACTGAAGCAGAAAAGATGACTCAAATGTAAATCTGTTTCAGCAATAAGACAAATCAGTGATTTTCTCTTAACAATAAAAATTTTTCCATGAATGCTAGCTACAGCAGAAAATTACTGAGGCATGCTGATAGGCAAGAGCTTTTCAGATATATAAAGTATGTGCCCATGAGGGAAACATAAACAAGTTGCTTAGAAACCTTTTAGAAAGCAGAGGAATTCAATTCTTTCTAGGAATATAATGTTCTTTTTCATCATATTCAGTTTTTATTTTCTTTTAGTTTCCAGTTTATATTTTGAAGACCAAGTGCTAATATATATATATATATATATATATATACATATATATATATACACCATATTAAAAATTGTGGTCACATTGAAATATAATCCTCTACCTTTACAATGGATATTATAATTTTATTGTAAAACAATCAACATTATAACCTTGATATCAGAATCAAAGAATTTAAAACATTAGCTGTTTATCTTCATAGAAAGTGAACCTTTTTGGAAAATCAGTTCATATAGTATTATTTTTATTAATATTAATTTGTTACAAAAATCCCTCTTTAAGATTGATGCTATGTTGTATAATACCTCTATGTCAAATGAATACTAAAATTTACTAGTTATATCTTCTTCCCAAATGAGTAGCAGTATATTCTGGGCATAAACTTGTCTTGGTGAATGATCTGAATGTCCATGGTCATTAGGGCTTGGCTTTTCTTTACTCTGGACTGGAGAGAATTTGCAATGTTGGCTTTTACTAAATAAAACCCCAAAGAGTGCACATGGTTTCTGTCTCATGATCCCCTCTTGGTTCACTTAACAATCTCTTAGAGTAGTATATTTCACAGGCTTTCTTTACCAATAGGACACCTGCAGAAAGTCCATGTTTATTGAAAGAGCAAGTGAAATTCCACCTTCTTAGTCCCGATTTTTACATTAAGTTAAAAAAATAAGAATTCATTTATATGCAGAGAATCCCCTTCTTTTAGTGCACCATCCTGTGAGTTTCAACACACATATACCATTATGAATCTATCACTAAATTAAAATATAGAATAATTCTAACATCTCCAAAACTTTCCCAGTAGAAAGTTTCATATCCAGAAGTGACAAACACTGATCTGCTTATTGTTCCTACAGGTTTACATCTGCCATGGTGTTTTATGCATGGAAATATACAAAATGGAGTTAGTTTCTTCCTCCCTCCTTCTGCCTATCTCCATCCTCTTTTTTTTCTTTCCCTCCCTCCCTCCCTCCCTCCTTCCTTCCTTCCTTCCTTCCTTCTTTTCTTCCTTCCTTTTTCCTTCTAACTTTCCTTGCTAAGCATATGGTAAGCAAGAACTCTCCTACTGAACTAAAGCCCCAGCGCAAAGTAGAGATTCCCCCCTTCCCACACCTCTGTTTGGCTTCTTGTACTTGGCATATGGTATTGGAGATCCATTGATAATTATTGTATGTGAGTTATCTCTTTAAAGGGTAAAGTCCTCATGATTTAGGATAGGAGAAGTGGACATCACATATTTATATATAAATCATCAATTAAAGAAAAATTTAATTCTATGAATACCCTCTAAGAATACCACTTCAGATTAAAATCCATTGAAGAAACAGGATTGAGTTCTGATCCCTGAGGACTTATATTCTAGTAGGGATAATGGACAGAGAAGTAATGAAAATAGAGTAAGTTAGGAATCAATAGAAGCTATATGATTACAGCATTGAAGGAATCAAGTCTTTGAACCTGTGGGAAAATACTATATAGGAAAGGGTTAATTCAGTAGGCAAAGGATGCTCAAATCCTTCAGATTCCTTATTTCTTCAGTTCTGCATGTTGCTTAATTCAGTACTTAGAGCTGACATCTGAGCCCTTTGACTGTCCTAAGGGCAAAATTATATGTCTGAGGCTTTGAGCCAAGTAAGACAGTTCATGCTACTGATGTTATTTATGGTGGACACTTATTTTTGTATGCTTGAGACTTTGAGCCACATTGTATCAGATTGACCAATAGGGACTGCCAGCTGAGCAGCTCAGGTCAATCACATAGGTGCTACAAGCCTCCATGACCAATCTTCAAATAGAATCCCTGGCACCAAGGCCCAGGTGAGTTTCTCTACTTGACACCATCTCACAGGTATTTTCACACATTGCTCCTGGGGAAATTGATCCCCATCTGTGCTGGTCCACAGGGGTAGTAAAATGAGAAATTTTTAACCGATTTTTCATGTACTTTCCCCTAATCCCCCATTTCCTTTGCTGATTCTAAATGGTATTTTGGGGGAGGGGGGTTGTAATAAACCACAACAGTGAGCATAACCACTTTTTTGAGTTCTTTGTACCATTTTTTGAGTCATCATTTGTGTTATTTGTTTATTTTAGTAATAGATGACAGTAGAGTCTATTTTGACATTTAATAAGATATATTCTATTTATACAAAAATAGAATATCTTCTTAAAATTAGGATCCCAGTTTTGGAGATGCACATGATGTTGAGATTCACAGTGGTATATTCATATATGTGCGTAGGAAAGTTATGTCAGATTCATTCCATTGTCTTTCCTATCCCCATCCCCCTCCTTCCCTTCATTCCTCTTTGTCTAATATACTGAATCTCTGTTCTTCCCTTCATCTCCTCTTTGTTGTTAGTTAGCATCCACATTTCAGAGAGAACATTTAACCTTTGGTATTTTGGGATTGGCTTATTTCACTTAGCATGATAGTCTCCAGTTCAATCTACTTCCTGGTGAATGTCATGAAGTCATTCTTCTTTATGGCTGAGTAATAGTCCATTGTGTATATATATATACCACATTTTATTTATCCATTCATCTGTTGATAGGCATTTACATTGGCTCCATAGCTTAGCCGTTGTGAATTTGTGTTGCTATAAACATTGATGTGGCTGAGTCACTATAGTATGCTGATTTTAATTCCTTTGGATATATACCAAAGAGTGAAATTACTGGGTCAAATAATGGTTTGGTTCCTAGTTTTTTGAGAAATCTTTATACTTATAGAATGGTTGCAGTAATTTCCAGTTCCACTAATGGTGTTTGAGTGTACCCTTTTCTACACATCCTCGCCAAAATTTATTTTTACTTGTATTCTTGAAAATTGTCATTCTGGATGGAGTGAGGTAAAATCTCAGTGTAGTTTTAATTTACATTTCTCTAATTGCTGGAGACGTCAAACATTTTTTTCCCCACATATTTGTTGACCATTTGTATTTATTCTTTTGAGAAGTATCTGTTCAGTTCCTTTTCCTATTAATTGATTGGGTTATTCATTTTGGGGTGTTGAGCTTTGTGAGTTCTTTGTGTAGCCTGGAAATCAATGCTTTATCTGAGGTGCAGGTTGCAGAGATTTTCTTCCATTATGTAGGATTTCTCTTCAGGTTCTTGATTGTTTCCTTTGCTGTGAAAAAGATTTCTAGTTGGATACTATACCATTTACTAATTTTTGACTTTTCATCTTGCACTTTAGGAGTCCTGTTGAGGAAGTTAGTTCCTTAAGGTGACATTGGAGAGTTGGGCCTACTTTTCTTCTAGCAGGTACAGGGTTTCTGGTCTAAAATCTTGGCTCTTGATCAACTTTGAATTGAGTTTTCTGGCAGGGCGAGAGATAGAAGTTAAATTTCATTTTACTGCATATGTTTTTCTAGTTTTCCAAGAACCATTTCTGGAAGTGGCTCTTGTTTTCTCCAATATATGCTTTTGATACCTTTGTCTAGTGTGAGATAACTGTTTATGTGGGTTTGTGTCTTTGTCTTCGATTCTATTCCATTTGTCTTCTTGCCTATTTTGGTACCAATATCATGCTTTTTTGTAAATACGGCTCTGCAGTATAATTTGTTGGTATTATGATACCTCATGCTTCACTTCTCTTGCTAAAGATTGTTTTTGATATTCTGGGCCCCTTATTTTTCCAAATGAATTTTAGGATTGCTTTTTCTATTTCAATGAAGAACATCATTGGGGTTTTAATAGGAATTGCATTAAAGTTTAATAGGAATTGCATAAAATCTGTTAGTGGTATGGATATTTTGACAATATTAATTCTGCCTATCCAAAAACATGGGGGATCTTTCCATTTTCTGAGGTCTTATTCAACTTTTCTTTAGTGTTCTGTAATTTTATTGTAAAGGTCTTTCACCTCTTTTAAACCCCAGGTTTTTTTTTTCTTTTGTTTTCTTTTCTTTTTTCTTTGAGACAATTGTGAATGGGATAGATTTCCTAATTTCTATTTCAGCTGATTCATCATTGGTGTATAGGGATGCAATTGATTTGTAGACGTTAATTTTGCATCCTGCTACTTTACTGAATTCATTTATGAATCCTAGAAGTTTTCTGGTAGAGTTTTTTTAACATCTTCTAAATATAGAATCATGTTATTAGCAAATAGGGATAGCTTGAACTCTTCTTTTCCTGTTTGTATCCATTTAATTCCTTGCTTTTGGCTAATTCCTCTGGCTAGTTTCAAGGACTATGTTGAATAACAGAGTAAAACCTTTTGTTCAGGTTTTAGAAGGAATGTTTTTTTTTGTTGTTGTTGTTTTGCATTTAGAATGATGTTTGCCTTGGGCTTAACATGTATAGCTTTTACAGTGTTGAGGTATGTTCCTACTGTCCCTAGTTTTTCTAGTGATTTAAACATGAATGTATGCTGTATTTTGTTAAATGATTTTTTGCATCTATTAAGTTAATCATATGATTCTTGTCTTTAAGTCTATTGATGTGGTGAGTTACATTTATTGATTTTTGTATGTTGAAACAAATTTGCATCCCTGGAATGAAACGTATGTAATCACGTTACACTATATTTTCGATGTTTTTGTATGAAATTTGCCAGTACATTATTAAGAATTTTTGCATCTATACTCATCAGGGATATCAGTCTGAAGTTTTTTTTTTTTATTTTGTTTTGTTGTTGTTGTTTCTCCTTGATGTGTCTTTGTATGGTTTTGGTATTAGGGTGATAGTAGTTTCCTAGAATGTGTTTGAAATAAGACTTCGCTCCTTTACTTTTTTATGGAATAATTTAAAGAGGATTGGTGCTTGTTCTTCTTTAAAGTTCTGGTAGAACTTGGCTGAGAATAAATCCATTTCTGGGTTTTTCATTGTTGGTAGGCTTTTGATGGCATCTTCAGTTTCATTGCTTGAAATGGAACCATTTAAATTTTCTATGTCCTCCTGGTTCAATTTGGGTAGGTCAGATATCTATAGAAATTTTTCAGTGTCTTCAAGATTTCTAATTTTATTGCAGTATAAATTTTCAAAGTAGATTTTATTATCCTTTGTATGTTCAGTAGCTTTTATATTGATATTTTGTTTTTTCATGAAAATTATAATAATTTGAGGATTTTTCCCCCTCTTTCTTTTGGTTAGATTGGCTAAGAGTTTATCAATTTTTTTTTTGTTTTTTTTAAAAAAATATTTTTTTTTATTTTTCATTTTTTAAAATTTCAGTTTATTTCTGTTTGGCTCTGATTTTGATTATTTTCTTTCTTCTACTGATTTTGGTTTTGATTTCTTCCTTTTATAGAGCCTTGAGATATAATGTTAGATTTATGTTGTTGTTGTTTTGGCATCTTTCTATTCTTTTAATGAATGAGTTCAATGTTATGAACTTTCCTCTTAGAACCACCTTTATACTATCCCAGAAATTTTGATATGTTGTGTCTCTATTCTTATTTACTTTTAATTATTTTTTTCACCTCTGATTTCTTCTGCTATCCATTCATCATTTAATTGCTATTATTTAGTCTTCAGGTGATAGAGTAGATTCTATTTTAAATTTTATCATTGATTTCTAATTTTATTCCATAATGACCTATTAGAATGCAAGGTATTATCTCTATTTTTTTTTTGTTGTTGTTGGTTTTATTTTCCAAGAGTTTCTTTGGGGTCAAATATGTTCTGCTGTGCAAATTTATCTGTGTGCTGCTGAGAATAAAGTGTATTTGGCAAATGAAGTATGAAATATTATATATATATATATATATATATATATATATATATGTTTAATTTAGACTAAATTATTAATTGTATTTTTTAGTTCTATAACTTCTTAATTTAGTTTTTGTTTGGAAGATATATACAGTGATGGGAGAGGCATGTTAAAGTCACCTAGTATTATTGTGTTGTGGTCCATTAAATTCTTGATATTGAAAAGGGTTAATTTGATGTGTGCAGATGCCCTATTATTTGGAGCATAAATATTTACAATTATTATTTCTTGTTATTATATAATTCTAATATCACCAGTTACTGGTGATGGGTTCTGCTTCCTCACATGTTCAAGTATAACATTAGAGAAGCACACGGAGGCAATCATATAAAGCAGGGATAATTAAAAAACAAACAAAAAAGGAAATATAGACATTTTTCCAGGAGAAGGAGGCCATAGCTGGTATTCTGATATCCCCAAAAGTTAAGGCTTTCTGCATTTTTTATGTGTTCTACTTGAAAGGTTGAAGCAGCTAAAATGTAAAGGATAAAACTTGATTCTATAAAGTCTTTCTTCTAGTTCTGTTAAGTTACACATTTCTGAAGTAAGATTAAGTTTTGTTCTCCTGGGACCTAAAAATTGTGAAAGCATAAAACAATTCCCGGAACTGCCCATTAGATGTGTGTCCAAATCTCCCCTGACCACCTAGTTGCTCAAAGAGAACAACCCCCTTTCCTCAGAAACCTTGCAGTCCCGCATGTACACACCTCAGGGCTTAAACCAATCAGTTTAAATATATACCCATCTTAGTACCGACCAATCACCCCCACCCAACCTGTTCCCGCCAGTGAATGTGCTAATCATGTTTTAGAGTTGTTATTTGATTTTCCCGCGCGGTATGTGATGATTTGCTAAAGGATGCTATGATGTATGCAAAGTCCCTGCCCCCTCCAAAGAATGTATATAAGCTCTGCTCAAATTGTTCCCAGGGCTCTTTGTTCTTTGCTCCTCTGAAGTGAGCTCTGAGCCCCAGCATGCTGGACCCCCAATAAACCCTTTGCTGTTGCATGAGACAGTCTCTTGGTGGTCTTTTCCTCTGATGTTCACCTGACCTTTACATAGTCTTCTTTTGTTCCCCTAGACTTTTCCCCTTATCTGTCCCCTTCCTGCATAAATGACTACCTCCAGGAAATGCTCAGGAGGGTGGCCAAAATGTGGGCTGGAGGGGCAGGAAGGGGGCATAATTAACAACTCTCTGTAGAGAGGAAAAATCCCCTCCCCCCAACACACACACACAGGTTACCTTAGCAACTGGTTGCAACAGGGGCAGGTTATCTTGATAAGGGTGCAGGAAGGGCTCTGAAGGAATTAACATTTCAATTCCTCCATTCTCTGAATTGGACCCTTGCATATCTGCCCATCGAATTCTGGCTTCAATTCCTTTAAGAGGTATGAAATGACTTCTTTGTCTCTTCTGATTGAATTTGGCTTGAAGTCCTCTTTGTCTGCCAAGGGAATGGAAATCCCTGCTTGTTTGCAAGTTGCATCAGAATTATACACTCTTCCCTCATTCTTTCACTTTCAGTCTGTGTATATGTTTGCCTATGAGATGAGTATCTTTGAGAAAGAATATTGTTGAATCTTGTTTTTTAATTCAATCTGACAGTGTTTTGATTGATGAGTTTAGGCCATTTATATTCAGTGATTTTATTGAGAGATTGTTTTTATTCCCTGTCATTTTGATTTATAATTTCTGTCATTTTAATTTTTAATTTCTATTAGTTTTTCCTTTGATTGGCTATTTTTGTGTAGTTCCTCCCTCTGCTGGTTTTCATTTTCAATTTTTAAAATTTTTTCTTCATAAAATATTTTATTGAGTATGTTTTCTAATGCAAACTTTTAAATTACTAACTCTTTTAATTTCTGTTTATTATATAAGGTTTTTATTTTATCTTCAATTATGAGGCTTAATTGTGCTGGACATAGTATTCTTTGTTGGTATCCATTTTCTTTCAGAGCTTTGTGTACATTATTCCAAGGATTGCTAGCTTTTAGTGTCTTGGTTAAGAAATCATTTAAAATCTGAATTGGTTTACCTCTGAATGGAATGGATTATTCCCTTGCATTTTTCTCTAGTGCCTTTAAAATTTTATATGTATTTTGTATGTCATACATTTTCATAATAATGTGTCTTGGTGTGATTCTGTTGTAATTTTGTATATTTAGAGTTCTGTAAGCCTCCTGTTTTTGATGTCTATTCTATTCTTAAGATTTGGGACATTTTCTGATATTTCATTTAAAAAGATGTATGGGGGTATTTTAGAGACTTCATTTATCCCAATGAATCTTAAATTTGGCCTTTTCATGTTAACCTGTATTTCTTGAATATTCTGTTCATGGTCTCTCAACATCCTTTCTTCATGGTCAACTTTATTTTCAAAATCTTCTGTTCTGTTTTCATTATCTGAAACTCTATCATTCAGTTTGTCTAATCTATTGGTAAGGCTTTCCATTGAATTTTTAATTTGGTTCATTGATTCCAACATTTTGACAATTTCTGTTTGATTATTTTTTTAGTATCTATATCTCTTGATTGAAGTGATCTTTCATATCCTATATTTTGTCTTGGATTTTACTCCTTCCATCACATTTTTCCTCATAGATATGTTTAACTCTTGACCTCTCCAAATTCCTTCTCTGACATTTCCGCTCCTGTGGTATAAAAATTTTGTTCTTGAGGTATTTTGATTTGGGGGAGGATGGATTATTCCCTTGCTTTTTTATATTGTTTGTGTGTCTATCCATTTATCAGTATGACTCTGAGGTGGCAGAATTTCTACTCTAGGAAAATACAATGTCCTTGAAGTTTTCTAATACCTCTCAGTTTAGCAGGAGCCAAATAATTACCACAACCAATGCAAACAGTATGCCACATTAAGCTAAATACTTAGTTGTATTATGACATCTACAATTTTTAATTTTTTTTATTTATTTATGAGAATGGAATATATTACAAATCTTATTACACATATACAGCACAATTTTTTATATCTCTGGTTGTATACACAGTATATTCACATCAATTCATGTCTTCATACATGTACTTTGGATAATAATGTCCATCACATTCTATCATCATTTCTAACCCCATGCCCATTCCCTTCCCTTCCCACACCTCTGCCCTATCTAGAGTTCATCTATTCCTCCCATGCTCCCTCTCCTTACCCCACTATGAATCAGCCTCCTTATATCAGAGAGAACATTCAGCATTTGGTTTTTTTGGGATTGGCTAACTTCATTTAGCATTATCTTCTCTAACTCCATCCATTTATAAATGCCATGATTTTATTCTCTTTTATTGCTGAGTAATATTCCATTGTGTATATATGTCACATTTTTTTTTAAAACCATTCATCTATTGAAGTGCATCTAGTTTGGTTCCACAATTTAGCTATTGTGAATTGTGCTACTATAAACATTGATGTGGCTGTGTCCCTGTAGTATGCTGTTTTTAAGTCCTTGGGTATAGACTGAGGAGAGGGATAGCTGGGTTAAATGGTGGTTCCATTCCCAGTTTTCCAAGGAATGCCCATACTGCTTTCCATATTGGCTGCACCAATTTGCAGTTCCACCAGCAGTGTATGAGTGTATCTTTTCCCCCACATCCTCACCAACATTAATTGTTGTTTGTATTTATAATTGCTACCATTCTGACTAGAGTGAGATGAAATCTTAGAGTGGTTTTGATTTGCATTTCTCTATTGCTAGCGATGATGAACATTTTTTCATATATTTGTTGATTGATTTTAGACAACTACAATTTTAATTGGCACAATAAGCAGAAATGGTATGGTAAGCTCTTGCCAAGAGTAAAAACAGTAGGTTTGCAAAAGGGTTTGTTGTTTTGAAAGAGGAACATGGAGAATGTAGAAGAGATAGAGGATGCAATGATTATGGGGAGGAGGAGAGATAGTAGAAGTAAAATACTAAAGGGAGCATGAAAGAACAATAGTGTTTGTTAGAAACAAAAGACAGAAAGAGAATCAAGAAACATAGACAAGTAAAAAACAATATAAAACAAAAGCAAAAGATATTAATAAAAAACTCTAGCTCTCAAAAGAGAGCAATGAAAAATAACTACCTTTAAAAAATGCTAGAAATCATAAAATTGAGAATAATATATACCTGTACAATCCTATAAACCATTTGGCACACAATCAAAAAAGGAGAAAGAGAAAGAAGTGAGAAAAATTTTTAACAATAAATTGTAAAATATTATTGATAAAAATTAAGGAATTGTTTCTATAGTAGTAGTAAAATATTGTCATTGTTCACAGAAGTTTTCCTTTCCATTTTTTTCTTGATATATGTACTATGCACAAGAGTAGTAACAGGATGTCATGTTCTTCCTCTTATTGTGTTGCTCATCAAGTTTCCAGTTGGAGTTCAAAATTCTCAGCTTTTGTACTTAGCATTATGAGGTAGAGTGGATTGGAGAGTGTTATTTTCTCCACTCTGAGGTTGGGGTAGCTTTAAGGGTTCTGTTCAAGAAATTTCACTAGGAGGAGATCCTGATAAGAGTTCTGTTCAAGAAGTTTCACTAGGAGGAGATCCTGAAGATGGGGTTTAGTTCTCGATAGGCCATAGGTGTTCATTGAATGGAGATTGGTCTGACTATTTTAAATCAGCATACCTCCAAATCCCAGAAGCTGCCAACCCATGCTGGGAGACTGCACCCCAAGTGGGTTCCACTTTTGGCAGAGGAGCCAATCCTTTGTTCCCAATTGTGAAATATGGCACCTGCCATGGCTCCCCATAGACTATAGGAGATGTGTGGCATTTTTTCTGCATAAGGATATAGTGTAGCTCATCCTCTGGATCAGTCTGGCAGTGTTCTTTATCTCTGATTTCTCTGTACCAAGACATGCTACTGTGCCACCTCACTGAGGAGCTGTATACCTGATTTTTTGGTCTCACACCACGGAGCAACTTGGAATCAACCTCTTGTAGTCTGTCATCTTCCTGTGTCCTGGGGTCATCAATTTTGAGGATAGTGTTGGGGCACCCTGAATCATTGATAGAAGTATGAAAAACTCCTAAATGTAGAGAAACTTATAGAGTGGGAAAGTGGAAAAAGAAAAATATTGCAGTCTGATGGTTCCCACTCCCCCCCACCCAGAAGTTTCCTCTAGATCTAGAAATAAATTGTTAACAAACTGGATTATTAACTGAAAAAAATATGATTTACCATTTGAAAATTTTTAAATAGTGAAGATGCAAATCCATCTGATATTTATTTTTCAAAAAGTACAACATAGGTGTGTGATTTTTTTAATGTGGATATGTAAGGATAATTTACTAAAAGCATTTTCCAAACAAAATTGAAATATAGTATTGTCAAATATTAAGTTAAATTATAATTGAGGAAAATTGCTGGAATCTGTATGTTTTCTATGTCAAAAACATCTTGATTTAAGTATAGTTATTAAAAGATAGTTTGCTCTTATGGCAGCATTACCAAAAGTAATCTACAGATTTAATGCAATTCTTATCAATTATTAATGATACTCTTAACGAAAAAACAAAAGACTCAGAATAACCAAAGCAATCTTTAGTTAAAAAACAATGCTGGAAGCATACCAATACCTGATTTCAATTTATACCACAGAGCCATAGGAATAAAAAACATCATGGTACAGGCATAAAAGACAGAGGCATAGACTAGTGGAGCAGAATAGAGAACAGAGAAGCAAAACCACATATTTTCTGATTTTTTTTTATTATTGGCTACACATGACAGTACAATGATCTTGACAATTCATACATTTGAGTCAAATGGGGTATAATTTCTCATTTTTCGGATTATACAAAAAAGGTGTCAAAAGCAGACATTAGAGAAAAGACAGCCTCTTGGTGGTGCTTGGAAAGCGGAATATCTATATGCAGAAAGATGAAAATAGATCCTTATATTGCACCTCAAAATTCAACTCAAAATGGATCAGAAACCTAAGAATTAGGCCATAAACTTTGCAACTTCTAGAAGAAAACCTAGAGTCAACACCAACACATAAGCACAGGCAAAGACTTCACACACCTAAAGCTCAGAAGATAAACCAAGAGTTAATAAATGAGATTGAGTCAAACTAAAAAGCTTCTACGCAACAAAGAAAACAATTAATAGAATGAAGAGACATTGATAGACATTGAGAAGATCTTTGCCCCATACTCTTCTGACAGGAGATTAATATTCAGAATATATAAAGAACAGAAAAACTTAACATTAAAAAAATCAAATAACCAATAAATTGGAAAATGATCTAGACATTTCTTCAAATAAGAAATATAATGGTAAACTGTATAAAAATGTTCATAATATTTTTACCCATCATGGAAATGCAAATCAAACTACATAGAGACTCCACCTGACAAGCCCAGTTAAAAAAAATAATAAAGCAATTCAGAATATGTCTTCCATAGAAACTCGGTGGAATCTCTGGAATTGGAGGGCAAGAGGTAAGGAGTCAGCAGAAACCAAAACCAAGGAATTAGAGATAAAATTCAGGAGTTGATCATCAAGAATTGAGGATACAGGGATTTCTATTGCAGATGATATTTTAACTGTGGAGAATATGGAGTCATTGTCAGTAACAAGGGAGGAAGAAATAAATTATCTACTCCCTCCTCTTTTATCTGTGACCATATTCCATTGGCCCAAACTTCAAAACAGTGGGCAAGTGAGTTTGGAAAACACATTTTGTAGGAGAAAAATGAAAATCATACTTGAATGCAAAGTAAGTAACGACCCTCACAACCATTAGTGGTAATAGGTAATCTCCTTGCTTAGTTGATTCTCACAGCAGATACACCATATAGAATAATATTGGCTGCTGGTTACATTTAAATATATTCATTCTGCTTCTGTTTTACTTTGTGCTTTAATTAAGAATTCAAAATTGGTGCTGAATTTGATAACTATATTTCACATAAATAATGAAAATTTCTTTCATTGGATTCTGAAATATGTTGATATTTGCTGATTGTTAATGCAACTATACTTGTACTCATGATATAAACTACAGTTGGTTGAATTATATTTTTGGAAAATTTATTAAGCTTTATTGCCTAAACTTTTTTCAAAAGCTTCATACTTATATTTATAAGTAAACTTAAAATATTCACATCTTATTTTGATATTAAAGTTAGGCTGACTACAGAAAGTTTTTGAAGAATGTTCTTATTCTTCCAATGGTCTCTTATAATGTGCATGATATTGGCATTCTCTCTTTGAAGGAACAAAGGTAGACCTCAGCTCAGAATCAATTTTGTCCTCTGTGCAGTTTAAATTGTTTCACTCCATAAGTTTTTCAATTTTTTTTCTATAGTAATTTGTCTATAAACCTTTTCACTCTCTAAGGGGTCAAGTTTAAACTTTTATATTTCCTAGTACATCTCTCATTTCCAAAAGGTTTTCAAATTTCTCATTACGATATTGGAAGATAAATATTTCCTTTAGTCTCTTATTTTCTTAAGTTATGTCTCTACTTACCTAGTATTTTTTATTTTTTTTATGGTGCTAAGAATAGACTCCAGGGCCTGATGTGTGCTAGGTTAGTGTTATACCACTGAACTACACTCCAGCCCCTAAGTTTTATGTTTTATTGGCCATATATTAAGAAAGAATTTAAATGCATTATTTCTAAATTTTTTTCTCATATGTCATTAACTTCATATTTTTATCTTGATTCTACTTTTGAGGCTGGATTTTTTTTCCCTTCATGAAATTTTCAAAATTGAATTAAAGATTTTATTTCTGTATTTTCTGGTACTTTTGGGATTTAATCCTAGGAGTACCACCACAATGCTACATATTCCCAATTCTTTAAAGATTTTATTTTGAGACAGGGTCTCCCTAAGTTGCTGAGGGTCTCACTAAATTGCTGATTGTTTGCAATCTTGCAATCATCCTGCCTTAGCTTCATGGGTCAATTTGATTACAGGCTTGCACCCTGCATCCAGCATTTTAATTTAATTTTTGTTTTTTCCTGAGGTGATATTCTCACTGTATTGCTCTAGCCTTCCTCATATTTGCAGACCTCCTCCCTCTGTGTACCTGGAATGACAGGCACTCACCATTGCACCCAGCTTTCTTTCTTTTTTATAGTAGCAATATTTTAACTAAATTCTATTCTCTTTTTAAAGAGTGTAGCTTTTACTTTTTTACACAGATTTTCATTTTGGGATAATCTTCGTTTTAGTTTTAGAAGATGTTTTTGTGTATATTTATTTTATTTGACCAATATTTGGACCAATATTCATCTAAGATAGTTAGAATATTAATATTCATGGTTTCTTTCTAGAATGTTCAGATACATTTTAAGAGAATTAAAACAGGAACTGAAAATGTTTAGATAAAGTTTAAATTTGGATTCATCCACTCATTACACTATATGAGAATTTTCCCCACATTCGCACTTATACTCAATGTTATAAAATTAAATGATTTCTTTTTACAATAGACATAAAGAATAAGAATCATATTTAATAAAAATGTATTATCTTAGTTTTCAGTGAATTAAAATATCTATTTGTCATGTTTATCTCTTTAACTTCGTTTCTCCTTCACTTTTGTCTTAATTCTGTTTGATTCTGATACACTGTGATTTATTAAATTTCCTTCAAGGCTTGTGATCTGTGTCTTATTCATAAATATTTCCTATCCTAAGTTTCCTAAAATATGTTTGCTTTTGTTCTACAAAGCCTTCGTTGTTTATTTTTGTCTGTATGTCATTAGTCAATCTAGAATTTATTTTTCATTGGAATATGAGTAGGTAGATTTTTTTTCCAATAAACTAAATGGTTTCCAATTCACCTTTGTTGAATGGTGCAGCTTTGTCTATGAATGCTAAATGCAATCTTGACCATATTCTAAAATCTCACAGATAATAGATTTATGTGTCTGTTCCATTGATGTACTTGTCTATCCCAGATGGTATTACTATATTTTATTAAATTTTCTGATATGTTTTGTTTTGTTTATTCAAAATTATTTGCTCTCCTCTCTCCTTCTCTTTCATATTAATTTCAAATCAAAATCTTTAAATTTTCTTTAATGTTACTATTGGAAGTGTATGGAAATTCATTGATTTCATTTATAAAATTTGTAAGAATTCAATTTACAGCATGCCTACTATTCAATAATCTAGACTATTTGTTTAATTAGTATGTATGTTGAGAGATTTTTACATATGTATTCTCCACAAAAAAGATTATATTTTCAATGGATACATTTTGACTGATAATTTTTCCTCTAGAAAGTCCTTAGATATTTCTTGTTAAATAAATTTCTATATACTAATTTTGTTGTTATATTTCCTAACTAAAACATTATTGAGTTATGTGCTTTTATTTAATGCTCAATTATAATATCAACTTATTTATTTGACTTGATTTATCCAGTAAATACTATGGAGTATCTATATAGATAGTTGTAGATTTAAAATAACAATTTTTTTATGTCTGGGTTTCTAATTATATTTAGTTCACTTAATTGTTGTCTAAATCATTGACTAGAAAAAAAGCTCAAAATGATAAATAATATCACTTCACTAAAGCTCTGTAATTTGCTACTTCCATCTATTCTATAGTGTCTTCTTATCTTTTCAAGTTCAGATATAAATTTATTAATTTATTCTTAAAATTAAGGATTTGGTATCAGGAGAATTTCAAAATATACTTAATTCATCATCTTAAAAAGGATATCAAAAGTTCAAATTAAATGGAAATTAATTTGCTTAATTAAATTATGCACACTAACCAGAGAATTAGTGCCACCAAATAATTTCTCGTTCTGGGCATTGAAAAGCAAAAACAAAAACAAAACCTTTCATAAAAGAACTTTGGAAGGCTATTGATTTTCTGAGCCTTCATAAGTTTGTAACACTTTAAAATGTTGGCATTATCTTTAAAAATTAAATTGCTTAATAGAACTACAAATTACATATTATCAGCAACATTCATACTGATTTTTTTTTTTTTAGCTTCGTTTGACTTTTAGATTTCATGCTTTCTAAATGTATCAAGACCTGGTTGAATTAATTAAGGGTGCCTGTAAATTAAGAGGACAAAAGCCAGAGGGGAGACCCCTTAAAACTCATTTCCCTAATTTGAAATGTATTCAAGACCACAGTGCTCCTTTCACAAATTTAGGAAAACAGTCTGTGAGGGATGAAGTGTCCAGAGCAACCTCTTATCTGTGGATGGTGTCAGATTAAAGCCAAGCTCCCTTGATCTTACTTTCCTTTAAAAAAAAACAAACAAACAAAAAACATTTATTTTTTAGTTGTAGGTTGCACAATACCTTTATTTTTTATTTTTTTAATGTAGTGTTGAGGATTGAACCTAGGGTCTCATGCATGCTAGCCAAGCGTTCTACCTCTGGGAGCATGGAAGCAATTGATGAACTTTAGATAGGGCAGAGGGGTGGAAGGGGAAGGGAGGGGGCAGAGGGTTAGCAATGATGGAGGAATGTACTGGACATCATTATGCAAAGTACGTATATAAAGGCATGCATTGGTGTCAACATACTCTATATACAAACAGAGATATGAAAAATTGTGTTCTATATGTATCATAAGAATTGTGATGCAGTCTGCTGTCATGTATTTAAAAAATAAAAGCAATTAACAAAACAAAACAAAAACAAACAAACAAAAACAAAGCCATTTAGGAGAAAGAACTGTGTTATAAACAAACACTATGGGATTTGGGGTCTTCTACTTGTAGACACCAGGACACCAGGAGTACATGCACATGGAGGGATGGCCACATGAGAATACAGCAAAATGGCCATGGGAAACTATCTACAAGCCAGGAAGTGAGGCCTCACCAGAAACCAGCCTGATTGGCACCTTGATGTTGAACTTTCAGTCTTCAGAGCAGTGAGAAAATTAATTTCTGTTGTTAAAGCCACTCCATCTATTCTATTCTGATATGGTAGCTCTAACAAACTAATATAATTCTGGAGAAGAAAACGTTGAGAGGATATTCAATAATTCAAGTCCATGAAGGACAGTGCCTTAGGTTGGGTAGAAATAAAATTTAATATAATGTGAATTATACCAAAAGATTTTGCCTGCCTATAAGGAAAAAAGAAGTCCCCCATTTTCTTGTTGATCTTACTTTTCTAACACCTGTTAGTTCATCAGAGAATAGGTTTCTTTGTGGGTGGGTCTCTAGAAAATAGTCTCTAGAAATAGTTTGTGGGATTCGGTTTATGTGGACTCTACTGAGATAGAGATTTGAAAGACAGAAAGCATTTATCCATATAAGATGATATGTGGTAATACGTTTTATTTTTTATGTTATGTCACTTAAGAAATACAAAGCATTGAGGGCAGTATTTTGAGAGTAAAGCTCTATGAAACTATATATGAAATTCTTTATATACATGTTATATATATGTTTATAAATTTGTTTTTAACATTTGTTTTATATCCTTTTAAGAAGAATGTCTTCATAATGAGAATCAAAAAAGGGAAAAAAATCTCATAGCTTTCTTAGCATTTCCTAGAGCTGATTCTGTTTCTATAGGTGTTTTATTATTCTATGCATATTTTTATTTTTATTGCTCACTTGCTTATTCTACTTCGTGTAGTCCTGTCATTATTTTGCTGCTTAAGTATCTTTACGGATTTTTCCTTTTCTCCTCCTTCTGCACTGCATCTGCTCAGCATTGGTGGGACTCTCCCCCAAATTGCTAGCTTGTCACACCAGTAAACTCTTTTGTTTATAAGAGAAGCAGTGGAACACAGTTTCCACAGATCTAACTTAGGGTACTCATACTTCTTCTTTGCAAATGAAAATCAATAGCATTTCCCTATCCTCAATATATTGCTGGGGAACAGTGGCTTGTGTTTTCAAGTCTTGCTAAAATTCTAGGTAGAGATCTGGCATTCTGCATGCGCAGCAATGCTGCTACACTTATGTCCTTGAGGAAGCAGTTCTTTGACTTAGTTCCAGATGTCAAAATGGGAGTTTGAATTCTTGGATTCAATCTGCCCTTAAATTACTTTTAACAATTCATGCAATCTCTTTGGGGAGCAATAAAAGTTGATATATGGGAATTAGAAAAGTTCTTCATTTCTGGACGAAAAATTAACTTATGAATTCATCTTGGAAAACTGCATACTTAGTTTTACTCTACTTTGGATTTCTTTCTGGTATATCTTTGCTTCCTTACCTTTCTAGAAATGTTTTATGTCTCTTTCTTTCACCACAAATTTATAGGCCCTTTGGATATATAAAATTCAAACTGCTCAGTTGACCTGAGATTGTTTTATACAGGAAGAGAAGGCAAGGAGGATAATGGGTTTGCCAGGAACACAGGACAGAATTTTGTGACTAAACTAATTTGGAAGTGGAATATACAAGTAGAATTCTGGTGTGTCTTGTTGTTGCCCTACAGATTAAGAAAGTTGTTGATCTCAAGGATAGATTCTCAAGTCTCTCTGGGCCCTTTTCATCCCTTCTCCTGGGGAGGGTCACTCAGTACTTTGTTCCATAGTCAAGAGTCAGTCAGTCAATACAACAGCCATTTAACAACACTCTCAAATGTCAGTCTTTCATGACGTCAATTAATTCTGAACAACACATCAGATTTCACTACATTGACATCCACACAAACCCATACACATATCTTCTGATTAATAATTCTTTCCTTAATATTGCTCAGCTTTGTAAATTTCTAATCATCTTTTTAAGATGCTAAAATATATAGATTTAATATTAAGTTTTCCAAGTAATAAAACACATCAGATAATAAAAATTCTTTATTTTTCTTATATCATATCACCTAGGGCTACCCCTTTGTTCCTTCCCTACTCTACTCTCCTCTGATTTGGTTTCCTGCAGTACAGAGAAGAGCTACCGCGATGGAATTTGCATTATCTTCTCTTCTGCATTGGAGCACTGGTTATTTGAATCAAATGACATGTCTTATTTGGGAAGGATCCTGGTTTCCTGTGTCTTTAAAAATGCTTCTGTTATAAATTATTGAATTTCTGTCTTTGAAAAAAACATGCTTTATCTATTGTACACTCACATGCTAATGTGGTTGGTATAGAAATATAGACAGGAGATGATTTTCACTTGGTCTGCTGCAAGTATTTTCTCCAACAACTTACAGCATCAACATTTGTTTGGAAATATTCTCTGTGAAAGTTTTCCTTATAGAACCAGGAGTTTTCATACATTATATTTAAGAAATAAGAGTTCTAATAGTTGCTAGTGGCCACTCAAGGATACTGACCAAAGAGGTGTTGGAGCAAGGTTTCCTGAAAATATTCCATGTATCATTGGTGAAGTACAATTTGTTTGGTAAATATTATGAAATAACACATATAGATGTAAACTTTGTCATTAACCTTTGAAAGACAATACAAATATTACATTTACACTATTTCTGTGTGTGTGTTGTCAAAAATGTCACCACAATTTTTGAAAATGGTCAAAATACTTGACTGGACAACTCACCATGAAAATATATCAATGTCAAATATGCAAATTAAAATATACTTAACATCATTAGTAATTGGAACTTGCCAAATCCATAGAGATACCACTACAGATCAGAATGAAGAAAACAGAAAAGACTCATTATAGCTAGTAATAGCAAAAATATGGATAAATTAGAACTCTCATACTCTATTGGTGGTAATAGTAAAGGATACATTTTCTTTGGAAAGCCTTTTGGCAATTTCTTAGAAGTTAAATAAGTATATGCTACTATCTAATCCAACTGCTCCACTACTTGCTACTTACCCAAGAAAAATGAAGGAATTTGTCCATTCAATACTTGTGCAAAATATTCATAGTGGCTTTATTTGTAGTAAGAAAAACCTAGAAATGGCCACTAAGTCTCCCTATTGGCAAATAGATAAAATAAGAAAAATGTTTTCAGCTATCATTGAATTAATAATCAGCTTATGCTACAACATGGGTCTCAAAATAATAATTGTGAGTGGAATAAATAATACAAAACAGTGTGCAAAGTATATGATTCCATATGTATATAACATTTTATAAAAAGCTATCTTTTGTGGCAAGCAATTAATGGTTCCATGGAGATCTGGTAGAAAGAGGGATTATAAAAGGAAATGGAAAGCTTTTTTTCTGTAGAAATGATGTATTATTTTCCTTGACATTGATGGTGGTTTAACATGCATGTACACATGTCAGAACTTATCAAATTGAACACTTTAAATATTTACACTTTAATATGGGTCTATGTTATATCTCAATAAAACTCGTAAAAACAATAGCAATTACGTGGCACCTGACCAGAAAGTATAATAGAATAAACGTATAGATGCTAACTTTAAGCTTAGATGATTCTTGAAAGAGAATGTGTTACATAAATCAAATGAGAATTTTATATTTAGATTTTCTTTAATTCAAAAAAGCTTAAGAATGGTCTCCTCTTATGAAATTCTTCTTCTTTATTCTCTTGTTTCAGGATTTAATAAATATGTATGCAGTATACAGTGTGTTAAGAACATGCTTATATAAAATGTAGGGTTGTTTCAGCATTGAAGCCATTGGTTCCATGAAAATGAGTGTAAATATATGTATTATGAAGATTAATAATCATACTTATGAATCTCAGAAGTAAATCCTCTTCTTTTTTTAATATTCATTTTTTAGTTATAGGTGAACACATATCTTTATTTTATGTAGTGCTGAGGATTGAACCTAATGCCTCATATGTGCTAGGTGAGCACTCTACCTCTGAACCACAACCCCAGCCCTGTAAATCCTCTTCTTAATGTTATAATTAAAATAATATTCTATATGATGAATGTGCTTTCTTATTCCTGCTGTTTATATTGCCCCCAATTTTTCTCCCTCTTTTCTGGTGCTTCTAAACATAATTTCTGATTTAGCTCAATGTCTATCTCCTCTTAGAGAACTTCACTTATTCTCCAGCCTTAGGTCAGTGTCAGATGAATCCTTTTTCCTGTATCTTTCCCTTTTCTCAGAACTTCCTCTGCAGGCTTTACACATAATATTTTAAGAATTTTTCTTCTCTCCACTGCATTTTCTTAAATCATCTATATACCATATGGTGAATGTAAATTATATTTACAGTTTCAAAATAAGAACCAAAACATAAATGGTGTCATTATTTTGTACTTTCTTAATCCTTTCTGAAGAAACTTAGAAAAGAAAAAAAATAATTGTATACATCTATTTAACTAAAGCTGAAATATGAGTCAGAGCAAAACATTAAAACTTTGATATGTTCTATTAAAATATAGATTCCTCAAAATAGCTTAGGGCAGAGACTGAGCTAATGGCAGAAACATTTCCAGGGAGTCTGAATCTCAGGAAAACTGCTTTTTGGTACATTAAAAAAATTATTTACCTGCTTAAAGGACTACAGTACTTTTTAGGTCCTCTACAAAAGATCTTGAAATTTATTTTCCTTCTTGTCTTCCTAACAATTGGAGCAGTATGGAACACACATTAATGGAAAGCTGAGAAAAGCTGGGCAAGTCTGACAGATGAACAACTTGGGGGATATAGATGCCTTTCATCACAGGAGGAGTCGCTTGTTGGGAAGTCAGCTTCCCAGCTGGGTGAGAAAATATCAGATAGGGAGATCTAGATCTGTTGTAGATGGTGAAACTCACAGCCAGTGGTAGTAAGTGGAACATTAACCACAAAATGAATGAAAAGAACAGTGTTCAGGTTGACATGGTTTGGGGAGATTTACATTATTTTCTGGCATTAAAGATGAGAGAAGGAAATAGAGCATGATTTTGTTATTTTTCTTTTTTCTTTTTTTTTTAATTAGCCTTTTTTATTTATATATGATATCTGAATGCATTACAATTCTTATTACACAAATAGAGTACAATTTTTCATATCTCCAGTTGTATACAAAGTATATTCACACCAATTCGTGCCTTTATACATGTACATTGGATAACAATGTCTATCACATTCCACCATCATTTCTAGCCCCATACCCCCTCCTTTGCCCTCTCACCCCCTGCCCTATCTAGAGTTCATCTATTCCTCCCATGTTTCCCCTCCCTACCCCACTATGAATCAACCTCCTTATATAAATTATACGGCATTTGGTTTTTTGGGATTGGCTAACTTCACTTAGCATTATCTTCTCTAACTCCATCCATTTACCTGCAAATGCCATGATTTTATTCTCTTTTATTGCTAAATAATATTCCATTGTGTATATATGCCACATTTTTTATCCATTCATCTATTGAAAAGCATCTAGGTTTGTTTGTTTGTTTTTTTTTTAAGAATTCATTATTAGATAAGCTTTATTTATTTATTTATTTTTTGGTGTTTTTCTTTTTTTTTTTTTAATTTTTTATTGTTGGTTGTTCAAAACATTACAAATTTCTTGACATATCATATTCCACACTTTGATTCAAGTGGGTTATGAACTCCCACCTTCACCCAATACACAGATTGCAGAATCACATCAGTTACACATCCATTGATTTACATATTGCCATACTAGTGTCTGTTGTGCTCCGCTGCCTTTCCCATCCTCCACCATCCCCCCTCCCCTCCTCTCCCCTCCCCTCCCCTCCCCTCCTCTCTCTCTACCCCCACCACTGTATAACCCTGAGGGTTTCCTTCCATTTCCATGCAATTTCCCTTCTCTCTCCCTTTCCCTCCCACCTCTCATCCCTGTTTAATGTTAATCTTCTTCTCATGCTCTTCGTCCCTACTCTGTTCTTACTTACTCTCCTTATATCAAAGAAGACATTTGGCATTTGTTTTTTAGGGATTGGCTAGCTTCACTTAGCATAATCTGCTCTAATGCCATCCATTTCCCTGCAAATTCTATGATTTTGTCATTTTTTAATGCAGAGTAATACTCCATTGTGTATAAATGCCACATTTTTTTTATCCATTCATCTATTGAAGGGCATCTAGGTTGGTTCCACAATCTTGCTATTGTGAATTGTGCTGCTATGAACATCAATGTAGCAGTGTCCCTGTAGCATGCTCTTTTTAGGTCTTTAGGGAATAGACCGAGAAGGGGAATAGCTGGGTCAAATGGTGGTTCCATTCCCAGCTTTCCAAGAAATCTCCATGCTGCTTTCCAAATTGGCTGCACCAATTTGCAGTCCCACCAGCAATGTACAAGTGTACCCTTTTCCCCACATCCTCGCCAGCACTTTTTGTTGTTTGACTTCATAATGGCTGCCAATCTTACTGGAGTGAAATGGTATCTTAGGGTGGTTTTGATTTGCATTTCTCTGACAGCTAGAGATGGTGAGCATTTTTTCATGTACTTGTTGATTGACTGTATGTCCTCCTCTGAGAAGTGTCTGTTCAGGTCCTTGGCCAATTTGTTGATTGGGTTGTTTGTTCTCTTATTGTCTAATTTTTTGAGTTCTTTGTATACTCTGGATATTAGGGCTCTATCTGAAGTGTGAGGAGTAAAGATTTGTTCCCAGGGTGTAGGCTCCCTATTTACCTCTCTTATTGTTTCTTTTGCTGAGAAAAAACTTTTTAGTTTGAGTAAGTCCCATTTGTTGATTCTAGTTATTAACTTTTGTGCTATGGGTGTCCTATTGAGGAATTTGGAGCCTGACCCCACCGAATGTAGATCGTAGCCAACAATTTCTTCTATCAGACGGCGTGTCTCTGATTTGATATCAAGCTCCTTGATCCATTTTGAATTCACTTTTGTGCATGGCGAGAGAAAGGGATTCAGTTTCATTTTGTTGCATATGGATTTCCAGTTTTCCCAGCACCATTTGTTGAAGATGCTATCCTTCCTCCATTGCATGCTTTTAGCCCCTTTATCAAATATAAGATAGTTGTAGTTTTGTGGATTGGTTTCTGTGTCCTCTATTCTGTACCATTGGTCCACCCACCTGTTTTGGTACCAGTACCATGCTGTTTTTGTTACTATTGCTCTGTAGTATAGTTTGAAGTCTGGTATCGCTATACCGCCTGATTCACACTTCCTGCTTAGCATTGTTTTTGCTATTCTGGGTCTTTTATTTTTCCACATGAATTTCATGATTGCTTTCTCTATTTCTACAAGAAATGCCATTGGGATTTTGATTGGCATTGCATTAAACCTATAGAGAACTTTTGGTAATATCGCCATTTTGATGATGTTAGTTCTGCCTATCCATGAACAGGGTATATTTTTCCATCTTCTAAGATCTTCTTCTATTTCTCTCTTTAGGGTTCTGTAGTTTTCATTGTATAAGTCTTTCACCTCTTTTGTTAGGTTGATTCCCAAGTATTTTATTTTTTTTGAAGATATTGTGAATGGAGTGGTTGTCCTCATTTCCATTTCAGAGGATTTGTCGCTGATATACAGGAATGCCTTTGATTTAAGCGTGTTGATTTTATATCCTGCCACTTTGCTGAATTCATTTATTAGCTCTAATAGTTTCTTTGTAGAGCCTTTTGGGTCTGCTAGGTATAGAATCATATCATCTGCAAATAGTGATAATTTAAGTTCTTCTTTTCCTATTTTTATGCCTTTAATTTCTTTCGTCTGTCTAATTGCTCTGGCCAGTGTTTCGAGAACTATGTTGAACAGAAGTGGTGAAAGAGGGCATCCCTGTCTTGTTCCAGATTTTAGAGAGAATGCCTTCAATTTTTCTCCATTCAGAATGATGCTAGCCTGAGGCTTAGCATAGATTGCTTTTACAATATTGAGGTATGTTCCTGTTATCCCTAGTTTTTTCTAGAGTTTTGAACATAAAGGGATGCTGTACTTTGTCGAATGCTTTTTCCGCATCTATCGAGATGATCATATGGTTCTTATTTTTAAGTCTATTGATGTGGTGAATAACATTTATTGATTTCCATATATTGAACCAGCCTTGCATCCCAGGGATGAATCCTACTTGATCATGGTGCACAATTTTTTTTGATATGTTTTTGTATCCGATTCGCCAGAATTTTATTGAGGATTTTTGCATCTAGGTTCAATAGAGATATTGGTCTGAAGTTTTCTTTCTTTGAAGTGTCTTTGTCTGGTTTAGGTATCAGGGTGATGTTGGCCTCGTAGAATGAATTTGGAAGTTCTCCCTCCTTTTCTATTTCCTGAAGTAGCTTGAGAAGTATTGGTATTAGTTCTTCTTTAAAGTTTTTGTAAAATTCTGCTGTATACCCATCCGGTCCTGGGCTTTTCTTAGTTGGTAGTCTTTTGATGGTTTCTTCTATTTCCTCGATTGATATTGGTCTGTTTAGGTTGTCTATATCCTCCTGAGTCAATCTGGGCAGATCATATGACTTAAGAAATTTATCTATGCCTTCACTATCTTCTAATTTATTGGAGTATAAGGATTCAAAATAATTTTTGATTATCTTCTGTATTTCTGAAGTGTCTGTTGTGATATTGCCTTTTTCATCCCGTATGCGAGTAATTTGAGTTCTCTCTCTTCTTCTCTTTGCTAGCATGGCTAAGGGTCTGTCGATTTTGTTTATTTTTTCAAAGAACCAACTTTTAGTTTTGTCAATTTTTTCAATTGTTTCTTTTGTTTCGATTTCATTAATGTCAGCTCTGATTTTAATTATTTCTTGCCTTCTACTTCTTTTGCTGTTGTTTTGCTCTTCTTTTTCTAGGATTTTGAGATGAAGTGTGAGATCATTTATTTGTTGGTTTTTTCTTTTTTTAAGGAGTGAACTCCAAGCAATGAATTTTCCTCTTAGAACTGCTTTCAATGTGTCCCATAGATTCCGATATGTTGTGTCGGTGTTTTCATTAATCTCTAAGAATTTTTTAATTTCCTCCTTGATGTCTTCTATAACCCATTGATCATTCAGTAACCTATTGTTCATTCTCCAAGTGATGTATGCTTTTTCCTTCCTTCTTTTATCGTTGATTTTCAGTTTCATTCCATTATGATCAGATAGGATGCATGGTATTATCTCTACTCCTTTATATTGTCTAAGAGTTGCCCTGTGACATAATATATGATCTATTTTTGAGAAGGATCCATGTGCTGCTGAGAAAAAAGTGTAACTGCTTGATGTTGGGTGGTATATTCTATATATGTCAATTAAGTCTAGGTTATTAATTGTGTTATTGAGTTCTATGGTTTCCTTATTCAACTTTTGTTTGGAAGATCTGTCCAGTGGCGAGAGAGGTGTGTTGAAGTCTCCCATGATTATTGTATAGTGGTCTATTAGACTCTTGAACTTGTGAAGAGTTTGTTTGATGAACATAGCTGCACCATTGTTTGGGTCATATATATTTATGATTGTTATGTCTTGTTGGTGTATGGTTCCCTTAAGCAGTATGTAGTGTCCCTCTTTATCCCTTTTGATTAACTTTGGCTTGAAATCTATTTTATTTGATATGAGTATGGACACTCCTGCTTGTTTCCGAAGTCCATATGAGTGATATGATTTTTCCCAACCTTTCACCTTCAGCCTATGTATGTCTTTTCTTATCAAATGCGTCTCCTGTAGTCAGCATATTGTTGGGTATTGTTTTGTGATCCATTCTACTAGCCTGTGTCTCTTAATTGGTGAGTTTAAGCCATTAACATTTAGGGTTATTATTGAGATATGGGTTGTTCTTCCAGCCATATTTGTTTATTTCTGTTACTAAACATGGTTTGTTTTCCTCTGTGATTATTCCCCCCCCCTTTACTGTCCTACCTCCCACTGTTGGTTTTCATTGTTATTTTCCATTTCCTCTTCCTGTAATGTTTTGGTGAGGGTGTTTTGAAGAGATGGTTTTCTAGCTGTATATTCTTTTAACTTTTGTTTGTCGTGGAAGGTTTTAATTTCATCTTCCATCCTGAGGCTTAATTTTGCTGGATACACAATTCTTGGTTGGAACCCATTTTCTTTCAGTGTTTGAAATATGTTATTCCAGGATCTTCTAGCTTTCAGAGTCTGTGTTGAAAGATCAGCTGTTATCCTGATTGGCTTGCCCCTAAATGTAATCTGCTTCCTTTCTCTTGGAGCTTTTAAAATTCTCTCCTTATTCTCTATGTTGGGCATCTTCATTATAATGTGTCTAGGTGTGGATCTCTTATGATTTTGCACATTTGGCGTCCTGTAGGCTTCTAGGATTTGGGATTCTGTCTCATTCTTCAAGTCTGGGAAGTTTTCTCGTATTATTTCATTGAATAGATTGCTCATTCCTTTGGTTTGGAGTTCTATACCTTCCTGTATCCCAATGACTCTTAAGTTTGGTCTCTTAATGTTATCCCATATTTCTTGGATGTTCTGCTCATGGTTTCTTAACAGTCTTGCTGAGCTGTCTATGCTCTTTTCCAGTTGAAATACTTTGTCTTCATTGTCTGATGTTCCATCTTCTAAGTGTTCTACTCTGCTGGTAGTAGTCTCCATTGAGTTTTTAAGTTGGTTTATTGCTTCCTGCATTTCTAGGATTTCTGTTTGTTTTTTATAACCTCTATCTCCCTGTATAGTTGATCCTTTGCTTCCTGGATTTGTTTGTGTAATTCATTGTCGAAGTGATCTTTCATTGTCTGATTTTGCTGTCTAATGTCTTCCTTGATACTCCAGATCATCTGAAGCACATATATCCTGAATTCTTTATCTGACATTCCATCTGTTGCAGCTGTTACCTCTTCTAAAGTTGAGTTGACCTGCATGGCTTGTAGTCCTTTCTTTCCTTGTCTTTTCATACTGCTTGCGTTTCTTTCTTCTTGGTGAAACTGTCTTGTTTTTGAAATTTTTCCCCCCCTATATATTTATATTGCTCTTGTATAGTTGAAAAGTCTCCCTTGCAGGTGCAGGCGGGGGCTCTGCTCTGCCCCTCTTCCAATTGGTGTGAGGTGTCTACCACGCCTGCGGACCCCTGGGCCTGATCCGCCGTTCTGTCGCAGGTCTGCCTACCTTGTAGGTGGGGGCGAAGGCTCTGCCCTGCCCCTCCTACCACGCCCGGGGACCGCTAGGCCTGATCTGCAGGTTGGTCGTCGGTCTGAGCACCTTGCGGGCACGGGTGTCAGTTCCGCTCCGCCCCCACTCCAATTGGGGTCACTTGACCACCACACAGGCCGGCCGCTGGGCCTGATCTGGGCGCAGGCGAAGGCTCTGCTCTGCCCCTACTCCAGTTGGGGTGAAGTGTGTACCACGCTGGCAGGCCGCTGGGCCTGATCCGCCGGTCTGTCGCAGGTCTGCTTACCTTGTCGGCGCGGGCGGCGGCTCTGCCCTGCCCCTCCTACCATGCCTGCAGACCGCTGGGCCTGATCTGCATGTTGGTCGCAGGTCTGCCTACCTTGCGGGCGCGGGCGGTGGCCCTGCTCCTCCCCTCTGGCTCGACTACAAAGCGAGAGAGACTCGGGTATCTGTGACTCACCCTCCCTACCAGGGGACCAACTGTTTCCGTCGCCGCTGGCACCGATGAAGTTCTCTCCTCGGCCGCTCTCCGATGACATCAGATCTCTGCCATGCTGGCATCCCCTGTTCTATGGCTGAATCCCATTTTCTTCTCTTCCAATAGGCGGAGCTGTGCCCTCCGAGTCGAGCTTCTGCCCTCTATGTGCTGACAGAAATCCCTGTACGGTGGCTCCTGGGAGTCTCTCAATCCTGTTAGTCCAGAGCCCTTTCACTTATCCGGCCCCTCCCCCTGTTCCTCCTCCCAGCCAGCCAGCCAGGTCCTGTTCACCAGAGGCGGTTCCCCAAGGATCTGATTACACTTGCAGCCCCACCGCGTGTCCTATATCCCGAACGATGAACACCCTCTCTGTCATTCATCTAAGCCCCAGTGCTGTGGTGGGGTGATCTGGGAACCAACAGTTTAATTTTTCCGGACCCCTTTGGTGGGCACGCCCCCAGAAACTGGCGGCTAAGATCTTGGGTGTCGCCGCTGGTGTTAAGGGGAGGTGGGGATCTGGAATCCCCTCTGCTTCCCTACAGACACGCCCCCGGTGAGATTCCGGAGGTTTCCTGGCTGCTTGTATCTGGAGGGGGTGGGAGTCACACACCTGCTAACGTGGATTCCGCTGGGAAGGAATTCTGTCGGCGGAACTTTGGTGATGTCACCTCTCTGCTATGGCGGGTCCCAGGCTTCTTGCCGGAGTGTCCGAAGGGAGGGGTGGGACTGGTCTGTCTCTGGTTGGTTTCAGCTCCCGGTTTGCTATTTCATGAAGGCTTGGCGAGAGACCTCTTCCTAGAGTCCCTGCACCGCTCCTGCTGCGCTGCGCCTCGGAGGCTATCCGCCCTGACGCGGGGGCCGGTGCAGGCAGCTGACAGTCGCCGAGTCGCGCGGGCAGCGGCTGGCGGGTCTGGACCTCTGCGCTGCGTGGCGGAGATTCACTTGTCTAGCGCAAACGGTCACCTCCAAAAATCCTACCGATTCCCGGCCGGTCTCTCTTTAGTGGAATTTTGCTAGGAGTTTCTCAGCAGGTCGAATCTAAGCGTATCCATGCGTCTCTCTGACCCCGTTGTTGAGGAGGTACTGAAAGCGCTGCCTCCCCTCTCGCCGCCATGTTGGATCCCCCTACATCCCAAATCTTAATTAACTCTAAGGGTAAGTTCTCAAGGATTACTATCTCTGTTTTATAAAAGGTTAGGATTTGTGAATGTTAACATAATAGAAGTATTAGATGGAGGTGCTTGGATTTGAACCCAATTCTGTTTGAATCTGAAGATCATTGCCTTTCCTCTATATCAAATTTTAAAATAAAACAAAAGAAAAAAATCAGTACTTAGAATTCTGAGTTTATTACAAGGTAAGATTTTCATTTGTTGATTCCTCTAAAGTTTTAAGCAGGAGATTAATTTATAAAAAGTAACAAAACAAAACAAAAAGTTCTTGAGTTCTACTCATGGATACTGTCTTTAGATGCTGATCTAAGTTTACATCCTTTGCTGTGTCCTCCAAGTAGACATCTAATCTTTTGTTCAATCAGAACTGAGGAGACCACCCTGCCTCCCTAATTTCATTTGTTTAGGCTGGTAATGTAAGGCTTACTCGGGAGCGAATGTCAGTGTATATTGCTGGGAAAGCAAAAATGACATGCAGAGTAAATATCAGCAGAAATAATAAGATTAGGAAAAGTCAATAAGAGATGCTGAGATAGGGAGGCCATATTTAGAGATTAGTTGCCCCTGAGGAGGCAAAGTAAACAGACTTCAATATGGATGCCACTGATAAGCAGCAAGAGGCCAAAGGGGAATAAAATATCAGTGTGCTGCTCACTGTTCTCCAATCCCCGTCCTAGGAAACACATACATTAAGTTGACTCTGATTTCTAAGGTTCTTTTTTCCCCTATTTTGAGACACATCAACTTCCTTTTCAAAAAATAAAAATAAAGTTAAAATAAACACATATAAATGTCAACTATCTTAGCAGGCAGGGAATACTTGTGAAGTTTAACACATTACAACTGACAAAACAAGATTATCTCAAACTCCAAGTCAAATGGGGAGATCACAGTAATGTGCTTTTTATCAATGAAATTTACTTCATAGGATTGTTTTTATAAAATTATTTTACTACTTCCAGTTAGGCCGCATCGATTATTGTAATGTAGTGCGGTTAGTATAGAGTTCTAAATTTCAGGTTTGGCAATGTAGTGTAAATTGTTCAGATATTCAGTTAGCAAATATAACAAGCATATACACGCATATGTCTGTTAACATACAGGATTTATTTGAAACCCTGGATACCAATTAAATGGTCTAAAAGCCAAAAGATTTTAATTTAATAATACACCAAGTTTCTGAAAAGTATACTTGTCAGTTTCACATTTCCTCTGTGAATACAGATCACTCACAGATCAATTCTTGGTTCTGAGGACATTTTCAGAAAAAAAAATATGAAAGTGCTTTAAGTTTGGGATATTTGAAACATATCACCTATTGATAAAAATGAATCTCAAAAACATCCAGCTCAATATTAATCGTGAAGTGAATACCATGTAGACACAAAGTTTACAAAAAAATAATACATCACAGCATCTCATTTTATGTCTTTGCCTTCCTTCTTCTTCCTATGAAGGTTACTACTAATCTGACTTGTGTATTTTTCCACAATAGACTAGAAATTTCTCATCAGAGTTTCTTCATAATTTTACCTCCAAAACATTCAGTCCTAAATAATAAAGGATAGCTTAGAGATTTTAAATTTTATATAAATGGACTGTTTTGTGTCTGTTTCTTTCTTTGATCAACATCAGGTGTGAGATATTTCTAAATTTAGTAGGTATACCTGTGACAATTTTTATTGTTGTAGGCTATCAAACTTTAAGAATATATCATTCTAGGTTTGATGGACATTTTAGTTGTTTTGACTTTCTGGATATGATTATGTTGCTTTTTTGCTATGGCACATTCTGGTAAGTCTCTGAGTGGATATGTATAGGTATTTCAGTTGATATGTAGTTTGTAAAGACTAACAGTTTCTTCTTTATGCTTTCATTAGCAATTTGTGAGACTGTTATTGAAAACTGAGACACTATTCAATAGGTAGAATGTCCTTGCATAGTATTATTAAAAGCACTGAACATCATTTATATTAAAATACTCTCTCCATAAAATCATTGCATTTGCAGGTAAATGGATGGAGGTAGAGAATATAAGGCTAAGTGAAATTAACCAATCCCCAAAAAACAAATGCTGAATTATTTCTCTGATTTAAGGATGCTGGTTCATAATATGCAGGAGGGTGGGAGGATTAAATGAACTCTAGATAGGGCAAAGGGGAAAAGGGGAGGAGTAAGAAAGACACTGAAATGCGATGATCATGATTACCCTAAGTACATGTATGAAGACTCAAAAGATGTGACTCTACTTTGTGTACAACCAGAGATATGAAAAATTGTGCTCTATATGTGTAATATGAATTGTAATGCATTCTGTTGTCATATATAACAAATTAAAATTGAAAAAAAAATACTCTCTACATTTCCAGTTTGAGTTACTTCCCTCTGGAAGCTTGGCCCAGTGTTTTTGTGCTTTCTGGTTCTCCAAATGTTTCAAATCATCTAGTTTCCAAATGGCTGGGCCACTCAGATTCTTCTAGAAGAAATGTGACACAGAATGTTATCTCTAAATTTGTAATGGATATCTTCATGTCCTATGAAAGAAAGTTTAAGGAAACATCTCATTCTAAACTTTGAAGATTATTCCACTTCAGAGGTAGTCTACTTTGTACCAAAGTGTGTCACAGATCCATTTTCAGCAAGACATGCTTGAGTTATTTTTCTGGTAAAAATACGGATTTTTTATTACACTATCCTTATCAAATTCAATGTCTACCTGTATTAGATTTGTAACATGAATCTTTGGAATGCAGATATTTTATTTTCAGGTTATGAGTAGGAAATAAATTATGATATGAGATTCATTAAAACAATTCTGCAAAGCATTACTTTAAATAGCATGGCATACCAATGCTACCACACATCAATTCAAGAGGTGTGAATGCAAATGCCAAGTGCAATGTTACATAAATGTTGTTGAAGGATAATAAAGACAATTGAAGAATGAATAAATGTCCCAGAACACATAATTATAAAGACTCCTTATATGCAGAAAACATATCACAAAATCATACTGTAGAGTCTTCATTCTGTTTTGAAACTGAAGCCAGACTTCTTTTTATTTTATATAATTAATGTCAAC
This sequence comes from Marmota monax, assembly GCF_021218885.2. Lineage (NCBI taxonomy): Eukaryota > Metazoa > Chordata > Mammalia > Rodentia > Sciuridae > Marmota > Marmota monax. Next base: position 918,498 of record NW_026694765.1, read on the forward strand.
AGAAAACATAGTGAAATATTCAGAATGCAGGCAGTAATCATTATAACATACTTAATACTTAATTTTGCAGCATCTATCAATTTAAAATGATTAGGAAGGAAATGACAAATATCATTCTTATAATGGTCTTAAATTAAGAGCAGAGATAAGAGAGAATACATTTTCTGAAAATCATGTGTAGGTTTAGATACCAAGTGTTCCTGCAAATTATGTAGGATCCTTATTACTAACAGAAATCTTTTTGACCATAAAGGATGACACTGACATATAACAGTATTAAGTGTCTGTTAGAACTTTTCATGTGATCTGAGGAAATAGTAGATAATGAATTAGAGTCAGCCACCTGAACTTGCCTGGTCTTTCTGGAACCACATACCCATTTGCCTTGATGAATGACTTCTACTGCTTTTCTCAGAAGTAACTTTCAGAGAAGACTGAAGATATTAAATGCACATTAAAGATTCCTTTCATTTTCTTTTCTATAATCCGAAGAGCAGCAGGGGTCTCATTCCTCAAAGTTGACACAAATACGTTGTACTCTTTTAGTGAACTGTGATTGAAAGTTTCAATTCTCTTAAAGAAGTTGAAACTAATGCCTTATGTTTTCTTATATGATTTATTTGATAGAAAAATAATGCTGAGAAAGTTTATGTTTACAATGGAATATGAGCTGTATTCATTACTGAGGATAAGGAATGGTAACTAATATTTGTAAAAATATTCTTTGTGCCAACAGACTTATTTTTATTATCTAAGGTATTTCCCTAAATGATCTTATATTTCTAGAAATCAGCACTATTTCAGATAAAGCAGTGGGGAACCTGCTGGGAATAAAATGTAAAATTCCCAAAGAAACACATCTTGCAAATTAGAAGGATAGGATTTAAATTTAGAGTTTTCTGGCCCCCATGTCCATAATCTTTCCTTCTTAATATACCAGTTCCATACAGAAATGAAAATTACATTTTCATAGTAAAATTCTCTATCAGGCAAATACAATTATTTATACAATAAAATGTTCACAGATTTTAACTTTTAGCAAAGGTAAAATGTATTTGCATCTCTTTTTAATATTCTTGGCAAAGTAAACACTTCATATTTTTCATTAGGAAGAACTACATATGTGTTGAAATAAAAAATATTTCAATGACAAAGATGATAGAAATAATGGACGGATTGTGACTAGTGGTCTTTGTCATGTCCTTCTCTTGACTGGACTCATATATTCTGCAAAGCTTTTGGATCTTTGTTCAGAATTGAAAAAAGAGCACAAAGCCCAGGCAAGGTGCCCTGTAGCACTGATGTGGACCATTGTCATTCATCTCTGGACTGTCTAAAGGAAGAGAATGAAGCCAAGAAGCAGAGGAAGGGAGATTCTCATCTAATCACTCATCCATATGTGACACATGAATTTGAAATTAACTACTCACCTTCTGATTTTTGCATCTCAATTTTTCTCCTTTGAAAATAAATCTCTGTGCCTATCTGAAAGTTTGACTCTCAGGTTTTCTATTTAATTTTACACAGCATAATCTTGCAAAAATCATACCAGGCAAATTATAAATCCCTTCCTATTTTCTTAAGTGAATAGTTTTATTTATGACTTGATTATCACTGCAGTTGAATTGATTTTGCATGTAGAGGTAAATTTCAGAATGGCATGAAGATCGATAGTTCTGAAAAATGCTTTGAAGATCTTTGAAGAAGTCACTTGTAGACTTGCTAAGTGCTATTTGTCTAGTTTTATTTATAATCAATATGTTATTTACTCTTAAATGTTGCAAAGAAGAGCCTGCATAATAACCAACTCATATTTTATATGAACTGCATGTGCTCAGCATGAGACAAATTGATAAGATGCAAAATTCAGAAATGATACATAAAAAAAAGTGCTGTGCAAGGCAATAAATTATAGGAACACAGTAAGTGTTACACACAGTAAAAAAGCAACCAGAAAATCTTGAAGAGAGAAAGAGAGACTATATTTGCTGAATTAGACCAAGAGAACCCTAAAGAGAAAATATAACCATATATATATTCTAATTAGTTATACATGACAGTAGAATACATTTTGACACATCATACATAAATGGAGTATAACTTCTCATTCATCTAGTTAGAGTTAAATAAGTCATGTAATCATATATGCACATAGGGTAATAATATTCGATTCATTCTACTATCATTCCTACCACCATGCCACTTCCCCTCCCTTCACTGCCCTCTGTTAATCCAAGATACCTCCACCCCCACCTTATCATAAATTAGCAGAGAAAACATTTGGCCTTTGGATTTTGGAGATTGGCTTATTTTGCTTAGCATGATATTCTCCATCTCCATCCATTTATCTGCAAATGCTAATATTTCATTCTTCTATAAAGCTGAGTAATATTCCAATGTGTGTGTGTGTGTGTGTGTGTGTGTATGTGTGTGTGTGTGTGTGTATTTATCCATTAATCTTTTGAAGGGCACCTAGGTTGGTTCCATAGTTTAGCTATGGTGAATTGACCTGCTATAAACATTGATGAGGCTATGTCACTGTAGTAATCTGATTTTAAGTCCTTTCAGTTTAAACTGAGGAGTGGGATAACTGGGTTAAATGGTTGTTCCATTTCAAGTTTTCTGAGGAATCTCTACATTGCTTTCCATAATGGTTGCACCAATTTCCAGTTCCACCAGCAATGTATGAGTGTTTGGTCGATTTGTATGTTCCCTATCTATTGAAACATTCCCATATGTTCCCTATGGTTTTCCCCACATCATCACCAACATTTATTGTTGCTTATATTCTTGATACTTTGTATTCTGATTGAAGTGAGATGAAATCTTAGAGTAGTTTTGATTTGCATTCCTCTAATTGCTGGAGATGTTGAACATTTTTTTATATGTTTGTTGATCAACTGTATTTATTCTGTTCAGTTCCTTTGCCTGTTTATTGATTGGGTTATTTGGGGGTTTTAGGTGTTAAGTCTTTTGAGTTCTTTTTGTATCCTGGAGATTAATGCTTTGTCTGAGGTGCATGTGGTAAAGATTTTTTCCCATTCTGTTGGCTCTCTCTTCATGTTTTAATTGTTTTCTTTGCTGAGAAGAAGCTTTTTAGTTTGAATCCCTCCTATTTATTGATTCTTGATTTTACTTCTTGTGCTTTAGAAGCCTTATTAAGGAAGTCAATTCCTAAGCCAACATGGTGAATGTTTGGATCTACTTTTTCTTCTATTAGGCATAGAGGGTCTCTGTTCTAGTGCCTAAGTCTTTGATCGACTTTGAGTTTTTTTGTTTTTTTTAATAGTTATAGATGGACACAATAACTTTATTTTGTTTATTTATTATATGTACTGCAGTGAATCAAACCCAGTGACTCATCCATGCTAGGCTAGCACTCTACTAATTAGCCATGACCTCTGCCCTTAAGTTGATTTTTGTGCAGTGTGAGAGATAGGGGTTTAATTTCATTTTATTGCATATGGGTTTCCAGTTTTCCCAGCACCATTTGTTGAAGAGGCTATATTTTCTCACTGTATATATTTGGCACCTGTGTCTAATATGAGATAACTGTATTTATGTGGGTTTATCTCTGTGTCTTCTATTCTGTACTATTGGTCTATGTATCTATTTTGGTTCCAATACAATACTGTTTTTATTACTATGGCTCTGTAGCATAATTTAAGGTCTGGTATTGTGATGCCTCCTGCTTCATTTTTCTTACTAAGAATTGCTTCAGCTATTCTGCATCTCTTATTTTTCCAAATGAATTTAATGATTGCTTTATCTTTCTATGAAGAATGCCATTGGGATTTTAATAGGAATTGCATTGAATCTGTATAACACTTTTGGTAGATCTAACCAAATCTTGAAGAGTAAGTGATACAAAATGGTAGAATATCATGCTTGTGAAAATTGAATAGGCAAAGATGGTGACAGTTTATGTAGTATGTTTTGAGGACAATAAGAATAGTATAGCTGGAGTCAGGTTGCTATGTTGGAAAGTACAAAACATATATGGAAATGTAAATTTCCAAATTTACATTTTGTGGCCACTAATGTGAGATACAGACTTAACTGTTATTTCTATCCTAATAATGTTGATTTTACTAATTAATATAACCAAGTAAAGTCCTTTAATATGTAGACTAAATTTTTTATTTTATAATATATGAAGTTTTGTTCATTTTATTTATATGTTCCCTATGTATTGAAAAGCCTATGATTATAATATTTTAATATGTCTAGATTTTAAACTGCAGGTAGTGAGAGACTCAGTATTATCTTGAGTAAGGCTGTCAGCACTGTCAAAGTCCTAATTTTGGAAGATAATTCTGGAAATATGGATAAGAGGGCAGGATACCACATAGTAGAATACTGCATTAATCAGAAACTGAAGTACTGTGAACATTGGGAGTAAAAAGAAAGGATATTAATTAAGTAAATAGAAATTCTCCTAGTAGAATTCATATATCCCCCCACCCCAAAAATTAACATGAGGTTTTTTACAATTACCTTGGTTCCCACTGGAATTCAGCATGGAGGGAACAGATCTCTTGGTACTCTTTGATACATACATGCCAATAGCTAACTTTCTTTTCCAATTCTGGTGGGGGGATTAACGGGGCAATTTATTCTGCCAAGCTAACTGTTCTTCAGTTCATGAGAGCTCATGAGTCACTGAAAACACAGTAAGAAGAATAAATAAAACATTTTTTTGAATATTCTTATAGCAGTTCTCAAACATCTTGATCTTAGTCCCCATTATATTATTAAATGTTATTGAGAAACTCAAATAATGTTGGCTTATTTGAAGTATAGCTATTGGTTTTCTGTCATGTAGTAATTAAAGCTAACCATTTAAAAATATTTAATATTTATTAATTTAACATATAAACTGATTATTTGTTAATATAATTAACCAATGGCTTAAAATGTAAAATAGCTTTTTTTAAATAAAAATAATTAGAGAGAATGTCGTTATTCATACCTTGTAATCCTTATTAACGTGTACTAGTAGAAGACAGCTGGATTTTCATATCTGCTTTTTTATTACTTTACAGATTTACATAATAATCTCTAGAATCTCCTCTATACCTATGGGAATAAATGAGACTAAAAATGGAACTTGCATTTTAGTATTATTATGAAAAAGGTTTTGACTTTGAGGATCCCTTATGGTTAGGATCTCCAGACCATACTTAAGAGATTCATTATTCTCTAATAATTATAGGAAATTTAAAAAAGGGAGATTGTGTAGATGAACACACAATAACAAAGGCAATGAGTTAGCAAGTTTGAGGTGTAAATAACAAAGGTACTTTTATTTATTAAGAGAATCATTATTACCCAATATTTTTAGATTTTTTATAAAGTTTAAAAAGGCACATTTTTCAGTCATCTTCTCCTTCAAATAAATGTACACACATTTGGACCACAAGGGACAACCAGTTCAGCTCGTGAGCACCTTATCATTGGCTTGTTTGCTTCCACTTGATGCTGTACTTTTTAATACCTTCTTACTATTCCTTTTGCAGAGAAGATATACCCTTTATCTAAAAAAATACTGTGAGTGCATGTGGTAGCAAGTCTCTGTTAGGCTTTCACATGGGACGAGTGTTCTTGCTTCTAAGGGGCAGCAAACATTGATTACATAAGACACTTTGCTACATCATGTCCTGACCCACCGCAAAACAATGTCATGGCACTGGGAGATTCTACAGAAACAATGGAGCATTGTCTTAAAAATATACTGATGCATTGTGATCCTTGTGCTGACATTTTTTAAAAAATGTTTTATAAAAAGGAAGAAAAGTCAAAGGAAGCTGCTTACCCTTTGCCTGATATGCAAGCTAATGAGTTCAGCTCCAGTAGCTATGATTGATGACCATGAGGAGAAGCTCTGTAACAGAAGAGTCGATTCTGATAGAGTCTATTTTGGGGAATGTTTGTTATGAAGATAGGCTTTGACATTGTGAAATGAGATATTTTACACACCAAAGTTGCAATTAGAACAGTTCCAGTATAGAACTAATACTTAAAAAGAACCATTGTGGAAATAAGAACTCTGTCTTAGAAAGAATGCCAAAAGGAAAGACAGATTAAAAATCTGAACTATGATTCTAGAAGAAACTAATTTTTTCTTTAAGGAAAAATTGTGATGAAACTGGTATATATTTAAAAATACTATGATATGTGTGTGTATGTGTGTTGTGCAAGATATAAAAGAGCTACAAGCATGTCTTTAATCCCAGTAGCCAATTTCAGTGACTATAGTAATATGTCCAATATCATCATCTAGAATAAAAGAGATCAAACAGTGTTATATTATCTGTGGTAGATCACATAAATCCTTTCGTATAAACTCCCTGTGATTTTTTTTGTCTACATATTTTCCCCATAACTACTTTCTATAGTTGTGACAGAGCATTACAAATTAATGGAAATTAATTGATAGGCAATTTTATTTTCACCTATTCATATGAATAACTATACAAAATTTGATAACACTATATCATTTATAGACTCTGATTGCTTATCACATACTTGGTCCATGCAAGACCTTTAAGTAAGAAGCACGAGTATTATTTTAATTAAACTAACTCAAAGATATTTTGCACTGAATTCAAGTTTATAGAATGGGTATAGAATAAAATTAATATTGCAGTGTGAATCTGATCCCATTGTACACACTTCCTAGGACAACCAGAACAAGGAACCATAAACTTGGTAGGTAGATCAAAGAATCAAACACACTTGTGTGAAGAAAACCCAGTTAATTCTTCAAATAAACATTTTTTGTTGATTTAATAATGTGAAGTCCTAGCTAAATGCTAAAAACATACATCGAATAAGTGGATTATTTGGGCTGCTTTAAGATGCAAGTAACGAAATGATTAAAATAAAATAGACTTAAAAGCAAAGAAATAATATCCCACATTGTAGCTATAATTAACAGGCTAGAACTACTAAAACATCATCAAAAACAATCAAGATCAAGGTATCAGCAGAGTTGGTTCATTCTGAGGGAAAGATAAAAGCATACAACAATCATAAACTAGAAAGATACTTCAAGACTTATTTATGGGATCTGGTATTGAAATTTTCCATTCATAATTTTGAACTATATTTGCATATTATATTCATAGGTGACCTTAAATTTATTTTCCAATATTTGCTGTACCTACAATGTTGTAAAGCAGAATCACAGCCCCCAAATTGCAATCTCTATTTTCATAATATAAAGATCATAGGCTATTCCATTAAAAATATATATGTATGTATGTATGTTTCTATATAATAAATAAATGCATATACTTTATAGGCTTATACGATCCACAAATGCTCACCAACAGGTAAGAATTATAAATCATAAGTAAAATACATTTTCAGATATCAAAAGACCATTATTGTTTAGATTGTTAAAATATTCACAAAGCTGTTATAATAAATACCTTCATGTTTAAAGGCAACAAAAAATTTACATGCATTTATGATCAAACTGTAAGACAAAAAGAAAAACAAATTAAAGTGGACTTTGGGGTGTTTTCACCTCTGCCCATTCATCTGGAAAATTTTCACCTATAATGGAGTTAAAATTATATATATATAATAAAAATTGTAATTATATATATATATATATATATATATATATATATAATTTTTTTTCCTAGGAATTATTGTGCCTAGTTGTGAAAATATCAAAATAAATTTAGGCCCTTTTAAAGATGCATTTCTGGGCATGCCTTCATACAAATTCTAGTTTTTGTTTAAATACAGGTCACAGAAGCAGGGACAGTGTAGTCCACAGCCACTGGTTTCCCTTGCCACACATTGGAGAATGGGCTACTATGATCAGTGCTGCCCTAACTATGGCTGAAAAAATTGTCATACTCTCAAACTCAAAAGCTAGGATAATAAAAATGAAGATTTTACATAACAATTATAAGGAGCAATAGTTATCACATTGATTCTACGTGAAAAGTAACAATAGCAACAAAAACATTGCCATGTCTTTTCAATATTTGAGGCTCTAGGAAGAAGCAGCTAATAGAAATATTAGAGACAGACTCCATGGACAGAGTGTAGAAGTAGTCAATGCCAAAAAGAGTAATTATCCAATTATTCCTTTTTTAAAAAATATTGTAAAAAAATTTTTTTTTTTTTTTTTTAGTTTTCGGTGGATACAACATCTTTATTTTATTTTTATGTGGTGCTGAGGATCGAACCCAGTACCCCGCACAGGCCAGGCAAGCATGCTACTGCTTGAGCCACATCCCCAGCCCTCCAATTATTTCTCTTAAGCCATTTCTTACCTTCATTTTAAAAATCTTACTTCTTTTTCCCCCCATATCTGCTTTTCTAATAAAGTGAAAAAAGAGGGTAGGTGGACAACTTGAGAATGCTTACAGTATGTACTACATTTACGGCACATTACTGTCATATCATACAATATTTCTGATTGTTGTACTCTGAGATACACATTGGCAAATGCACTTTTCAAACCACTTGCAGTTGGTATGTCGTGTGAATATCAGTCCACATCCAGTATAGAAAGTGAGCATAGTGATACTTGCCACATTTAGGTTTGGATAGAAGAAATATATTTTTCTCCATTCTCTTCTTCTCTCTTATATAGTGACCAAAATCGCTCAGTTCCATATGCCCCTATATAATATAGAATTAAAAGTAAAACCATAAACATGTGCAAACTATTATAAGAATTCACATATCTTATGCAGCTTTTTTAATTTAAATAATAGTTTAAGATCTCTACCATGTTTTTAAAAATATGCTAGTTGTTGGAAATAAAATAATGAATGACTTGAATATATCATTTATACCTAAGTTTATAATCCAGGAAAGCGTGAACAACAACTATCTTTACAAAACACTGTGATAAAAAGAAATAGATAATGTTCTGTGAGAATGCTGTCATGAAGAGAAAACCTGTTTAAGGGAGTTAGATAGGGATTCCTACAGGAAAAATGGTCTAAATATTTAATGTCTGCCATGAATGGACTTTACTTTTAGAGAAAAGAAAAACATATACAAGGTCTAACATAAGTAGGTGGTAAGAATTTGAAGATACCTTTGAAAAGAAAAGGGGTAAACCAAAGTATTTCAGTGCTCTAATATTGTATACAACAGACTTAGGATGGGATCCTGAAACCAAAGCAAACTAAATGTGTATTAGTATAATTACAAATTAGTCTTTTTCCTAAGCCAAGGTTTTTATTTGTAAAATTTATACAGCAGTAACTAACATATAAGGATTTTTAAATGAAATAACATTGGATTCAAAGAGTATACACAAATAATAATATGTAATAAAAGATAACTGTAAATCATTTAATTTTATTTTAATCGACAGAAAAGTTATTGTATATATTTATTGGGTAAAATGCAATGTTTTGACATAGGTAAATTTTTTATAAATACTACATCAAGATAATGAGCAAAAAGAAACAAGAGGATAGTTTTTAAGTATTCCCACTTTAAAAGACAAAAGAACAAGAGAATATAAAAAGAGCAAGATACAGCTCAGTTGGTAGAATGCTTGCCTTGCGTGCACAAGGCTCTGGATTCAATCACCAGCAAAACACACACACACACACACACACACACACACATAGAGAAAGAAAAAAAAGTAACAGGAGGAGAATAAAGAAGAAAATGTGTACTATGTGAGCTGATGGCTATTTTAATTAGATTGATTTGTGGTGAAATATCACAATGTATCATCAGATTTCAGTTCTGCAATTCATTTGGAAAAATAAGAGACCCAGAATAGTGAAAGCAACCCTTAGCAAGGGGAGTAAAGCAGGAGGCACCAAAACACCAAACCTCACGTTATACTAAGGAAGTATAAAAATAAAAACAGCATGGTACTGGCACCAAAGCAGATACGAAGACCAATGGAATAAAATAGAAGACACAGAGACAAATTCACATAAATACAGTTATCTGATACTAGACAAAGGTGCCAGAACTCATACATTGGAGAAAAGATAGCCTCTTCAACACATAATGGTGGAAAAACTGGAAATTCATATGTAGAAAAATGAAATTTGACTTCTATCTCTCACTTCTATCAGTCTCACATAATTCAACTCAAAGGGATCAAAGACCTGGGAATTAGAACAGAAACCCTTCAATTGGTAGAAAAAAATACAGAACCAACACCCCAGAAGGTCAGCACATGAACCAACTTCCTTAACAAGACTCCTAAAGCACACACACACACAAAAAAAAATCAATAAATGGAATGACATCAAATTGAAAAGCTTCACAACAAAGGAAACCATTAAGAACATGAAGAGAGGGTCAACAAAATGGGACAAGATACATGCCACCATTTCCTAAAATAGGTAATTAATATTCAGAATATACCAAGAACTCACAAAAATTAACACCAAACAAAACAAAGAACCCAATCAATAAATGTGCAAAAGAACTATACAGATACGTCTCCAAAGAAAAAAATATAGATGGTCAGAAAATATGTGGAGAAAGGTTCAACGTCTCTAGCAGTTAGGAAATTTTAAATCAAAACTACCCTGAGATTTCATGAAACTCTAGTCAGAATGGCAATTATTAAGAATACAAATAACAATAAATATACCCTTTATATATGTGCACTTAACAGTTAATCATAGCTTAATTACTTTGGGAAAAGTAAAATAAAAGTAGTTATTTGGAAAAGGAGAGGAATAATGCAACTAGAGTCATATTAATGGGGGGACATTGAGATTTCTTCCCCTCTTTTCTTTGTGGTACATAGTGAATTAAATTAGAATAAAGAACTAGACATAGACATAGACATCATATTGTAGCTAGATGCCAAAAGTATCATTTGCTGAAACTCAGAACCGATATTCCTTCAAAATTTATTGTTGACTGAGGGAGTTAATTGCCATAATTATATCCATTTCTGTGGGGCAGCCCACAATCTCTGCCTAGTGGATGAAGTGGAGAAATTTAACCTCATGCTTTAATTAAGACAATTTTGAAGGCCTATCTCAACTTCAGAGTGCCTGTGTAGTTTGCTAAAATTTTGCAGACGCTACACTGCCTTTAACTTCTTCCACTGTATTCTTGCTTGCTTCAACTCTCATACATGCCAATCACAGATCACCACTTAGTAACCCGCTGAATATTATCTCAGAGTCTCAATGTCATGGCCTCTGAATCTCAAACTGTGACAGAAAGAAGGAACAGAAAAGAGAGAATAATTTGGCACAAGAGAACAAAATCTGCACAAGGTTACAAAATTAGAAGTGCCGACAAGATAATTGGTTCATCAGGATGCATACTTCTTTTAAAGAGACGTGAATATATGGAAGAAGATAAATGATAAAATTGAATACTGAGAATGTTGATGCTTGACAGCCTTATCTTTTGTTTCCATGCAGCTGAGAGCCAGTTCTTCTGTTGAGATAAAGACAGATATCTTCAATGGTTGATGCAAGTTATAAATTTTCAATAGAGAAAATATAGAAAATGGAAAAGGGAGGAGGTCATCACAGGTATAATCATTATTTAGAGTAATATTGCAGAAGAAAAAACTCAGAAAAACAAGATGAAAAGAGCAAAGATGTCAAATATTAGCAGAGTTTTTTTCACATAAGTATATTAATCAGAGTTTTAGTAATTTCAGTGAACAGGGGATACTAATACCAGTTCCTGTTCTTTCAGAGAATTGCTGTAATGATTAATATACATATCAAAGTAAATTTTATAATAAATTACAACAGCCAAATGCATGTAAACAGTTTATTTTTAGTTAATGTAATTAATACTGAATAAACTTGGCAAAGAAATTGAACAAAATGCCAGGTGCGGTGGCACTCAGGAGGCAGGAAGATTTTAAGTTCAAAGTCAGCCTCAGCAACTTAGCAAGGCACTAAGCAACTTCATGATACCCTATCTCAAAATAAAAAAATATATAAAAAGGGATGGGGATGTAACTTAGTGGTTGAGCACCCCTAGGTTGAATCCCTTATACAAAAATAAAACCCAAAACAAACAAACAAAAAAAAGAAAGAAAAGAAAAAGAATTGAACAATATGCAGAGAGCAGGAAAATGTAAAACTTGAACCACATTAATACACAAAGCCTTCACGTCTATGCTTGGAAGTGTCACTCTCTGTGTACTTACAAAAAAACTTCTACAGGATCATTAAATAAGGAGCTTTGTAAGAGTGGCTTATAACTGGATAGCTTTAGAAAAAGGGTGCCCAAGGTAGATGAATGCACCCTAATAGAAGCACTTATTTCTCTGCCAAGTGCTATGATTACTCTTGTTATTTGATTCCATTTTTCCTGGGACCTCGGGATTCAACTCTCTTTGATTTGTCTGTTTTTTCTTGGCCTGAGGCACAGTTAAACATGTCAGTGGGATTTAATGTTTTGCTCTACCCGTCTTGGCCATGTTATTCCAATTGATTCCATTAACTTTCTGTTCATTTAGCTCTCTGAAAATCTCTCTTCAGTGTACAGTTCTAAGGTGCAGAGGTACAATTAGCATGTTGGCTCCCTTTGCTACTTATCTGGAAGAAAGTCTCAATACAGCGTTTCTTCACAAATTGAAAATAAATAAATGAATAAACACACAGAAAAGGCAAAAAAAAAAAAAAATCAAAAGGATTTGTCATTTGGCTTGCAGTTTATAAACTAACTAGATGCCCTGATGCTGAGGAAGCATAATGAATGGTGCACTGCAAATATTTATTGGGATGAAAACTTTTTAAAAAGGCATTTTGTTAGTCAGCCTCTTCAGAAAACACACACACACACATACACACACACACACACACACACACACCTACCACAGTTGTGAGAATGTCCTATTGGAAAAAAGAGGGTGCAGAAACAGATAAGTATATATATATCTATATTTAGGAAGATTTATGCATTGATGAAGGCCAAGAACTTCCACAATTTGCAATCTGTGCACTTAGAGACCAAAGGAAATTGGTGCTGTAGTCTGGAGACTTGAGAGTTAGAAAGCTGATGGTGTAGATTCAAGTCTGGGTCTCAAGACATTGAGGCAGAAGAGCATGATTAAATTCTGTCCCTCAAATTTGAGAGAAAATATGCTGAGATGATCAATGTATCTATAGAAATAAGATAGTAGAAGTCTGAAAATTAATAAATAAATGTTGGAATGGCATAGAGCTCTAAAATCTTAAACATCAGGCTAGGGGAATTCAGAGAAAGGAATATTGGTTAATTCAGAAAACTCTGACTGGTTCACCAAGCCCATTATTTAGGATTGGGCTGGGAATAACTAAGAATTTAACCAGGTAATCAACTGGATGGTACTTCAGGATATAGAGGTAATATCAACAATGGTTCAGAAAGATAAAAATGTTCTAAAAGTAGCAAGAGACATCCTGGGAAGACTGAGGGCTTTGGAGAAAGGAAACTAAAAAGACAGGATGTAGTGTGTTCTACAAACTGTGCTAACACTGTTCTACTCACAATAAAACACCATAGAGCACTTTTGAGAGAATGAATTAAAAGATTCAGAGAAGATTCTAGAAAAACAATTCTGCATTCATGCCAAATTAAGGAAATTCATTTAAAAGGCTATGTTATCCATGTACGTTATGAGAGTCTACTGAGGATAGTAGTGGGAAAAGAACTGAAAGATGCATTTGAGAGACAACTAATTAGACGATTTTACATGCAAATTAGAGGTCTGAGTGAACAAGAAGAATTAAAGATGTCTTTGAGCTTTCCTGATTTTATCAGGAAAGTAGCAATGTTCATTGAGATGGGAGGGAGTGGAAGAAGAAAATTTTCAAGGGTTTGAGGATGTGATTTTAGTTTAAGGAAGGCAGATTTTGGTTTTTGAGAGCAGATAATAAGTCAGAAACTTGGAGAATGTTGGCTTTGTCAATCAAAAGGCAGGACAGGAGAAAGAAATCCTAGCTTTCCCAAAAGGCTGTTGTTTACAACTACCAAGAACTGATGGAACAAAAGGACATCTCTCTAAGATGTCTAAGCCCCACCATATTTAAAGCCACTCTGCAGAGCTCCTTAACTATATAAAGTAACATTATGATCATAGACATAGGCAACAAACAAAACTGCTACTACTTTACTGGATGGATTTAAAAACTAGCAATGTCAAATGCTGCAAATATATTGGATAGAATGAAGACCTGGCTCATCAAACTTTGCAGCTAGAGGGTATTCTTAATTTGTTGGGTTCATTCCACATTCTTGAAACATAGTTAATACCTGTCATTGTAAAAACATCAACTGATTATTTCATTTTATGTCCTACTTTTTGCTCTTATTATGATACTGGGAAATTATCTGGAGAACTAAATAAATCAGCTAATACTGGAAAGGTACTGTTTAACTGAATCTGCATCCTGGATTATACTGATTATCTCCCCACCCAGAGCCAGGAACCTGGGATTCCAACTACTCTTCCTAACAGCTGGTGCTGCCCAGTGTGTTACCAGCAGTAGCTCATAGGAATAAATCAAAATAGAAAAGGGAAGAGAGCTGGTTTCATTTAATACTCAGTCAAGACTCCTTTCTTTCAGATGCATAGGGAGTGGTAATCAGGCTCCATGTTCAAAAGGGATTTTCTTCTTGTTGCTTTCTGAGATTGTCCACTCCTCATATGGTTTATGAAAAGACACTTGGTTGTCAGGGTATCTCTGCATGGCTGCTAGTTAATCTTCTTTTGTCTATATTTGGCAAAGATTAAAGCGCTATTGATTCATCTCCTGTATTCTCTGTTGGACTGGAATATGTTGCATTTGAATGACAATATGCACAGTCTGTATGTCTTTATCAAAAAATGAACTTGTTGGAGGAGAAACTACTCTCCTTTGCTTCCCCAAAGAACAGACCAAAAGGAGAACAGAAAATAAAGAACAAAAAAAGCAAGCAAATAAAAACCCTACAGGCAATGATGCAAATCAATTCAGAGAAAAATGAACAAAACACCTGATTTTTAGCATTTGACAGTTTCAGTGGAATAAATGCTCACAGCGTGACTAATTTTCAAGCTATATGGAGCTAAACACCAGTTTGCAAAACGTGTGAGAATTGAACATTTAGATATAGTGACCCATAAAATCTAGCACTGCGCTGTTAGTGCATAAGTGTTTCTTTGTGTATGTGTGTGTGTGCGTGTATCAGAGACTAGATGCATTTTTTGTTAGAATATTTATTATTTTCAACAAACATCATTGTCGTTTTTTATCTGCACTTCCTGAACTTACCTATGCATAGAGGATAACTACAAATATTTGTTTTATCCTTTTCACCTCTTAAAGATAATGATACTCCTCTGCTCCCAAGTCAAAAGAAAAGTAAAACCCATGAAGAACAGATTCCATGTTCCTTTCCTCCCTAAAGCTCATGTGAATGAATGTCCTGAATGTTCTTTCTTTCTCAAGAAGGCTAAACTATGTTCTTTTTATCTACTGCATCAGGATAGATTAGGGGGCTGGGATTGTGGCTCAGTGGTAGAGCACTCGCCTAGCACAGGTGGGACCCGGGTTTGATTCTCAGAACCACGAAAAAAAAAATAAAATAAATAAAGGCATTGTGTTGTGTCCATCTACAAAAAACAAAAGATTCTCTCTCTCTCTCTCTCTCTCTCTCTCTCTCTCTCTCGAAAAAAAAAAAAAAAAAAGATAGATTAGGACATTTGTCATCTTGGGTCAGATGTTTCACATTTTAAATTGATTTTAATTGACAAATGATTATCATGTTTTTGAGGTTCATTATGAAGTTTTGTTTTGTGTATAAATTTAAAAACTTTTTCAATTAAGTTAATTTCAATATCTATCATCTTATCAATTTAATTTTTTTGCCAAGATTGTTTTTTAAAAAACCTGTTCTTTTAGCAAGTTAGAAATACACAGTATATTTTAATACATCACTGATACTTAAGTGTTCTAAGAGTAAATGAAACTTCGTATTCTTTAATCAACATCTTCACTTTCCCCACCTACCTTTCAATCCCAGATTTTGGTAATCTTTCCATTCTGTTTCAGTGAGATTGATATTTTTATATCTGATATGCAAGTGAGAACTTAAATTTTACTTAGCACAATGTCCTCCAGTTCCAACTATGATGTTGCTAATGATAGAAATTTCCTTTTTTTTAAAGATTGTGTAGTATTCCAATGTGTACATATATCACATTTTTTTAATCCATTCATTCATTGATGGACCCTTAGGTTGCTTCCATATCTTGACTACTGTAAATAGTGACAAAATCAGAACACAGGAGTGATGATCTCTCTTAGACATGACAGCATCAATTTTTTGGACATGACCACAGAGGTGGGATTGCTGTGATTCTAATTTTAGACTTTTCATTAAATTGTATGCTACTTTCCAAATGATGACTAATTTACATTCCCAACAAACAAAGCTTGGCGTTCTCCATATTACCTGTATCTTCCGTCTTTTTCATTCTGGTCATTTCATCAGGTGTGAGGTCACATTTCACTGTAGTTTTTAAATTTGCATTTCCATGATGGCTAAATGTTGGACATTTTTTCACATGTTCACTTCTTTTGAGAAATGTCTGTTCAGCTCCTTTATGCTTGAAGAAAAGTCCGTTGCTATTGTTTTTGTTCCTCCTGTATTTGCAGTATATTGTCCTTTTTCTGGATGTATGTTTTACAGATATTTTTTCCTATTCCATGTATTGCCTGTGCACTAGGATTTTTCCTTTGCTGTACATAAGCTTTTTAATTTGATGTAACTCCATTTGCCTATTTTCGTTTTATTGTCTGTGTTTCTGAAATCCTGTTCAAGAAATCATTGCTCAGGCTGATCTAATTGTATTTTCCCCTATGTATCCTTCTAGTTGCTATCAAATTTTCAGATCTTACCTTCCAAACTTTGGTCCATTTTGCTTTGAGTTTTTTTTATGTGATGTGGAATGGGTCCATTTCATTCATTGCATTCTTCTGCATGTAGATCTCCAGTTGTTCTGAAACTGTTTGTTGAGGAGGCTATCCTTTCTTCATGGTGAGCTCCTGGAACTTTGGTCAAAAATCAATTGATCATAAACATCTGGATTTATTTCTGGACTGTCTATTCTGTTCCATTGTTAACTGTGTGTGCCTTTTTTATGCCACTTACATGCTCTTTAACTATAATAGCTTTAGAATATATTTTGAAATTAGGGAGGAGGATGACTCCTGGTTCGTTTGATTTGCTCAAGATTCCTTTGACTATACGGGATCTTTTGTGGTTCTATATAAATTTCACAGTTGTTTATTCTATTTCTGTGAAAAATGGCATTGGTATTTTTATATGGATGGCATTGAACCGGTATGTAGATTGCTTTGGATAGGGTATTTAGTTATATAATATTAATTATTCTGATTCATAAGCATGAGATATTTTTCTATTTTTGTGTGTGTGTGTTTAGTTTCTTTCATCAATATTTTATAATTTTTAGTGTTTTCTATTTGGAAGTGACATTATTTAGTTCACCTAAATTAAGAATAATGCTTGTGTTTTCGATTCCCAAAATTAACATTTCATTTTGGAAAGTATAACCACTGAAAATTTAAAATAAAAGTCAAAGGAAATTATATATTTGGATTTAAAAAAAACTGATAACATAGAAATATGTTACTATGGCTTTTAGTGGTATTTAAATTGTTCACTGTCAAATGTAACTAAGTGCAACTTTCATGTTCCTATTAAATCAATTTAAGGAGGTTATCTTAAATTGAAATCACAGTGAGATGCTTATTTTCAAGCTTTGAATTTTTTTCATGAGCGAGTATTTCATAAAATGTGGCACAAGGGAATATTGATTTTTCCTTTATTAACACTTATATCACAAGCTATGTGATTTATATATATATATATATATATATATATATATATATATATATATATATATATATATTAGGTTATTGTTGTTAATGGTTCAGTGACTTTACACTGTAAAAACAGATTTTAAATAATCTCAAGGTGCTACACAACTGGAATTTCTGCAGCAATTCTCTTTCACATCTTGCTGGCTTATAGAAAAAGAATATATATGATTAAACCTTTTCTGGCTTTACTTGTTCAAGTCTCCAATCAGTTTAATTGAGATAGAGCTAGTGGTAAGCAATATTTTGTGCTGTTACATAGTTCTGTAGCTTGAGTTTCTACTGATCCACATATCATAAAATCCCTTAAATGAAGATAGCATGTTTGCAGAGAAGGTTTCTCAGTAATATGAAATCAGTCACGTTTAACCATTGGTCATTTGTGAAGTCATCCTTATTACCTTTTTCATTTCAGTGTACAAAAGTGGTGAGCACACTGCAATGCATACAGTTAAAAGAAACAATGTACACAGAGCAATGCTTATTAGCCATGTTTGGAGCAGTGTTATTTCAGTGAACTGGATGCAGGTACCACACTGTAATGCATGTATCAAAGATGTTTCAAGAAATGATAGAGAAGTGTTGAAAGCTTTTTATCTAAGATCAGGGACTGGGGATGTGGCTCAAGCGGTAGCACGCTCGCCTGGCATGCATGCGGCCCGGGTTCGATCCTCAGCACCACATTCAAACAAAGATGTTGTGTCCCCTGAAAACAAAGATCAGAAGCAGGGCAAGGATGCCCACTTTCACTATTTCTATTCAAGATAACACTGTAAGTTCTAGCCAAAGCAATTAGGCAAAAATAATAAATAAAAGGTATTCAAATCAGAAATTGTCCTTGTTTGCAGATGACATGATATTATTTATAAGACTGTTTAGAAACTGTTAGAATGAATAAATTTAGTTAAGTGTGGTATTCAAAATTTACTTTAAAATTGGTAGTGCTTCTAGACACTGCAGGGAACTACCAAAAAAAAGAGAAATCAAGAAAACAATCACATTTGCAATAACAAGTAGGAAAAATATTTACGAATAAATTTATCTAAGAATGTGAAAGATCTATACACTGAAAACTCTTAAATATTCATGGAAGCAATTGTAGAAATAACAATGGAGAGACATTTGTTCATGAATTCGCTCATTTGACATATATTCACATTACTGAATGTCTGATGACATCATAGGGGATGAGAAAACAGTAGAAGAAAATCTTTCTGTGTCTCATGTTAAAGCTTTGAAAATCTGAGTTAACAGATTGAGGGGGCAGGGAGTCTGTGAATTCCTATGAGAAATTATACCTTTTATCTTGATGCAGCCAGGATCTTTTGGAGCAGTGGTTAAGTCAAGGTTGAACAAATTTCTGCTGAAATTTAACCAAAACACAGGCAAAGAATTTCTTTGCTACTCCCTATGCTAGGTAGTAAGAAAAATAGCTCCTAGAATCTTTCCTTTTCACACTATTGCAGTGAGTAATAATATGTTTATTTGAAGGAGTATTTGCTTTAAAAAGTAAGTATATAAAAGGTTTATCTTGGGGCTGGGGTTGTGGCTCAGAGGTAGAGCGCTGGCCTAGCATGCATGGGGCATTGGATTGGATCCTCAGTACCACATAAAGATATTGTGTCCTCCTATAACTAACTAACTAATAAATAAATAAATATTTTTAAAAGTTTATCTTGATTAGTTAAAGCATATCTCTCTAATCTCTACCCTGTGTGTGTGTGTGTGTGTGTGTGTGTAGATGTGTGTATGAGATAGCATGTATCTGTGCACGTATATACAGCTTTCCATACTCTATAGTCACTTACTTTTTCCAAATAATTCAAATTGTCTTATCCTCTTCCTGGTTTGATAGTTGAAAAGACAATCTAATATACTCTGAAATTCTATGCTTCAACACTTTTAAATATCCTTAACTCAGGTAAAAAAAAAAAAGCCAAAGAATTAAAATTTTTGTCTTTCACAAATGTTCTCAGGTTTGTTAAAACATAACCAGTGATAGTTTTGTTATTAAGATATTTATGCCACTGATACAACCCCTTTCTTTTCAAATATTGCGACACTACTCAAGTTGCTTGAAAATTTACTGAATTCATTACTGATCAATGAGAATATCTATGATACATCTGTTGAATATTTCATAAAGACAAGGCAAATAAAGTAGAAATTACTTGATGGGAAAACAGGGTATCCACAAACACTCAGGAGTTGTCACTAATATTCACTTTAAATAATTTATTTTCCTTCCATCATTCAGAGCATGAAAATATATTTAACATCTTAGAAATATTTTATCTTTATCTTTAATAAAAGCAGAGCAAAAATCATTGAGAGCTATATATAGGGTAAGCACTTAATATTGGCTTAATAACTCCTGCATAAGTTTAAAATATTCTCACTTTTCAATTCTTTCAAAACACTTTCTATAAGATAAAATAACATTTACAGCACAATACACTTGGAATCTTGATCAGTATGTGGCTGCTCTTATCCAAGAATAAAATTATTTATTCATACTTCAGGTACATATTGTTTGTATCATTCAACCTGTCCTTATTTAAGTTGGCATGGGCTTACAATATAAAATATAGAATCCCAACCATCATTTTATTGTTTTATTTTTAAAGTTTTATATTTTCTAGGACAACTTATTTTTTATCCTTGCTCCTTTCTGATCTCTCTTCCTCTCCATTTCACCCCCATGCAATACAATTCTTGGGTCTTTGAAGAAACTGGGTCCTTAGCTACAAAGGTTTTAGGTTTATTTTTCAAGTAATCTGTTACTCTAACTAGAAAATGAAATCGTTCATGTCTCCCTAACTCTTGTACAGTATACTTTGCAATTGTCCCTGGCTCTGGTAACTTTTAATCTCTTTTTTAGTTGTCCTAACATGAACATCTCATTCCTGAAAGCACTTTATAAGTCACTCAATGACTGGAATATAGTAATCCTCAGCAAATATTATTGATAATATTTGTTATTATTACTATTTTCAATATCTTCTCATCCCAACTGAAACTTATTCTTTTGGTTTAGAATTTCCCTTAATGTTCTTATAATCCTTAATTCCTCATTTTGTGGTCCTGCCCAGATATTTCAAAGGCACTCCACAGTTTCCTATGTGTTTCCAATGCACACATGTGTTTACATAGATAATCATAAACACAGTTTTGTTAACACATCTGTTCATAACATTCTTTACCTTTACTTTGCTTAAGTTGTGTTGAGAGATCCTCAATTAAAATATATTAACACTTTAAATTAGCTAATCATGTGACTTTAATTCAGTACACAACAATATCCAAATGAACATTGTGAAATTTTCATTTTATCATTGGAAATTTTCTTCATCAAGCTACCACTCTTCATCTTTAGCCAATATTAACCACTCTTATTTGGTCTTAAGTAATTAATACTCTATCTTGTCTTTCTATCTATCCGTCTATCTATCTCATGTAGCAAACACACTGTGCTAGGTAGGCCATGTTATTCTATCTGCTTATAAAAACTGAATCTAATAATTTGAGTTTAAGGTTTTAAGTCTTGGTATATCACACATTAGATTAAAGTAACTAAAATTTTTAGTTGTTTCATAAGCTTATGGCTAGGTGTTTTTTTCTATTGAATATGTAATAGTTGTCCATATTTATGGAGAACAGTGTGCTGTTTCAGTGCATGTATACAATCTGTAATGACCAAATCAGGGTAATTAGCATTTCTAATTTCTTATCATTTCTTTATGTTTGGAGTCTTCAAGCTTCTCTTTTTTCAGGTGAAAGAGAAAATACATAAATAAAAATGCATATTAAATACATAATAGTTTATTATAAACTATAGTCACCCTACTTTTCTTTAGAATACTAGAATTTTTCCTCCTAAGTATACTTGGGTATTCACTATACAGCCTCTGTCTATCTTGTGGACAGAGTTCTCAATCATCAGACGGGTTTCTGCTTACGGCGAATGATGTTCCCTACTAATGGTGATTTGCTTAGTGTTCTAGCAATAGCTAATCATGTGACTTTAGTTCAGTACACAACAATATCCAAATGAATATTGTGAAATTTTTAAAACTTTTAGGCACCTTTTCAATATTTAACATTACAACTTGCAAACTTAGAAACCATAGTTTGAATGCATTTTTATCCTAAAATTCATTTGTTGAAACTTAATCCCCAATAGAATAAGAGATGGGGCCTTAAGGAGGTGACAAGGCCATAAACATTAAGGCCTTATGAATGGAATTAGTGCTTTTACACACATTCCCAGGAGTCTGTTTACCCCTTCCACCACATGAAGGCACAGAAAGCACCATCTCTGAGGAGCAGACAGTCATGAGACATCATATCTACTTACTGATACCTTGATCTTAGACTTCTGGTCTCCAGAACTGTGAGCAATACATTTCTGTAGTTTATAAATTACCCAATCTAAATAACTTTGTTATATTAGGTTGAATTATTTAGGACACCAAGCACAAGCAAATTTTCCTTAGTGTATATTTTATAAATTAATAATTATTCAATATTTAAAGTTTTGTTACATATATAATTAGTCATTTCCCATGAAATAAATGTTTATCTTCCTGACTTACACAAATAGTATAGTATAGAAAGTAGTGTAAATATAATATAGCATATAATAGTATATATCATATATAGTAGTATAAATATAGCATATAGTAGTATAAATATAATATAATATGTAATATAAATAGTGTAGAGAATTTTTAAAAAATAAGAAAAGCTCAGCTTCAATCCAATGTAATCAGTAGTTTTACAACTTTGTCAAATAATTCCAGGTAAAACTGAGAATGACCACCATGATTATTTTAGTAAGTTTAAGTTGTGTGTTTTAAAACTTTTAGGCACACAGAAATCACACACACAATTTTAGTGATTACATTTATTACTTTAAATGTAATTTTGTACCAAATAATTATTTCATTAGTTACTGACACATTTTATTAATTTCACTATTTTCTATTTAAATGTTCTCAGTTTTAGAAATACCTGCAGAATTATCTATATTAAGATAATGCTTATAGTTCTTACAGGAAAAGACATTGTCTTCTTCCAGTCAACCTTATTCTTTCTGGATTAAAGATATGTTATTCTTGATTGAGAGACAGGGGAGTTTAAAAGTTCATGGTGATTCATATTTATGGACACATTTATTGTGCTGTACTCATTGATGAACATGAAACTATCAATGTAACTGTTATATGTACCCATCTCTCTACTCTTATGTCCATCTTCTCAGTGCATTTACATTAATTCAGTTGTAATTTAGTTGCATCTCATGATTACTAGGCAATTCTAAAGATAAATATGCTGGGAGCTAAATTGTTGAGACCGCCCAGCCAGTCATTTCTACTTAACATTTACTAAGTCATCATCTTAGAATGTAATGTTAGACCCATTTTTTAATATGGATCTTTGCTTGTCACTGGTTCGGATCATTATTACCTATTTTGCTCACAGCTTCTCTGTTCCATTTTTTATTTGTTTTCTTTTTTTAAAACTTTTAGTTCTATATGTATTAATTGAGAGGACAGAAAAGTGTATATCTTTCTATACTAAAGTCACCAAAACAGAGCACTCAGATATGTAAATATTCCACTTACTTATTCAAGCAGTAATATCAATCATAGACTACTATTTCAATTCCATTTTTATCATTACCACCAAAATAATTTATAATAACTGATGTATTTGTCATAGTCATATTCAAATTTTTCAAGGAACTTATCGACAGTGGAGATACTCATTGTGTAATTGGACATGAGGTGAAAATCTGTTATGAAGAAAAGGGTTATTGTTTAACACAGAAAATGGTCAACAGGAAATATGATAAATCACTGGGCAGAAGAAAAATAAATGAACAAGCTGCAAATTTTTGGAAAAGTAAACAAATTTCAACTAAACATGAACATTAAAAATATTTCTCTATATTAAAAAATATAGACAAAATGCATAGACAAAATGGTTTTACTTCCAAGAGACCAACACCATTTCCAAGTGAACAAAATTTTCAATCACAGAGACATTGACAAATTTAAACATGGTAAAAAATAATAGAGTATAACAGACTTAAAATATGTTCTATCATAAGAAGACAAGTTAGTAAAAACAAGTACAAATGTCTTATAAGAGATTTAGAGCTGAATTTCATTAGTGGTGGTCTATTGAATTATTAAAAAGGTATTGAAAGCAGGTTTTACAAAAATTGAATTCAGGCTAAATGAGAAAAAAAATGCAAGTAAAGCAAATTAATTTCAAGATATTGACCTATTGCAACATCTCACCAACTTGCTTCCACTAAGTCTTTAAAAAAGATCTTTTTATTTATTTTTTATTTTTTTATTTTTTTTAAATTTTTTATTGTTGGTTGTTCAAAACATTACATAGTTCTTGATATATCATATTTCACACTTTGATTCAAGTGGGTTATGAACTCCCATTTTTACCCATATACAGATTGCAGAATCACATCAGTTACACATCCATTGATTTACATATTGCCATACTAGTTCTGTTGTGTTCTGCTGCCTTTCCTATCCTCTACTATCCCCCCTCCCCTCCCCTCCCCACCCCTCTTCTCTCTCTACCCCCTCTATTGTAATTCATTTCTCCCCCTTGTATTATTTTTCCTTTTCCCCTCACTTCCTCTTGTATGTACTTTTGTTTAACCCTGAGGGTCTCCTTCCATTTCCATGCAATTTCCCTTCTCTCTCCCTTTCCCTCCCACCTCTCATCCCTGCTTAATGTTAATCTTCTTCTCATGCTCTTCATCCCTACTCTGTTCTTAGTTACTCTCCTTATATCAAAGAAGACATTTGGCATTTGTTTTTTAGGGATTGGCTAGCTTCACTTAGCATAATCTGCTCTAATGCCATCCATTTCCCTACAAATTCTATGATTTTGTCATTTTTTAATGCAGAGTAATACTCCATTGTGTATAAATGCCACATTTTTTTTATCCATTCGTCTATTGAAGGGCATCTAGGTTGGTTCCACAATCTTGCTATTGTGAATTGTGCTGCTATAAACATCGATGTAGCAGTGTCCCTGTAGCATGCTCTTTTTAAGTCTTTAGGGAATAGACCAAGAAGGGGAATAGCTGGGTCAAATGGTGGCTCCATTCCCAGCTTTCCAAGAAATCTCCATACTGCTTTCCAAATTGGCTGCACCAATTTGCAGTCCCACCAGCAATGTACAAGTGTACCCTTTTCCCCACATCCTCGCCAGGACTTGTTGTTTGACTTCATAATGGCTGCCAATCTTACTGGAGTGAGATGGTATCTTAGGGTGGTTTTGATTTGCATTTCTCTGACTGCTAGAGATGGTGAGCATTTTTTCATGTACTTGTTGATTGATTGTATGTCCTCCTCTGAGATGTGTCTGTTCAGGTCCTTGGCCCATTTGTTGATTGGGTTGTTTGTTCTCTTATTGTCTAATTTTTTGAGTTCTTTGTATACTCTGGATATTAGGGCTCTATCTGAAGTGTGAGGAGTAAAGATTTGTTCCCAGGGTGTAGGCTCCCTATTTACCTCTCTTATTGTTTCTTTTGCTGAGAAAAAACTTTTTAGTTTGAGTAAGTCCCATTTGTTGATTCTAGTTATTAACTTTTGTGCTATGGGTGTCCTATTGAGGAATTTGGAGCCCAACCCCACCGAATGTAGATCGTAGCCAACTTTTTCTTCTACCAGACGGCGTGTCTCTGATTTGATATCAAGCTCCTTGATCCATTTTGAATTCACTTTTGTGCATGGCGAGAGAAAGGGATTCAGTATTATTTTGTTGCATATGGATTTCCAGTTTTCCCAGCACCATTTGTTGAAGATGCTATCCTTCCTCCATTGCATGCTTTTAGCCCCTTTATCAAATATAAGATAGTTGTAGTTTTGTGGATTGGTTTCTGTGTCCTCTATTCTGTACCATTGGTCCTCCCGCCTGTTTTGGTACCAGTACCATGCTGTTTTTGTTACTATTGCTCTGTAGTATAGTTTGAAGTCTGGTATCGCTATACTGCCTGATTCACACTTCCTGCTTAGCACTGTTTTTGCTATTCTGGATCTTTTATTTTTCCATATGAATTTCATGATTGCTTTCTCTATTTCTACAAGAAATGCCGTTGGGATTTTGATTGGCATTGCATTAAACCCATAGAGAACTTTTGGTAATATCGCCATTTTGATGATGTTAGTTCTGCCTATCCATGAACAGGGTATATTTTTCCATCTTCTAAGATCTTCTTCTATTTCTCTCTTTAGGGTTCTGTAATTTTCATTGTATAAGTCTTTCACCTCTTTTGTTAGGTTGATTCCCAAGTATTTTATTTTTTTTGAAGATATTGTGAATGGAGTGGTTGTCCTCATTTCCATTTCAGAGGATTTGTCGCTGATATACAGGAATGCCTTTGATTTATGCATGTTGATTTTATATCCTGCCACTTTGCTGAATTCATTTATTAGCTCTAATAGTTTCTTTGTAGAGCCTTTTGGGTCTGCTAGGTATAGAATCATATCATCTGCAAATAGTGATAATTTAAGTTCTTCTTTTCCTATTTTTATGCCTTTAATTTCTTTCGTCTGTCTAATTGCTCTGGCCAGTGTTTCGAGAACTATGTTGAACAGAAGTGGAGAGAGAGGGCATCCCTGCCTTGTTCCAGATTTTAGAGGGAATGCCTTCAGTTTTTCTCCATTCAGAATGATGCTAGCCTGAGGCTTAGCATAGATTGCTTTTACAATATTGAGGTATGTTCCTGTTATCCCTAGTTTTTCTAGAGTTTTGAACATAAAGGGATGCTGTACTTTGTCAAATGCTTTTTCCGCATCTATCGAGATGATCATATGGTTCTTATTTTTAAGTCTATTGATGTGGTGAATAACATTTACTGATTTCCGTATATTGAACCAGCCTTGTATCCCAGGGATGAATCCTACTTGATCATGGTGCACAATTTTTATGATATGTTTTTGTATCCGATTCGCCAGAATTTTATTGAGGATTTTTGCATCTAGGTTCATTAGAGATATTAGTCTGTAGTTTTCTTTCTTTGAAGTGTCTTTGTCTGGTTTAGGTATCAGGGTGATGTTGGCCTCGTAGAATGAATTTGGAAGTTCTCCCTCTTTTTCTATTTCCTGAAGTAGCTTGAAAAGTATTGGTATTAGTTCCTCTTCAAAGGTTTTGTAAAACTCTGCTGTATACCCATCCAGTCCTGGGCTTTTCTTAGTTGGTAGTCTTTTGATGGTTTCTTCTATTTCCACAATTGATATAGGTCTGTTTAGGTTGTCTATATCCTCCTGACTCAATCTGGGCAGATCATATGACTTAAGAAATTTATGTATGCCTTCACTATCTTCTAATTTATTGGAGTATAAGGATTCAAAATAATTTTTGATTATCTTCTGTATTTCTGACGTGTCTGTTGTGATATTGCCTTTTTCATCCCATATGCTAGTAATTTGAGTTCTCTCTCTTCTCTTCGCTAGCATGGCTAAGGGTCTGTCGATTTTGTTTATTTTTTCAAAGAACCAACTTTTAGTTTTGTCAATTTTTTCAATTGTTTCTTTTGTTTCGATTTCATTAATGTCAGCTCTGATTTTAATTATTTCTTGCCTTCTACTTCTTTTGCTGTTGTTTTGCTCTTCTTTTTCTAGGATTTTGAGATGAAGTGTGAGATCATTTATTTGTTGGTTTTTTCTTTTTTTAAGGAATGAACTCCAAGCAATGAATTTTCCTCTTAGAACTGCTTTCAGTGTGTCCCATAGATTCCAATATGTTGTGTCTGTGTTTTCATTTATCTCTAAGAATTTTTTAATTTCCTCCTTGATGTCTTCTATAACCCATTGATCATTCAGTAACCTATTGTTCATTCTCCAAGTGATGCATGTTTTTTCCTTCCTTCTTTTATCGTTGATTTTCAGTTTCATTCCATTATGATCAGATAAGATGCATGGTATTATCTCTACTCCTTTATATTGTCTAAGAGTTGCCCTGTGACATAATATATGATCTATTTTTGAGAAGGATCCATGTGCTGCTGAGAAAAAAGTGTAACTGCTTGATGTTGGGTGGTATATTCTATATATGTCAATTAAGTCTAGGTTATTAATTGTGTTATTGAGTTCTATAGTTTCCTTATTCAACTTTTGTTTGGAAGATTTGTCCAGTGGCGAGAGGTGTGTTGAAGTCTCGCATGATTATTGTATGGTGGTCTATTAGACTCTTGAACTTGTGAAGAGTTTGTTTGATGAACATAGCTGCACCATTGTTTGGGGCATATATATTTATGATTGTTATATCTTGTTGGTGTATGGTTCCCTTAAGCAGTATGTAGTGTCCCTCTTTATCCCTTTTGATTAACTTTGGCTTGAAATCTATTTTATTTGATATGAGTATGGACACTCCTGTTTGTTTCCGAAGTCCATATGAGTGATATGATTTTTCCCAACCTTTCACCTTCAGCCTATGTATGTCTTTTCCTATCAAATGCATGTCCTGTAGGCAGCATATTGTTGGGTATTGTTTTGTGATCCATTCTACTAGCCTGTGTCTCTTAATTGGTAAGTTTAAGCCATTAATATTTAGGGTTATTATTGAGATATGGGTTGTTGTTCCAGCCATATTTGTTTATTTATGTTACTAAACATGGTTTGTTTTCCTCCTTGATTATTTCCCCCCCCCCTTTACTGTCCTACCTCCCACTGTTGGTTTTCATTGTTTTTTTTTCCATTTCCTCTTCCTGTAATGTTTTGGCGAGGATGTTTTGAAGAGATGGTTTTCTAGCTGCAAATTCTTTTAACTTTTGTTTGTCGTGGAAGGATTTAATTTCATCTTCCATCCTGAGGCTTAATTTCGCTGGATACACAATTCTTGGTTGGAACCCATTTTCTTTCAGTGTTTGAAATATGTTATTCCAGGATCTTCTAGCTTTCAGAGTCTGTGTTGAAAGATCAGCTGTTATCCTGATTGGCTTACCCCTAAATGTAATCTGCTTCCTTTCTCTTGTAGCTTTTAAAATTCTCTCCTTATTCTGTATGTTGGGCATCTTCATTATAATGTGTCTAGGTGTGGATCTCTTATGATTTTGCACATTTGGCGTCCTGTAGGCTTCTAGGATTTGGGATTCTGTCTCATTCTTCAAGTCTGGGAAGTTTTCTCGTATTATTTCATTGAATAGATTGCTCATTCCTTTGGTTTGGAGTTCTATACCTTCCTGTATCCCAATGACTCTTAAGTTTGGTCTCTTAATGTTATCCCATATTTCTTGGATGTTCTGCTCATGGTTTCTTAACAGTCTTGCTGAGCTGTCTATGTTCTTTTCAAGTTGAAATAGTTTGTCTTCATTGTCTGATGTTCTATCTTCTAAGTGTTCTACTCTGCTGGTAGTATTCTCAATTGAGTTTTTAAGTTGGTTTATTGCTTCCTGCATTTCTAGGATTTCTGTTTGTTTGTTTTTTATAACCTCTATCTCCCTGTATAGTTGATCCTTTGCTTCCTGGATTTGTTTGTGTAATTCATTGTTGAAGTGATCTTTCATTGTCTGATTTTGCTGTCTAATGTCTTCCTTGATACTCCAGATCATCTGAAGCATATATATCCTGAATTCTTTATCTGACATTCCATCTGCTGCAGCTGTTACCTCTTCTAAAGTTGAGTTGACCTGCATTGCTTGTGGTCCTTTCTTTCCATGTCTTTTCATACTGCTTGCGTTTCTTTCTGCTTGGTGAAACTGTTGTGTTTTTGAAAAATTTTTCCCCCTATATATTTATATTTCTCTTTTATAGTTGAAAAGTCTCCCTTGCAGGGTCGGGCGGCTGTCTGCCTACCTTGCAGGCACTCGCGGCGGCTCTGCTCTGCCCTTCCTCCAATTGGTGTGAGGTGTCTACCACGCCCGCGGACCCCTGGGCCTGTCCTGCCGGTCGGATGCAGGTCTGCCTACCTTGCAGGCGCGGGAGGCGGCTCTGCTCTGCCCTTACTCCAATTGGGGTGTCGTGACTACCACGCCAGCAGGTCACTGGGCCTGTTCCGGGCACGGGCGGCGGCTCTGCTCTGCCCCTATTCCAATTGGGGTGACGTGTGTATCACGCCAGCAGGCCGCTAGGCCTGATCTGCTGGGCCTGATCCACTGGTCTGTCGCAGGTCTGCCTACCTTGCAGGCGTGGGCGGCGGCTCCTCCCTGCCCCTCCTACCATACCCGCGGACCGCTGGGCTTGATCTGCAGGTTGGTCGCAGGTCTGCCCACCCTGCGGGCACGGGTGGCGGTTCCGATCCGCCCCCACTCCAGTTGGGGTCACGTGACCATCACACAGGCGGGCCGCTGGGCCTGATCCGGGCGTGGGCGAAGGCTCTGCTCTGCCCCTACTCCAGTTGGGGTGAAGTGTGTACCACGCTGGCAGGCCGCTGGGCCTGATCCACCGGTCTGTCACAGGTCTGCTTACCTTGCAGGCGCGGGCGGCGGCCTTGCCCTGCCCCTCCTACCACGCCCGCGGACAGCTGGGCCTGATCTGCAGGTTGGCCGCAGGTCTGCCCACCTTGCAGGCGCGGGTGGCGGCTCCGCTCCGCCCCCTCTCCAATTGGTGTCACGCGACCACCACGCCGGAAAGCCGCTGGGCCTGCTCCGGGCGCGGGCGGTGGCCCCGCTCCTCCCCTCTGGCTCGACGACAAAGCGAGAGAGACTCGGGTGTCTGTGATTCACCCTCCCTAGCAGGAGACCAACTGTTTCTGTCGCTACTGGTATTGATGAAGTTCTCTCCTCCGCCGCTTTCTGATGACATCAGATCTCTGCCATGTTGGTATCCTATGCGAATGGCAGCATTTCGTTCCCTTTGCCGGGTGACCAAAGCAACAGGTGAGTCCTGACCGGCCCTCACAGGCCCTGTCTCAGTCCTGTTGCCACTGCCCACGAAGGCTCGGTTGGTATTTACCTCCACAGTACTCAGCAGGACCTGGACCGAGAAGCAGTTTCCGCGGGCTCCTTAGCTGTGGGCCAGAGCACTTCCGGGAGCCGGAACTCGGCCGCTCCGTGCTCGGTGTATGCTCTGATAAGAGCAGGCTCCTAGAAGCAGTTTCCGCGGGTTATTTAGCACTGAGCCTGAGTAATTTGTCTGCAAGCCGCAGGCGAATGGTAGCCTGAAATTACCTGTTCTATGCCTGAATGAGCTGCGATCAGTCAAAAACAGGGATGGTGACGTCAGCTCTCCAAGATGGTGGCCGCTGGCCTCCTCTGTGGTCTGACTGGTGTGGAGAACTGAATTGGACCGCTTCCTTCCCCTGTCTCAAACCCAGAATTCAGCACTAAGTACGGTAATTGCACAGCTGGCAGAAACCCGAGGAAACTGCAGCGCTGTATCCCTGCGTTGCTATCTCCTTGTTTCCCAGCGCGCGCCGCAGACTCTAGCCGTGGGGCGATTTGCTGAATAAGCAGTGTGACCCTCCGTGCGGACAAATCTCTCACGTTTGAGCCCCCGTAGCCGATCCTTGTGCGATGGAAATCCTTCCTCCAGGTTCCGGAGCACCCCACTATTGCTGGAAATTCCTAACAAGATAGCCTTTAGCCGTCCTGACTCGTCATTCTCCCACACAGTGATGCGGCACACGGGGGCAATGCACTCCCCTCGCCATCATCTTCCCCAAAAAAGATCTTTTTAAAATTGTAATATTAAAATAGTTGGCAGCTTCATTGCAGATTAGCGACAAAGTTCTCAATATGA
The DNA here is from genome assembly GCF_021218885.2 of Marmota monax. Lineage (NCBI taxonomy): Eukaryota > Metazoa > Chordata > Mammalia > Rodentia > Sciuridae > Marmota > Marmota monax. Next base: position 950,083 of record NW_026694765.1, read on the forward strand.
TTTGCAAATTAATCAAATAATGCTTGGTATCAGTGACACAATATTATGCTGGAAGCTAAAAAAGACCACATTATATAAGCTAATTTATTTCTCTTGAGAGACATTATTGAAAACACATTTAAAATGTGTACACTGCTTTCCAAATTTAAAAGAAATAGTAAAGTCAGAAAAACTTACCAGTTTCTGAATTCACTGTATCACCAAAATACATGCAATGACTCTGTTTTGTCCAGGAGAACTTTCTGAGATGGCAAAATGTTCTGTCTTCAGTTGCCGAGATGATCTCTGAATAATTCATAATTGAACACTGAAATGCAGCTGGCATGATTGATAGGCTGAAATTTTAATTTTATTTAATTTCAATTAATTTTATTTTAAGTGGCCATACATAGCTAAGTGCTACCATGTTATACATGAGGTCTGAGGTCTAAGTTTAATTTTCTGAACACTCAAGCTTTCAAAAATCACACCGGTTCTATGCTTACTATGATGAATCAATGTAGTTAGAGGACAAAGAAAATATAGCTCATGAATCTGATAAATTAAATCTAGAAATACATAAACTAATTTTATGACATTAGAATACTTTAAAGTGTAGGACATCTATTTTTCATTAGGCTTTAAGGTGACCTTCATCAAAGTCTTAGGCAAACTGTTAAATGAAATATTGTATGTGCACATTTCTTATACTAGCTTTACAACCCTGACCCACACTGTTCAAGACACTGGCCATGAGCCCATGTCTCTGTTGAAGACTTAAAATGCAGCTAATCAAAACTCAGCTGTGACAAGGATACAATGATACCAGAATTCAAAGACTTCATGTGTAATGAAGAATGTAAAGTATTATCAAAACATTTTACATGTCAAAATGATAATTTGTCAAGTGGGCTAAATAATATATTACCACATATAATCACATCACATTTTTACTTTTTGCTTCTTCAATTATATGACTCCCATGGGTGGCTCACTTTGTACTTCTCCTGAACAGCACTGATCTAGAATCTCTGCTGATAGATAGAGTGTACTGGCCTAGATAGAGTGTACTGGCCTCTGCTGGAATCTTGTGTAGGGTTCTTGCACAGCACTGCTTCTGCAAGCAGAATTAATGCTACTGCCTTATCTGTTCAGGGCAAAAATACTGTCTCATTATTGGCAAAGAGATTTACTTTGGCTTACATGTATACACTACATGTTTTCCCCAAAGTTTTTTCATATACATTATTGTATTTTATTCTCCTCAGTAATCTTAAGATACAAACACAATGTATTTGAGGAACTTTCGGGAGGATATGATAAATACCTTGCAGAGTTGATCAAAGTATTATTTAATAAGTGAAATTTAAACCGGGGCATGAAAAAATAACCAGGACTCTTTTTATAGGCTAAAAAAGGAAGGGTATGCAAATAGAGGAAGATTTCATGCTTACAAATTTGAAATGTGTCTTGCAGGGCAGGTGAAAAGAGGCCACCAAAAAAAAAATTAACTGATGAACGCTGCTGTAGTTTAGACCTGTAATATCCCCCAAAGACCCATGTGTTAAAGGGTTGGTCCTCAGTGTGGAACTGTTGGAAAGTGGTGGGATATTTAAGGAGTGGGGATTAGTGGAAAGTGTTAGGGTCACTGGGGGTGTGCCCTCTAAGCATACTGTGGGAAATGGACCTCTTCTTTCCTCTTTGGTTCCCGGATGCCATCAGCATTTCCTCCGCCATGCAGTCCAGCCACGATGTGCTGCCTTGCTACAGGTACAGAAGCAATGAGGCCAGTCACTGGCCATGGACTGAAACCTTGAAAACAGTGAGCCAAAATTACACTTTCTTCCTTTTAAGTTGATTTCTCTCTGATATTTTTTATATTAACAGACTATCTTACAAATTAATTAAACTTGTATTTTGATAAGTTGAAATCAGAATTGACTTAGATTAGAGACCTGAAGACCAGTTTGAAAGAGTTATAAGAAATTTATGAAGCAAGTATTTTGACACTCCATGGTGTTCCCTGGCCTGATCTATTTGCTAACATAGGTTCCTCATCACATTGATGAGGAAGTCATCTGACATGTCACATTGCACTTAAATTGTCTAGCTCTTTACATAAAAACTCAGTGTATTATAAAACTATTTCCAATCATTTTGTATTGTTTCTATATTGGATTTACACCCCTCCCCAAATACTCACCTCAATTATAAACATTGCTTTAGTATTATTTTACATCAAAAACAACTATATTGCAATTAGCTTTGGTAAGTAAGTAATGTGAACACAGTGATATTCAGATTTTTTTTTCTTTGAATCCTCACTCTAACTGCATGATAGATTTTTTGTTCCATTAGTAGGAAAATTTCATGTAAGGCTATAAATTATGTTTCTATCACTAATTAAATGTGTGACCTAATTTATAATTCATGCAATATTTATATATCTGTTTCATCTATGGAAGAAGGAAAATAACAGCCCACTGGATAAGGATTTGTTATGGCAGTACATTCAAACATTTGAAAAATACTCCATATATATATCTAACTTGATATATGCTAGCTTGTATTTTTCTTTTACTATAATTGCACTGGAAATAAAAATTTCCCTGACAGAAGTTAAAACAGAGAACAGATATTCAAGAAATATAAAGGAACAAAATGTGCTTTCAGGGCAATTTATACATTATACAGTAAAACTTCTAAGCCCTGGAAGCATGACCATAAAATACAGGCTCATTCTTTATGTTATATGTTCCATTTGCTATCATTATTTGTACTCTATTTCCAAAATATGTTAATATTATTATCTTAGTTTGAGGTCAAGACTTAATCATCAGTTCTAATAATTCCTTTTACATCTGCTTTATTATTCATCCACAAGGCACTAGATGACAGTGTGTATATGGTTCAAAAAACACTCCATGCTTTTAAAGTGTTGTCATAATAGTTTCATTATTAAATAACCAGAAAGCAACATGGTCTTCCTTTCATCACTTGTCTTCACTCATTATTTTCCTTGACCTTTTACAGAAGAATATCATATTTTTGGTTCTTCCTTGTTCTATCTCTGCTTCCTTTTGCTATCACATTTCTTCATTCAACTTTTGGCCATATTACCTCCTCTGACATAGACTTTTATTCTTTTAGTGTCCTATACATTTTATTTAACAATTCCTCCCTCTTGTTTAAGCTCTTACTAGGGTGATCAAAAGTTAAGGCACTACAATACTCTGGGCTTCCATGATTTTGGGTTCTGGTGTCAACATATTATTCACAGGATCCAGTTCCTCATGGTCACAGTTCTTTTTGTCCATCCATCCAAAGAAAGACCATGTGACATTTGACAGATGGCAGCATACAAACATTTAAAACTTTTGAGAGAATACAGTACACCAGGAAATGACCTTTGATATTATCTGGAGGATAATACCAAGAGATTGGAATATGGTCCAGGGTCCCCATGTACCAAAACCGGCTAAAATCAAACATATGGAAGAATGAACCAGGTAAGGACTCTACTCATTTAACCATAAGTAGTCTGCTAATTTTTGCAGCTGAGTCTCTACAATACCCAAAGCATTTATCCCACTGCAACAAAAAGTGTCAGTAACTGCACAAATTTCTCTCCATTCAGCTAGTAGATTATCTAGCATGCCATGCATGGGTTAAATTACATTAAGGAGTGAAAGTAGTAGGTCTGAAAGTCTGACTGTATGTTGTAAAGGGATCATGAGTACAATTTGAGCAACAGTTGCATATCCAGCATTTCATCAAGTTACCCACAGATTCTGAAATTCTAACCACAGCATTGTTCTGTCAAGCAAAAGAGGAAGGAATGCAAGAAAAAATGGAGAGGTAAGGGGCTCATTATGATAGGGAGCCTTGTTCTGACATCTTGGGAAAAGGTGGCCACAGCATGTAGTTGTCAGCTCCTCCTCCTGGTTTCCAGTTTGAATGTCTCTGATTAAGGCATAAGGTGTTTTGGTGAACTGTCTTGTGATGACACATAAAGCATGAGACTTGTCCCTTGAAATTTACATCAAGTTGTCTGATGTAAGCTTTAGCTTATAGGGCTTCATGGACAAAGCAATTCTTGTTCTTAGTGATTCCACAGGAGAAAAATGGATTTCAGGAGTCCAGAAGAATATGGCAGCTTGTCGAATCTTTTATCTCTTTGGTAGAAGGCACATCAAATGACTGAGGGTCACTAATGGTTTCATCCTTCATCAGGCCTTCCCTCACCTTCCAGGACAGTTCAGGCCTTTGTTTGCCTTGTGGGACAAGGTGCCGTCTTCACTGCTGAGGTGCTGTCTTGGGGCTCAAATTGCAGGTCTCATCAGCTAAAGTACAGTCTCTTGGAGGAGGTGCAGAGCAGGCCAGCCGGGCATGTAGAGCCTGCTGCCCTTACATATACTTTTAAATCTTGGAGGTTTCACTCTCCCCTATAGCTTTGATTATTATCTATCATGTAAATAATACACCTATACATATTCTCATTTATTCCCTCTTATTTTCTCTTACTGCCCATTTTGAGTTTTAATTTCATCACAAAATCAGATCATAATTAAGTATCATTTTTATTTAGAATATCAATTTTGTGTTTATAAACACTTCTTCCTTTGGACTTCCCAAATGGGAGCATTGTTCTCTCAATGTGGATTCAATACTCTAGTTGATATTATAGCATAATGTTTAAGAGCTGCCTTGGGAGTTGAATGACTTTAAAATTATCTTTCCTTTCACCACTCTGTGGCATTTGACTGATCTTTAATGTTTAAGATATATTATTTTATACATAAAATGAGAATAATAATATCTGTAGAGTTTCAACGGCAATTAAGTAGTGCATTACTTATGCAATAATCAACACTTGTCTTCACGTAGTAGGAGTTTGGTTTAAGCATCTGCTACCATTCTTAAGCCTATCCACACAGAGAACCAGCCACATCACTGGTCTTCAGTAAATATGAGCATGTTTAATAAATAACTTCATGCATTCTCCAGCCTCTTCAGGATATGACACTGAGTCATATTTCATAAAACACCTTGGGTTTGGTTTTCCTTTGTATTGATGATTTTGTTTTGTTTTGTTTAGTTTTCAGCTCATTCACTGAATTTTATCTACAAAGAGAACCCAAATAAAGAGTATGACACACTCTAACTTTTTAGCTGAAGACAAGAGGGCCAGGAGATATATGCATTTTTCAGCCTTCCCTTTTTTTAAATTTTTTTTTATAGAGAGAGAGAGAGAATTTTTTTAATATTTATTTTTTAGTCTTCGGCGGACAGAACATCCTTGTTTGTATGTGGTGCTGAGGTTCGAACCCGGGCTGCAAGCAACAAATTAACTTTTAAATAAATTTTTCAAACCTGTACACCACTTTTTATTTTTACTTTCCCAACACAATTAGGTATGAATCTTCAGATTTCAAACTATAATTATAGCCCATGATCTTTCTGCCCTCATTTTTTCCTACAAATAGGTGGATAATATACATCACAACAGAAAAAATGTTGATGCCTAAAGGCAAAATCAACTGTATTTAACTTTACTTGTTAACATTTCTGACTTAACTCTAACCTATGTACCTTAAGTTTTTGCTCTAATATTCATTAAAATTGTTCTTCTCTTTTAGAAAAACTGATTGACCCCTTATTTCCTAAATATTCTGGTTTTCCTGGATCATGTCGCTCTTCTCAGTACCCATTAAAATTCTACCCACTATACAATTCTGATTAACCCACAGCATTTTAATTAAATGTAATATAGCCCACAGAGGTTTCTCACAACTTTTGACTCATTTGTTACTTATTAATTCTTTCATTTCATTTCATTTCAGTTATTCTTTTATCTCCGAGGATAAGCATTATGCATGGCACTTCTATTTTATACTTTTTAACTCATAGTACATATTTAATAAGCATGGGCTATTTTGGCAGTTACTGTTATTGGAAACAATAAGCAATCAAAGAGAGAGAAGAGCACATTTAAAAACACGTACACTTAGGGGCCACCGCCAGCGCCCGGAGCAGGCCCAGCAGCTTGCCGGCGTGGTAACCGCATGACCCCAATTGGAGAGGGGACGGAGTAGAGCCGCCACCCATGCCCGCAAGGTGGGCAGACCCGCGACCCAGTGGTACACGAGCGTGGTAGGAGGGGCAGGGCAGAGCTGTCCCCGCGCTTGCAAGGTAAGCAGACCTGTGACAGACTGGCGGGTCAGGCCCAGCGGCCTGCCAGCCTGGTACACACGTCACCCCAACTGGAGTAGGGGCAGAGCAGATCCTTCGCCCACGCCCGGATCAGGCCCTGCCGGTGTGGTGGTCACGTGACCCCAATTGGAGTGGGGGCGGAGCGGAACCGCCACCCATGCCCGCAGGGTGAGCAGACCTGTGACCAACCTGCAGATCAGGCCCAGGAGCCTGCCGGCGTGGTACACACATCACCCTAATTGGAGTAGGGGCAGAGCAGAGTCACCGCCCGTGCCAGGAACAGGCCCAGCGACCTGCCGGCGGGGTAGTCACGACACCCCAATTGGAGTAGGGGCAGAGCAGAGCCACCACCCATGCCCGAAAGGTGGGCAGATCTGCGACCAACCAGCGGGACAGGCCCAGTGGCCTGCCGGTACGACAGACACACCACCGCATTTGGAGTAGGGGCAGAGAAGAGCCGCCGCCCACGCCTGCAGGGTAGGCAAACCTGCAACTGACCAGCGGATCAGGCCCGGTGTCCTGCTGGCTTGGTACACTCATCACCCCAATTGGAGTAGGGGCAGAACAGAGCAGCCACCAGCGCCCAGAACAGGCCCAGTGACCTGCAGGCGTGGTAGTCACAACACCCCAATTGGAATAAGGAGAGAGCAGAGCCGCCGCCCACGCCTGCAGAAAAGAAACGCAAGCAGTATGAAAAGACAAGGAAAGAAAGGACCACAAGCAATGCAGGTCAACTCAACTTTAGAAGAGGTAACAGCTGCAGCAGATGGAATGTCAGATAAAGAATTCAGGATATACATGCTTCAGATGATCTATAGTCTCAAGGAAGACATTAGACAGCAAAATCAGACAATGAAAGATCACTTCGACAATGAAAGATCACTTCGACAATGAATTACACAAAAAAATCCAGGAAGCAAAGGATCAACTATACAGGGAGATAGAGGTTATAAAAAACAAACAAACAGAAATCCTAGAAATGCAGGAAGCAATAAACCAACTTAAAAACTCAATGGAGACTACTACCAGCAGAGTAGAACACTTGGAAGAAAGAACATCAGACAATGAAGACAAAGTATTTCAACTTGAAAAGAACAGAGACAGCTCAGCAAGACTGTTAAGAAACCATGAGCAGAACATCCAAGAAATATGGGATAACATTAAGAGACCAAACTTAAGAGTCATTGGGATACAGGAAGGTACAGAGCTCCAAACCAAAGGAATGAGCAATCTGTTCAATGAAATAATACGAGAAAACTTCCCAGACTTGAAGAATGAGACAGAATCCCAAATCCTAGAAGCCTACAGGACGCTGAATGTGCAAAATCATAAGAGATCCACACCTAGACACATTATAATGAAGATGCCCAACATACAGAATAAGGAGAGAATTTTAAAAGCTACAAGAGAAAGGAAGCAGATTACATTTAGGGGTAAGCCAATCAGGATAACAGCTGATCTTTCAACACAGACTCTGAAAGCTAGAAGATCCTGGAATAACATATTTCAAACACTGAAAGAAAATGGGTTCCAACCAAGAATTGTGTATCCAGCGAAATTAAGCTTCAGGATGGAAGATGAAATTAAAACCTTCCACGATAAACAAAAGTTTAAAGAATTTGCAGCTAGAAAACCATCTCTTTAAAACATCCTCGCCAAGACATTACAGGAGGAGGAAATGGAAAATAACAATGTAAACCAACAGTGGGAGGTAGGACAGTAAAGGGGGGAAAATAATCAAAGAGGAAAACAAACCATGTTTAGTAACAGAAATAAACAAATATGGCTGGAAGAACAACCCATATCTCAATAATAACCCTAAATGTTAATGGATTAAACTCACCAATTAAGAGACACAGGCTAGTAGAATGGATCACAAAACAAGACCCAACAATATGCTGCCTACAGGAGACGCATTTGATAGGAAAAGACATACATAGGCTGAAGGTGAAAGGTTGGGAAAAATCATATCACTCATATGGACTTCGGAAACAAGCAGGAGTGTCCATACTCATATCAAATAAAATAGATTTCAAGCCAAAGTTAATCAAAAGGGATAAAGAGGGACACTACATACTGCTTAAGGGAACCATACACCAACAAGACATAACAATCATAAATATATATGCCCCAAACAATGGTGCAGCTATGTTCATCAAACAAACTCTTCACAAGTTCAAGAGTCTAATAGACCACCATACAATAATCATGCGAGACTTCAACACACC